>NC_035176.2:23606661-23918615 GCF_001659605.2 Manihot esculenta | reverse complement strand
TCATCTGGGAGTAAGGTACAGATGACTGAGTACCTTAAATTGGATGCTCCTAAGTTTCATACAGGAGATGATCCATTTGAATATCTGAGATGTGTAAAAATGATTACTGATGAGTTGGGTGCGGATGGTAGTAGAGCCATTGAGATGGCAGGGTTTACACTAAAGTGTAGGAAGGCTCGAGAATGGTTTAGGAACTATATAGAGCCTAGACTGAACAGTATGTCGTGGGGAGAATTTGCTAATGAGTTTGCAGGATGGGCTTTTCCTGATAGCTCCAGGGAGATGAAGCTAATAGAGTTTGAGCAGTTAAGACAAACAGATGAGATGACGGTTGATGAGTTCACAGATAAGTTCCTAGATTTGCTTCAGTATGTGGGTCAGACCTATGATACTGATCAAAAGAAAGCTAGAAGATATACCCTAAGACTTCATCCCAGGTATTCTTCTTTGATCCTTCCAGCAGAAAAGGAGAGTTTCCACTCTATTGTGGATGCAGCTAGGAAGATGGAAGCTAGTGCCAAGATTCAAAAACAGTCTCAGACACAGGCTTCGGGTTCTAAGGCCCCCAGTTCAGGCACCTCAGGTAGCAAACGCTGGGATAAGGCAAAAGGAACAAAGAGTAGATTCTGGAGTAAATTCAAGTCTGGTCTGGGAATGGGTAGTGGCTCAAGTTCTGGCACAACTATTCCAGCATGTAGGAGATGTGGAAGACCACACAGAGGAGCTTGTCAGTTGGGATCTTCAGCCTGTTTTAGATGTGGACAGGTGGGGCATTTTGCTCGAGAGTGTCCTCAGGTGACTTTTGTGGCACCTTCCCAGCAGATGAGTTCAGGCAGTGTAGCACAGCCAGTAGGGCAGCCAGTGGCTCCAGCCATGCCTCAGAGTAGTGGCAGAGGTAGAGGGAGAGGGGTAGCCTCTACTTCAGCAGCAGGTTCCCGAGGTGGAAATCCTGTAGCCCCAGCACGGATTTTCACTATGACTCAGGAGGAGGCGAATACATCGAACACAGTGGTGTCAGGTAATCTCATCATTGGGTGTTCAGATGTGTATGCTTTGATGGACCCCGGTGCTTCTCATTCCTTTATTGCTTCGAGAGCCATAGAGAGATTGGGTTTGATCAGGTCTGAGTTAGAGTATCCTCTCTGGGTCAGTGGACCCAAATGCGACCCATCAATGGCAGTGTCAGTCTGTCGTTTCAGTCCAGTGTTTATAGAGGGTAGATACCTTCCAGCTGACCTTGTGGTTCTAGATTTGACAGATTTTGATGTCATTCTAGGGATGGATTGGTTATCTACATATAGTGCGACTTTGGACTGTAGAGAGAAGATAGTGAGTCTCAGAGACCAGGATGGGTCAGAGTGTGTCTTCAGAGGAGACAGGAGAGGTACACCCAGAGGTATGATTTCAGCCCTTCAGGCTCGTCGTTTGCTTAGGAGGGGTTGTCAGGGGTTTCTAGCTCATGTGAGAGAGCTAGACAGTCAGGTGAGGGAACCAGCCGCAGTACCAGTAGTCCGAGAGTTTCTCGATGTGTTCCCAGACGATTTACCAGGACTTCCACCTGATAGGGAGATAGGGTTTGAAATTGAGTTGCTGCCAGGTACGAGACCTATCTCTATTCCTCCCTACAGGATGGCACCAGCAGAGTTAAAAGAGTTGAAAGAACAGTTGCAGGACTTGGTAGATAAGGGTTTCATCCGCCCTAGTACCTCACCTTGGGGTGCTCCAGTGCTTTTTGTCAGAAAGAAGGATGGATCCCTCAGACTTTGTATCGACTATAGACAGTTGAACAAGGTCACTATCAAGAATAGGTATCCCCTACCTAGGATTGATGATCTATTCGACCAGCTAGCGGGAGCAGGTTGTTTTTCTAAAATAGATCTGAGATCCGGGTATCATCAGTTGAGAGTCAGAGAGGCAGATGTGCCTAAGACAGCTTTCAGGACTAGATATGGGCATTATGAGTTCTTAGTGATGCCGTTCGGGTTGACTAACGCCCCTGCAGCATTCATGGATCTCATGAACAGAGTTTTCAGTGAGTTTCTGGATCACTTTGTCATTGTTTTCATCGATGATATTTTAGTGTATTCCAGAGATGCAGAGGAGCATGCCCAGCATTTGAGGATAGTTCTGCAGACACTGAGAGAGCATGGTTTGTATGCCAAGTTCTCGAAGTGTGAGTTTTGGTTGAGGAGCATTTCCTTCTAGGGACATGTAGTATCAGCAGAGGGTATTGAGGTAGACCCCAAGAAGATAGAGGCTGTAGCTAACTGGTCCAGACCCACGACAGTGACTGAAATTAAAAGCTTTCTGGGACTGGCAGGTTACTACAGGAGATTCGTGCAGAATTTCTCAAAGATAGCGGCTCCTATGACCAAATTAACTCAGAAAAACCAGAAGTTTGTCTGGTCAGACCAGTGTGATGAGAGCTTTGAAGAGCTCAAAAAGAGACTGACAACAGCACCAGTGCTAGCTCTGCCTGTGAGTAATAAGGATTTCACAGTGTTATGTGATGCATCTCGAGTGGGATTGGGTTGTGTATTGATGCAGAGTGATAGGGTAATAGCTTATGCTTCGAGACAGTTGAAGAAGCACGAGTTGAATTACCCCACCCATGACCTCGAGATGGCAGCAGTTATCTTTGCACTTAAGATGTGGAGGCATTACCTCTACGGGGTTAAATGCGAGATCTTCACTGATCACAAGAGTTTACAGTACATCTTGAGTCAGAGAGAGCTGAATTTGCGGCAGAGGAGATGGGTAGAATTGCTCAGTGATTATGATTGTAAGATCCAGTATCATCCGGGTAAGGCGAATGTTGTGGCAGACGCCCTCAGCCGGAAGTCACTAGGCAGTTTATCCCATATAGCAGTAGAGCGGAGACCAATAGTGATGGAGCTTTATAAGCTCTTCGAAGAGGGGTTACAGTTCGAGTTGTCTGGTACAGGTGCATTGATAGCACAGATGAGAGTGACACCTGTGTTTCTGGAGCAGATCGCTCAGAGACAACATGAGGACCCTGCGTTGATAAAAATTGCCAGGACTGTTCAATCAGGCAACAGTGCAGAGTTTCGTTTTGACAGCAAAGGGATCCTTCGTTATGGGAGTCGACTTTGTGTACCAGATAGGGGCAATGTGAAGGAAGACATTATGAGGGAAGCTCATAATGCACGGTATAGTGTTCACCCAGGAGTCACCAAGATGTATCAGGATTTGAAAAGGATCTATTGGTGGCCAGCCATGAAGAAAGAAGTGGCGCAATTTGTGACAGCCTATGAGGTTTGCCAAAGGGTGAAACTAGAGCATCAGAAACCAGCAGGAATGCTTAACCCATTGCCGATTCCAGAGTGGAAATGGGAGAACATAGCCATGGATTTTGTAGTGGGTTTACCAGCAGCAGCGTCCAACAGGATAGACTCTATATGGGTGATTGTGGACAGACTCACAAAATCTGCTCATTTTCTTCCAGTACGGAGTAACTATTCTGTGGATAAGTTGGCACAGGTCTATCTGGATGAAATAGTACGATTACATGGTGTTCCCGTGTCGATAGTTTCAGACAGAGGACCTCAGTTTACCTCCCGCTTTTGGCGGAGTCTGCAGAGTGCGATGGGCACGCGATTGGAGTTTAGTACTGCTTTCCACCCACAGACTGATGGACAGTCAGAGAGGACCATCCAGACCATTGAGGATATGCTCAGAATGTGTGTGTTAGACTTTGGCGGTTCTTGGAGGCAGCATCTACCTTTGGTGGAGTTTGCCTACAATAACAGTCATCATGCTAGCATTGGGATGGCTCCATATGAGGCGTTATATGGGAGGAAATGCAGATCTCCTGTTTGCTGGGAAGAGGTAGGAGAGAAAGCACTTGCAGGACCAGAATTGGTCGAGATTACCAGTAGAACAGTGCCCGTGATCAGAGAGAGGATTAGAACAGCGCAGAGTAGACAGAAAAGTTATGCAGACATTCGCAGGAAACAGTTAGAGTTTCAGGAGGGGAATATGGTATTGCTGAAAGTGTCTCCAATGAAATGAGTGGTTCGTTTTGGAAAGAAGGGTAAGTTAGCTCCACGGTACATTGGACCCTTTGAGATTTTGCAGAGGATCGGAAATGTGTCGTATAAGCTAGATTTGCCTGCTTCTATGGAGAGGATTCACCCGGTATTTCATGTTTCTATGCTACGGCAATTTGTGTCAGATCCGAATCAGGTTCTGAGTGAGCCTGAGATGGAGATTCATACAGATCTCACCTATATCGAGCAACCAGTGCGGATTCTGGACACACAGATCAGACAGCTAAGGAACAAAGAGATTCCGATGGTGAAAGTTCTATGGAACCACCATAACCTAGAAGAGTGCACCTGGGAGACGCGAGAGTCGATGCTTCAGCAGTATCCATATTTGTTTTGAGGTTAGTTTCCTCCTTTTTATGTGTTACTTGTTTATTTTCGGAACATTCGAGGACGAATGGTCTTAAGGAGGGGAGAATGTAATACCCGGCTAGAATCCGGCCTCGGAATTCCTGTTGTCCGGTGGAATCCAGGGTGTCGGATTTCTAGAGGAGGGTAGGAGTTATGTGTTACTATGTGTGATATGTGTTTTACTGATTGAACTAGGTTTTGAGTTGAAATGACCCAAGGCAGAGGAGCCAAGTTCGGCCGCTGAAGGTAAGTTCGGCCGCCGAAAGTGCTCAATGTTCGGCTTCCGAATTCAGGTTCGGCCCCCGAACGTTGCATGGTTTTGCATGCGCTTCGGCAGCCGAAGCTGAGTTGCTGAGCCAGCAGTTTTGTATCCCTTAGTCAGCATGATGGACAGGTGTTATCACCAGATTATGTCCAGAAGATTGGCCACGTCTCCCATGCTTTATTTGCTGAGTTTGAGCAGCTCATGCAGAGTGTTGTGATCGTTCACAAGGGTTTGAGTGTTTTGAAGTAAAAAAACTAAGTTTGTGAGAGGGTGAGAGTTTGAGGAGAGTTGGTCCGTTTCCCCTTGTTCAGAGTGTTCATCTTCCTGTTTACAGAGGTAAGGGAAGAGCTAGAACCTGATTATATGTTTTCTGAAGGTTTTATGGGGTTAAAGGAAAGAGATGCATGCTTAGGTTAGTAAAGGGAGTTTTGATGATTTATGCTTGTATACATGTTTATGTGTTATGGTTGATTTGTTTGTTGGGGTCTTTAGGTCGTTTTGGACCCCTTTGTACATATACATGAGTATATGAGTATTGAGGAGTTGAAGTATGCATGTTTGGAGCTGTTGAAGGGAAGGAAGAGCTTGGTTTGCCGACGGGCTGAGTTCTGGATGAACTCAGGTTCGGCAGCCGAAGGTTCATTCGGCCGCCGAACCTCTTGCATGGTGGCTTTGGCTGCCACAGCTTGCCCCCGCGAGTTTTGCATGTTCGGCTCTGTTTGGGGACTTCGACCGCCGAAGGTGCCGCCGAAGGTGCTTGAGTTTCGTCTCTGGAGAGGACATTCGGCCGCCGAACCTGCCGCCGAAAGTGTTCTGTCCAGCTTCCTTTTACATGCTTTGCATAGTTAGTTGAGTGAGTTGAAAGGGTTTCTGGGGGAGTGTAATAGAGGTATTCAGAAGCTAGTTTGGTCCCTCATTTGCTTTTATCTGTATCTGTACAGACCAGAGGAACCAGAGAGAGCAGCAGTGAGTACTGCTCCAGAGTGTACAGAACCTGCAGAGTCAGTCCAGAGCCAGAGGTGAGTGGAACTAAACTGAGTACTTGATTTAATTCAGACAATAACTGCTTTTAGCATATTTCATGCATCATATCTATACCATAGGGTGATTGCATTAGAATGCACAAAGATGTTGCATTGCATAGCTTCATTGTTGGTGTGGGTAAATGCTGAATGATCCAGTAGTTCCAGACAGGAAGACCAGGACCCCATTCTACGGCCTGGCAGGTAAAGGAAGACCAGGACCCCATTCTACGGCCTGGCGGGTATAGGCAAGTGGTCTATACTGGCAAAGGGTAAGTACAGGTGTTATATACACATATACATATATGGTACAGGAAGTCCAGGACCCCAGTCTACGGCCTGGCACGGATTACTGGGATTATGTGGTGACAGGTTTACTCTTGATGTGGTTTGTTTGTGTTATGACGCATTTCATGAGATCATGTTTTACTGAGATATTTTACTGTTCTACTCACTGGGCTATAGAGCTCATCCCACTCCCTTAATCCCAGTTTTGCAGGTTCAGTGTACAGTGTACAGGGACAGGTCAGCAGCGTACGAAAAGAGTAAAGAACTTGTAATAGTATAGCGTGGACATGTAAATTTTAAAGAGATGTTAGAGTTGTGTATATTGTTAGAGTTGTGCTTGACTTAGTGGTTTGTGTTGTAAAGCTTTGTTACATACATGATCTGTATATATGTTTTTATAACCAGGCTTAACAGGTATGAATTAACCCATCTAGAGCAAGCTCTAGTTAAGAGTACAGAGTACAGAGTACAGAGTACAGAGTACAGGGTACAGAGATAGTGCATGCACAGGTTAAGCCTTGGTTCAGCACAGAGTTGTTATGTTTACAGAAAATGTATGATCATGTATGAGTTTTACAGGTACACAGAGAGTATAGCAGGCTTGCTACGGGTTCTGGCGGCCTTAAGCCGACCTGAATCCTAGCGCCGGTGACGGTCCATTTTGGGGTCGTTACAGTAGAGAACCGAGAGAGTGCATGCACAGGTTAAGCCTTGGAATGAAGAAAAGTTTTATGTGTTTTACAGAAAATGTATGATCATGTATGGGATTTCACAGGTATACACAGGATAGCAGGCTTACTACGGGTCCCGGCGACCTTAAGTCGATCTGGATCCTAGTGCCGGTGGCAGTTCGGTTTCCGGGCTGTTACAGATTGGTATCAGAGCCCTAGGTTCACATGGTCGGACCTATGAGAGAGAGTTGGGCTCATAGAGAGGTTTAGCAGGTCAAGCATCATAGGAAAACATGTCCACGAGGATAGGATGTTAGTCCTGTCTATAGGCTGATGTGCAATGCCATGAGTTATGCATGTGCATGTTTGTGATGTGTTGCTGATGTGTTATGTGATTTGTTGTTTTTCCAGCGAGTGAAGATGCGAGGAACTCGTCGATCCGCGAGATTGACTGGAGTCCCACCTGTAAGTGAGGGTACAGCTGCTCGTCCACCTGCCTTGCCAAGGGCAAGGTCTCACAGGTCAAGCAGGGAAGGAACGTCACGAGACCCTAGAAGGTCTTCTGACGAGAGCAGGAGAGGAGTAAGCAGAGGGGGAAGGTCAGTAGCAGAAAGAGGTGTGATGGAAGAGGATCAGAGGAGAGATGTAAGCATGGGTGTAGGAAGGTCAGAAGAAGGTATGGGGGAGTCCCAAGGAGGCGCACAGGCCTCGGGGTTTGTCTATCCACCCTTTCCTCAGGGCCCAGAGTATCCGATGGGAGGCACGTCGGATTACTCCAGCTTTGCTCCATATCCACCCTACATGCCATATATGCCTTATCCTTCCTTCTATCCACCATATCACATGTATCCACCCCCACCTGTTCATCCAAGTCCAGTACAGCCTGAAGTGAGGGAACCAGTTCCTCCACCACCACCTCCTGAACCAGTAGCCACTGTTGTGGAAGCACAGCAACCCAGTTCTTCAGGGGGAAGTAAGGTGAAGATGACCGAGTACTTAAAGTTGGATGCTCCTAAATTTAATACAGGAGATGATCCCTTTGAGTATCTCAGTGCAGTCAGAATGATAACAAGTGAGTTGGGAGCAGATGACGGTAGAGCCATTGAGATGGCAGGGTTCACTTTAAAGTGCAAGAAAGCTAGAGAATGGTTCAAGAACTATGTGGACCCGAGACTTGAGAGTATGACATGGGAAGAGTTCGCCAACGAATTTGCTGGATGGGCTTTTCCTGACAGTTCCAGGGAACTAACGGTTGTGGAGTTTGAGCAGTTGCGACAGACGGAGGAGATGAGCGTTGATGACTATACAGATAAGTTCCTGGAATTGTTGCCATATGTCGGTCAGGCATATGATACAGATCAGAAGAAGGCAAAGAGATATGCCACAAGGCTTCATCCCAGGTATTTCTCTTTGATTCTTCATGCGGAGAAGGAAAGGTTCCACGCTATTGTGGATGCTGCGAGAAAGATGGAGGCCAGTGCCATAAGTCAAGGTGTAATCAAGGCACAGTCTTCTGGTGTTAAACCCGGTTCCTCCTCACAGAGTACAGCAAGTGCAAGTAAGAAGAGATGGGAGAAATTCAGAGGAAAGAGAGGCAAGTTCTGGAACAGGCTTAAGTCGGGTCTGGGAATGAGTAGTGGCTCCAGTTCTGGCGCAGATTTTCCAGTGTGCAAGAGGTGTGGCAAACAGCATAGAGGAGCTTGTCAGTTGGGATCCACAGCCTGCTATAGATGTGGGCAGGAGGGACATTATGCACGGGAATGTCCTCAGGCGTCTTTGGTTGCACCATCCCAGCATATGAGTGCGGGCAGTGTAGTACAGCCCGTTGTTTCAGCCATACCACCAAGCAGTGGTAGAGGAAGAGGAAGAGGGGCAGCCTCTTCATCAGGGATGGGTTCCCGAGGTGCAGGTCCGTCAGCCCCAGCACGGATTTTCACCCTGACTCAGCAGGAGGCAGACACGTCGAACACGGTGGTGTCAGGTAATCTCATCATTGGGTGTTCCGAGGTGTATGCTTTAATGGACCCCGGTGCTTCTCACTCTTTCATTTCTTCTAGAGCTGCAGAGAGGTTGGGTCTGATGGTGTCTGAGTTAGAGTGTCCTCTATGGGTCAGTGGACCCAAATGTGATCCATCTTTGGCAGAGTCAGTCTGTCGGTTCAGTCCAGTGTGCGTAGAGGGTAGATACCTTCCCGCTGACCTGGTGGTTCTAGAGTTGACAGATTTTGATGTCATTCTAGGGATGGACTGGTTATCTACGTATGATGCTACCCTGAACTGTAGAGACAAAGTAGTCAGTGTCAGAGACCAGGATGGGTCAGAGTGTGTCTTCAGAGGAGACAGGAGAGGGACACCTAGGGGTTTGATATCAGCCCTCCAGGCTCGTAGGATGTTAAGGAAGGGATGTCAGGGGTTCCTAGCTTATGTGAGAGAGCTAGACAATCAGGTTAGGGAACCATCCTCAGTACCAGTTGTTAGAGACTTCCCATATTTGTTTCCTGAAGAGCTTCCAGGACTACCACCTGATAGGGAAATAGAGTTCGAGATTGAGTTGATGCCCAGTGCCAGACCGATCTCTATTCCTCCCTACAGGATGGCACCAGCAGAGTTGCGAGAGTTGAAAGAGCAGTTACAGGATTTGGTAGCTAAGGGTTTCATCCGCCCGAGTACCTCACCCTGGGGTGCTCCAGTATTATTTGTCAGAAAGAAGGATGGACCTCTGAGACTTTGTGTCGACTACAGACAGTTGAACAAAGTCACTATCAAAAACAAGTATCCGTTACCCAGGATCGATGACCTATTCGACCAGCTGGCAGGAGCAGGTTGTTTTTCTAAAATAGATCTGAGATCCGGATACCACCAGTTGAAGATCAGGGAAGGAGATGTATCCAAGACTGCTTTCAGAACCAGATATGGGCATTATGAGTTCCTTGTGATGCCGTTCGGGTTGACTAACGCCCCTGCAGCATTCATGGATCTCATGAACAGGGTTTTCAGGGAGTACTTGGATCGTTTTGTGATCGTCTTTATTGATGATATCTTGGTGTACTCCAGGAATGCAGAGGACCATGCCCAGCATCTGCGGATAGTGCTGCAAACCTTGAGAGAGCATGGCTTGTATGCCAAGTTCTCCAAGTGCGAGTTCTGGCTAAGGAGCATTTCCTTTTTGGGACATGTCGTATCAGAGGAAGGTATAACAGTAGATCCCAAAAAGGTAGAGGCAGTAGCCAATTGGCCTACACCCACTACAGTGACAGAAATCAAGAGTTTTATGGGTTTGGCAGGCTACTATCGGAGGTTTGTTCAGGACTTCTCGAAGATAGCTGTTCCTATGACCAGACTGACCAGAAAGAATCAGAAGTTTGTGTGGTCAGAGGAATGTGAGGAGAGTTTTGCAGAGTTGAAGAGACGGTTGACTTCAGCACCGGTGTTAGCGCTGCCGATCAGTGATGAAGATTTCACAGTGTTCTGTGATGCATCCCGAGTGGGATTAGGTTGTGTGTTGATGCAGAGGGACAGAGTAATAGCTTATGCTTCTAGACAACTAAAGAAGCACGAGTGCAATTACCCGACACACGATCTGGAGATGGCAGCTGTTATCTTTGCACTTAAGATGTGGAGGCATTACCTCTATGGGGTAAAGTGTGAAATCTATACGGATCATAAGAGCCTACAGCACATCTTAAGTCAGAAAGAGTTAAACTTGAGGCAGAGACGGTGGGTAGAATTGCTCAGTGATTACGATTGTCAGATCCAGTATCATCCGGGCAAGGCTAATGTTGTAGCTGATGCCTTAAGCCGAAAGTCACTTGGCAGTTTATCCCACATTGCAGTAGAGAGAAGACCGGTGGTGAAGGATTTCTACAAGCTCGTGGAAGAAGGGTTACAGTTGCAGTTATCTGGTACAGGTGCTTTGCTCGCACAGATGAGAGTGACACCAGTGTTTCTAGAGCAAGTGGCGCTGAAACAGCACGAAGATCCCGAGTTAGTGAATATTGCCAGGACTGTTCAGTCTGGCCACAGTGCAGAGTTCAGATTTGACGGTGAGGGGATTCTTCGGCACGGGAAGAGGTTATGTGTACCAGATGATAGCAGTTTGAAGGCAGACATTATGAGGGAAGCTCATAATGCGCGGTATAGCATTCACCCGGGAGCCACCAAGATGTATCAAGATCTGAGAAGGATATATTGGTGGCCAGCAATGAAGAGAGAAGTAGCACAGTTCGTGTCAGCCTGCGAGACATGTCAAAGGGTGAAGCTAGAGCACCAGAAGCCGGCTGGAATGCTTAACCCACTGCCGATTCCAGAATGGAAATGGGAGAACATAGCTATGGATTTTGTAGTGGGGTTACCGGCGACGTCTAACAGACTAGACTCCATATGGGTGATTGTGGATAGACTCACTAAATCTGCTCACTTCATTCCAGTCAGGAGTAACTACTCTGTAGACAAGTTGGCGCAGGTGTATGTCGACGAGATAGTAAAGTTGCATGGAGTTCCAGTGTCGATAGTATCAGATCGAGGACCTCAGTTCACCTCCAGGTTTTGGCGGAGTCTGCAGAACGAAATGGGCACAAGGTTGGATTTCAGCACTGCTTTCCATCCACAGACAGACGGTCAGTCAGAGAGGACCATCCAGACCATTGAAGATATGCTGAGAATGTGTGTGTTAGACTTTGGCGGTTCTTGGAGGCAGCATCTACCACTGATGGAGTTTGCCTACAACAACAGCCATCCACATCTCTGGCATTCTGTACCATCTGAGCCTGAGCTCGAGCCACCGCCAAATTCCAGACCGGATTTCAACTTATTCCAAAACTTATTCTTCTTCGGCTTCTTGGTGGTGTTATCCCACCTCTTCTTACTTGAGCTCTGAGAAGAGAGACCTGGCCGTCCTCTGCCTGGGGTCTTAACCCCTGAAGACTGGGTCACTGACTGCTTCACTGACCCCTCAACTATAGCACTCGCCTCCATCCTTCGAGCCATATCCACCACAGTGTGGAAACTTTCCCTCTCAACTGACTGAATCAACGAGGAGTACCTGGAATGCAGCTTCATAACATATCTCTTGGCTTTCTTCGAATCGGTATCTAGAGCTTGCCCTGAAAAAGGCAATAGCTCTAAGAATTTATCCGTGAACTCCTCCACACTCATGTGTTCTGTCTGCCTCAGCTGTTCAAATTCAATCATCTTCAGTTCTCTGGAACTGTCTGGAAAAGCCCAACCCGCGAACTCATTCACAAATTCCTCCCATGTCATGCCGTCTAGTCTCGGGTCCACATAACTGATAGATCATAATTTAGTCCATTTTATATTAATATTATTGATAAATATTTACATGATTTCTGCTTAATTTAGTGCTTTTAATATTATTTTGCAGAAAATGGTGTAAAAGGACACTTTGGAGAAAATACCCCTAAAGCTGCCTTATTTGGAGCAAAAGAGAGCAAGCCTGCCAAGTTGAAATCATGTCAAGCTAAATATGGAAAGTTCTAAATAAGGAAAGTGGCAAAGAAGGAAAGAACATTCAGCCAAAGCAATTTGAAATTCAAATTTCAAATCACCAAGTTGTCTTTTCCTTATTCTAGAAGCCACATCTCAAGCTGCCATAATTGAAGAGCCAAAGAAGGAAAGTATTTTGAAATTCAAATCTCCAAGATTCATATTCAGATATTGGATTTCAAGATCCCACTCATTAAGGAAGCCAAATCTCAAGATCACATGTTTCCCACTTTATGCCATGCACATTCAAGTTTCCATAAAAGGCTCCACCTTCCTCTTTAGTGAATGGGCACACTCCAAAAACGTGGGCAGCCTCTTGGACACACCTTGGGCAGTATCTTGAAGATCTTGGACAGCAATTAAAAGACCAAGAAGGCCCCTCTTGCATGTCCCACGTTTTTGCCTTCACCCATGCACAAAGAAGGCACATAACTCACCAAGGGCACTTTGGGAAGTCTCCAAAAGACTCATGGACACTAAAAAGGAAATAGGCAGCCTCTCAACACCTATTTAAAGGCCTCAAGAACACAAGAAGAGGCAGAATTCAACTCTCCAAATTCGGCCAAGCAAGGGCAGCCACACTCCAAGGGGCTTCTCCCCTCAATTTCGGTTTTTCTTTCTTCTTTTCTTTAATTTTCTGTTTTGGTTCAGCCATGAGTGGCTGAAACCCTATTTCTAGTTGAAGTTTGGTTGAAACTAAGGTTGTTTAAAAGGTTGTGAGATCTGAACAGAAACTTTTGTCTTTGATTTTATTCAATATTCATGCAATTGTGCTTAATTATAAAGATTGCTTTGTTGTTTTGATCAAATTGGCCACTTGATTCTTGATTGCAAAGTTAATTAATTGTTGATTAGGATATTTGTTAGTCCGTAATTGCTGGAAATATTCTGATCTAAGAACACTTGGTGTAAAAACCAAGGAATTGCATGATCCAACATCATCTCATGCGTTTGAGTAGTTAGGGTTTGGATCTTTCTTGTTCTTCATGCAATTGACAATTGTTTTGATGCCTATGGTCCAAGGACGTTCCTTGGAAATTTGTTGATTAGTAATTGGTTAGAGGACGTTCCCTAATCAATTTGTTCATAAGGAAAGACATGGTAGTGAGAAGCGTCTTCCACCCCCATAACCAACCTACTGAGTTAATCAAGATTACCATGTTTCAATGATCAACCCAAACAACCAAAGTGGATCCATATCTTCAACTAGACCTTTCTCTTATTGATTTCCTCTTTTATTTTAGATTACTTGCTGTTTCAATTACTTTCATTAGTTGTTAATCAAATCATCTCAAAACCCCCCCTTTTTACTTTCCTTGCACTTTACTTTTGTTCTATTTGCAATCACTTGCTTTCACTTGTGCTTTCAATTGGTTTGATTGGTCTTGATTAAGATAAATAAATAGGTAATCAATTCTCTGTGGATACGATCCTTCACCACTGTCTACAGTTGTAAATTGTAGGTAACCAAAGAAGGTTATTTTTGGCCGGCTTTGACAACCGCTCCTGTCAATAACACTTGAACCATTCCCGTGCCTTCTTGCACTTTAAGGTGAACCCTGCCATCTGAATGGCCCTGCTATCATCCGCCCCTAGCTCATCAGTTATTGTCTTCACCACTCTCAGATACTCAAAGGGGTCATCCCCTAACTTGTATTTGGGAGCATCCAGCTTAAGGTAATCTGTCATCTTTACCTTGCTTCCACTGGCTGAGCTAGGTCTGGGAGGTTGAGTAACTGGGGCTGCTGGTTCTGTAGGTGGTGGAGGTGGGGGTGCAGCATTCCCCGAGGTGGGGTTAGCCGGATTTGGATAGAAGGGTGAGGGTGGATAAGCTGGGTACTGTGTGTAAGGTGGATAGAAAGGTGGATAAGGCATGTAGGTAGGATAGGGGTTAAAGCTGGAATAATCTGATGTACCTCCCATCGGATACCCTGAACCCTGTGGGAAGGGTGGATAATGGGGTGGAAAACCATACCCCGAGGCCTGAACGCCTCCCTGAGACTCCCCTGTCCCCTCTTCCTCCATGCTAACATCCAGATTCCCATCCCTCCTCTGATCCTCTTCCATAACCTCCCTCACATCTGAAGAACTTCCTCCTCTATCTGTCCCCCTTCTGCTAGCATCAAAAGACCTTCTAGGGTCCCTTGACACTCTTTCTCTGTTTACTCTACAAGACATTGCCCTAGGCAATGTAGGAGGACGGGCGCTCGTGCCCTCATCCTCAGGTGGCACTCCAGTCAATCGTGCAGATCGACGAGTTCCTCTCATCCTGTTTTCTGAAAAACAGTACACATCACAAAAACATTAGCATCATATGGTTCATGTGGGCACACATGAACCCTCATCACATATATTTCATTCATATCATAGCATCAATGCACATGTATATAATCATGACATTTCACATCATTATACAAGACAGGACTCCACATCCTATCCTAGTGGACATGATCTTTCCTATTGTGCTTAACCTTCTAGAACATCTATGAGCCCGACACTCTAGGTCCGATCCTATGAACCTAGGGCTCTGATACCATTCTGTAACGACCCAAAAATCGGACCGCTACCGGTGCTAGGATCCAGGTCGGCTTAAGGCCGCCGGGACCCGTAGCAAGCCTAACATTCAACCTGAAAACCTGATTAATCCCATACATGATCAAGAAGATACAAAAAATATAAAACTTTTCTTTCATTCATACACCAAACTTAACCTGTGCATGCACTGTACATAAACATAATCATAATCATGACCCCTCAGTGGGATCTCATCAATGCCCCCAATGGGCGATACATCATAAGTTGAGTTGGTTTGCATAATCATCATTAAATATCTAAGATCATGTAATAAAAGGGATATCTTATACATATAGTCAAGCTCAACCTCTAATCCTCAAAGTCATTACATGACTAAAACTGTACTTTTACATAACATTAATACATTTATCATGTCCACACTATCTATTACATACACCAGACTTCATTACTCTTGTAAACCTCCTGGTCTACCCTGTACCTACAATCCTGGGGAAATTGGGAGAGGGGTGAGCTATTAGAGCCCAGTGAGCAGAATAGTAAAACATTTAAAACATATGATAACATGAAATGCATCACATCACAGCTAATCACATCAAGGATGAACTTGTCACCATTAGCCCTCTGCATAGTCTAACTGTGCCAGAACGTAGAATGGGTCCTGGTCTTTCTCTTACATAGCATAACATAACATGGTCCAACTGTGCCAGAACGTATAATGGGTCCTGGTCTTTCTCTTACATAGTGCCAGCGAACGTAGAATGGGTCCCACTGGTCTTACATTCCGTACCGCACATATCACATCGTCACATCATAGATCGAGGGCTATGGATCATCCAACATTCATCCACATCAACAATAAAATGTGCAATGCAACATATTCGTGAATTCTAATGCAAACAACCTAGTACATCTCATGGCATTCATGATGCGTGAATCATGCTAAAAAAATCCATCATTTGCTTTAAAACATAATGAGATATTCCACTCACCTCTGGGTAGCTCTGACCAGACACTGGAGCAGCTGACTCACTATTGGGGTCCTCGGTTCCTCGGGTCCGAACCTACACAGGTGGACTCAAATGAGGGACCAAACAAACATGAACATAACTCTAAACTACTCCCCAAAAACCCCCTAAAACATCATGAAACAATCATAGAAAAACATGCAAGAGAGGACTGGACAGGGCACTTTCAACGGCAGGTTCGGCGGCCGAAAGTCCCTCCAAAGCCGAAAGTCAGGCAGGTTCGGCGGCACCTTCGGCGGCCGAAACTCCCAGACAGAGGCGAAACTCATGCATGTTCGGCGGCACTTTCGGCGGCCGAAACTCCCAGACAGAGACGAAAGTCTCCTTTCGGGGGCAAGCTTCGGCAGCCGAAGGCTGCCTCCACAAGCATGTTCGGCGGCCGAAAGTTCCTTCGGCTGCCGAACCTGGTTTCTCCCTTAGTGGCAGAAACTCAGCTCTCCTATGCACATTTGCCTCCAAAACTATCCAATCATGCATTTAGCTCAACCAAAACATGCAAATATACATACATTGGCTCCTAGGGGCTTCAAACTAACTTAAACCCCAACTACAACACACAACAACAACACAATCCAACATACATTGCTCAAAACATAATATTAACTCAAAAACCTAATTATGAGCTAAACATGCATTCTACCCCATAGATCTTGCATAAAACTTACTTTAAACATGAAATGAGTTTAAGATCGGCTCTTACCGCTTGAAGATCGAGAGAGAGACGTCCTAAACTCGGAGGTGGGAGATTTTTGAGTTCTTGAACCTCAAAGCTCCAAAACTTGCTTAAAACTCGAAAATCTTCAAAACAAAGTAAAAACTTGTGAAAATCTTGAAAGATTTGAAGGAAAGGACTCAAGATTGGTGAGGGACGGCGGAGAGCTCACCTTGGCCGACAATGGGGAGAAAAACTCGCCCGTTTTCGGCTAAGGGACCCTTTATAGTGGCTGGCCAGGCCACGTTCGGGGGCCGAACGTGCCTCCGCATGCATGCCATGTTCGGCGGCCGAACTTGAGGTTCGGCGGCCGAACCTGGACTTTCCTCACTTATGCTTTCGGGGGCCTAAAGGCGCTCCCGAAGGCATGCATGTTCGGCGGCCGAACCTGAGTTTTCCTTCAAGGTTGTTTTTATGCAAAAACTCATTTCCATTTTACTTAAAACCATGAAATACCTTAAAACATTTTATGAAAACATGTTTCTACCCTACTAGAGGCTTCCGACATCCGAGATTTCCACCGGACGGTAGGAATTCCGATACCGGAGTCTAGCCTGGTATTACATGGATGGTCCCTCCAACCTGGATTATAAGTATTTGCATAGGGATCATACCTTCTTTGCCCATTGAAGCCTCCAACAGCATTGACTTGCTGGTCCTCCTCTTGAAGGGAAGGACATAGATCAGTTGGGTGGTTGTTGGCACATATTTCACATGTCTTGGGCTGCTGAATCTGCTGGACTTGTTGGGTTTGACCCACAACAAGGCTACGGACAGCATTGGTGAGTTTAGAAATTTGGGATGCTAAAATGGATGTACTCACCTCATTTACATTCCTTGATGGCAGCTCTTGGTCTCCAAATTGTTGAGAAGCCGCAGCCATGGAGGAAATTAAGTCCCTCATCTCTCGAGGTGATTTTTTTTCAAATGTTCCTCCACAGGCTGCATCAATAAATTTTCTTTCTGAGGGTAGCAATCCTCCATAGAAGTACTCAATGAGAGATTGGTCAGAAATATCATGCCGAGGGCAGCTTGTGCACAACTTTTTGAACCTCTCCCAGTACTCATACAAGCCTTCAGAGTGCTTTTGCCTTATGCCACTTATCTCTCGACGGATGCCTATGGCTTTTGAGGTTGGGAAGAATTTTCTCAAGAATGCTCTTACCATATCAGCCCATGATGTGATGGATCCGGGTGGCAAGTAGAATAGCCATTCTTTGGCATAGTCTTCAAGGGAAAAAGGGAAGGCTCTAAGCTTGATATCTTCTTTTGGAATGCCTTGGGGTCTCAAGGTTGAGCACACAACGTGGAATGCCTTCAAATGCTTGTGAGGATCTTCATTTTCTAGGCCTCTGAATTTAGGAAGGAGATGAATTAGACCTATCCTTAGCT
The DNA here is from genome assembly GCF_001659605.2 of Manihot esculenta. Lineage (NCBI taxonomy): Eukaryota > Viridiplantae > Streptophyta > Magnoliopsida > Malpighiales > Euphorbiaceae > Manihot > Manihot esculenta. Next base: position 23,900,786 of record NC_035176.2, on the reverse strand, counting down.
CGAATGGTGCTGTCAATAGGGGATATTCAATGCATAAGGGTGCTTGATCTCCTGCTGGTTCAGCTAACTCTCCGAGAGTTCTTTCCCGTGGCTGAGGTGCTTGAATGGGCACGTTTCTAGCTTGTATTTCAGCTTCTACATGTGCAGCAGGTGGTGCTGCCATTGCTGGATTTTCTGCCATAACCAGAAGTTCAGTTTCTGGTGCAAATTCAGTAGTAGTAGGTGCGGTGATGGAAGTTTCTGCTGGTGCAGAAATTTCTTCAGCAGGGGCAGTTGGTGGTCTGTGAGGTGGAGTTGTTGATGAAGATGGTTTTGAGGCTTGGTTCCTCAAATTTGCTTGCTTCCTTAAGCTCTTGGCGGTTTTCTCAATCTCCGGATCGTAAAGAAGAGTGTCTTTATGGCCAGACCTGGTCATAAAGGGAAAATACGTTAGTTATATCAATTCCCCGGCAACGGCGCCAATTTTTGATAAGCGGTTGTCGAAGCCGTCAAAAATAAACCTATTATCAATCAACAAATAAATTTGTAGATAGTGGCAATAGGGTCGAACCACAGAGAATTGACACCAATGATTTTCCTAATAATGACTAGGTCAAGTAAATAACAAGTAAATAAAAGAGGGGGTTTGTTTTGATGAGTTAAAATCTAAAAGCAAAAGAGAAGAATAATTTAATTGAAAAGGAATTTCAATGAGAAAGAGATTCTAGCCGAAGTGTGAGCCTAATTCAGTTTGTTCAGATTTGATCATTGATTACTAAAGACTCCTATTTGATTTCAATAATTCAGTTTTGGTTGTGGAAGACGCTTCTCACAATCCAAATTCCTCCTTAGTTCTAGTTGGATTAGGAAACGTTCGCTAATCAAACACTGATCAACAAGTTGCCAAGGAACGTCCTTGGGGCATTTAGCATCGAACAACCGTTGATCGCATTAAGACTTAGAGAAACCCAATTCTATCCTTGCCAACCGCGTGGTCAAGGCTAGGTTATGCAACTGATTATATTTATGTTCAAACAATTTAAGCAATTACGGACCTAAATCATTCAAACAATTTATCACTTAAGCAATTTAAAAGCAATGGGCCCTTATTGATTCTAAAAGCCAAGTAATAATTATGGAAAAGATCAGATTGCATAAATATTGAAACAAACAAGAGTTCAACAATGGAGTATTAAACCTCCCAAATCATCACAAATCTGAATATTCTCAACTTCAACTAGAAAAGAATGAATTTAGCCACTCATGGTGACTAAAATACACAAAAGATGAAAAGAAAGGAAGAAGAAAGAAGCTGCAGAATTTCTGGCGAGGGGAGAGGATGCTGAGTAGCTGATCAGAAGATGCCCCTTGCTGGTTTGGAGGTTGCTCTTTTATAGCTGAAGAATTCCATCCTTCAAGGGTTTTGAAATCCCTTTTTAATTTGGCTTGTGATTCCTCTTTTGATGTTGAATTTAATTGCAACTGGAATTCCTCAAGTGAGAGACTCTTTCGTGGCTCTTGGAATTGTTTTGGTAGTGATTGAGTTGGATTTGGACTTCTGAAAACTCAAAATTCGGTTTCCTGAACAATTTCCCGCTCTGCTGTATTTTCTGCTGTCATTGTGATCGGGGCAGTGATTTGGGCAAATCACTGGTCCAATCACTTTCTGCAAGTCTGTGCTATCTCTGCTAGTGATCTGGGCAGTTTCTGCGAGTGATTTGGGCAAATCACTGACCCAATCACTTTTCCTGTTGCCTCCAGATTTCTGCTTCAGCTTGATTTGGGCAGTGATTTGGGCAAATCACTGATCCAATCACTTTTCTGTCATTTTCTGCACTTTTTCTCCATCTTTTCAATTTCTTCCTTTTCTACAAAACCATAACAAAAACACAATTTAAGCTAGAAAAATGTGTAAATAAACAGTAAATAATATATTAAAAACATGGTTAAATTATGCTTGATCACACAGCAACACTTGAAGAGGCAGAAAATGCAGCAGCTGCTGTCCTTGCTGAATTTGAAGCTAAAAATGTTGAGGTGAGAGCTCCAATGGCACAAGAAAGGACTCTTCGCGAACTAGCAGCACCCGTGGATGATCAAGCACTATGGTGCATCACTTACCCACCCCTGATAGCTCCTTTTGAGCTTAAAGCTAGATTAATTCACCTACTTCCAAAATTCAGAGGTTTGGAGAATGAAGATCCACACAAGCATCTTAAAGAATTTCACATCGTGTGCTCAACAATGAGGTCTCAAGGTATTTCCGAAGAGCATGTTAAATTAAGAGCATTTTCCTTTTCTCTTGATGATTTTGCCAAAGATTGGTTGTTCTATTTACCACCCGGATCCATCACTTCATGGGATGGGATGGTGAGAGCCTTCTTGAGCGAATACTTCCCAACCTCAAAAGTTATTGGCATCAGAAGAGAGATCATTTGCATCAAACAAAAAGATCATGAAAAGCTATATGAATATTGGGAAGGATTCAATCGATTGTGCACAAGCTGCCCTCGACATAACATCTTTGAAAAATCCCTTATTGAACATTTCTATGGAGGCTTGTTACCTTCAGAAAGGAGATTAATTGATGTAGCATGTGGAGGATCAATTGAGAACAAGACACCTCAGGCTATAAAAGACCTAATCTCCACCATCGCAGCAGCCTCAAAAAAATATGGAGATCAAAGAGAACTGCCAAGGAGAGTTAATGAGGTAAGTACATCTTCCTTAGCCTCACAAATTTCTAATTTAACTTCTGTTATCCGTAGTTTGGTTGTAGGTCAAGCTCAACAAATTCATCAAGAACAACAAGTCAATGCCAATGGAGGATTTAATGGACAGCAGAGATACGATCTCTACTCTGACACCTAAAATCTAGGTTGGAGGGAGCACCCGAACTTCAGTTATGCTAGGGCAAATCAATATCAAAATCCAGCCCAAGCAGTACCTCAAAAATCTAGTGTACCCCTTGAAGAGATCGTAAAATCTTTAGCAAATACGGTGCAAAACTTTCAAAAGCAAATGGGTCAAATGGCTACTTCCGTGAGTAAGCTAGAATCTCAAGGGAAATTACCTTCCCAAATAGAGATTAATCTAAAGCAAAATGTTAGTGCCATCACGTTGAGAGGTGGGAGAGAGCTTCCGAATGATAGGGCTGATGATAGGGCTACACAATTGCAAAAACAGGTTGCTGAAGAAAATCTGCCAGAAAGTGATCCAGAAAATCTATTTGCCCAAACAACAGGCCAAACAGACAGGCAGACTGCACAACAGAGCAAAAACTGTTTGCCCAAATAGACAGATAAAGCAGAAATTTATTTGTCCAAACAGACCAGACAGGCAGATTCAAGACAAAAGCATAATTCAGAACAATAAGAAAAATTCAAAATTACACCTCCCTTTCCAGCAAAGGATACCAGCCAGGAGGATGAGGAGAACAAGAGAAATTTGAAAGAAACTGAAATGGAAGAAACAACCTACTGCACGCAATTGACAGAAAGTGGTTTGCCCAAACTAGTTCAGCAGGCAGCCCAAACAGAATGCAGTTTGCCCAAACTGCAGAACTTGGCAGAATCTGATTTGCCCAACCCACTTCAACAGACAGCCCAGGCAAATTCTGGTTTGTCGAAATAAGTTATGCAGACAGCACAACCAGAAAGTGGTTTGCCCAAACCACCAGCAGAGGATAAGGCATAATTCGATTTGCTCAAATTTAGTACCAAATTCCAGCCACTTATGGAGAAATATGAATTGGAGTTCAAAGTGTTGCCCAATCATCTCAAAACATAAGGGCTAGAGGCACACCTCACTTGAAAGAGGAGAAACTAATCATGTTACTTCATAAGTATATGAAAGAAATAGGATGGGTTATGACCAAAACGAAAGGTTTGCTGCACTTCTTACTTAATTTAGTTGGAACCCTTTTCTCTCCCCCAATTACTTGAGCCTTGATCAAGTCGAGAAGGTCTAGCCCACGACTTTAAACCAGGGCACTATTAGGAAGCAACTCAGCGAAGGCAACTTGCCCAATGGAAGACATGCTGCAGCTACAGCTACGGGTGCAACATATCCTGCCATCTGCACACCGAGACACCTAGTTTGGCCAGCTGTTTGCCCAAATAGCTGCCCAAAAAACACGCTAGGGGAGTACTCAGTTTCTCTTAAACTTTAATATTTCCATTACATTGAGGATAATGCATGAATCAGGTGTTGAGGTGCATATCTCTGAATTTTGATGCTTCATGCATTCTTTTTTATTTCTTTTATGTCCATTTAGGTTTTAATTTTCAATTAGTATGCATAGGTGAAAATTTTTTCATGGTTTTTACTTTCAATTCACACACACACATATTCACATAGCCACAGTCTTCACACACATGTAGCCATAGTTTTTTTCTTTTCTATTTTGGTATGATTTACTCAAATACAATAGGCTGTGTTGAATGAGCTTTCTTTCCATGACCCCATTGATGTGATGACTCTTTAAACCTAAGTTGAATCAATTGCAGTGAGTTGTATTCATTTTTGGAAATTTCTTTTCTAATTGAATCTTTGAGCTTACTATGGTGAAAAAATATATGTCATTACTCATTAGAGAGAATAATGAAAAAGTGAAAGATGTGTGAAAAATGAAATACGACTTATTTTAGCAATTGGTGTTGATTTTCCCAAACCATTGAGAAAAAAAGAAATTCAGCAAAGGCAAAAACCACAAAAGCACAAATTAAAAAATGTTCCAATGGTCAAAGACTATGAACAGAGCTAGTAGCCACTTGAACAGGTGACCAACTGAGTAACCGGGGGTGGGTATCATAAATATGTACCATCGCGTCAAAAGGTTGGTGACTTTTTCAAGCAAGAGTAAAAGTGCAAAAAGCTGAATTAAGCGCTTCAAATAGAGGGCAAATCACTCCAAGAGCTAGAAAGAGTCTAAACTAAACAAGAATATGTGCATGTATAATTAAATCTCTCTATTGAGGAAACAATTACATAATAGGTAAAGAGAAACAAGGAAAGAAGGAAAATAACCTTGGTGCATACACTCTTCACTGCAATGCTTCAAATTAAGGGTCTAGGGTAAGAACTTAAGTGGAAATAAAGGATCAAGTAGCAAAGAGACCTTGTTTGACTAAGTTTATTTGCTTGAGGACAAGCAAAGGGCTAGGTGTGGGATATTTGATCAAGCCAAAATTAGTCTCATTTTTCATATTGTTATTAATGTTAATTTACACATTTTCTATCTAATTTTATGGTTTTGATCTTATTTTGCAGAAAATGGTGTAAAAGGATGATTTGATGAAAAATGGCCTTAAAACTGTCCAAAAGAGAGTAGAATAGATCAAGCCTAGTTTGCCCAAGTCAGTTTGCTCAAACCAAGCTGCAGTTGAAATGAGAGAAGGATGTGAATAGCGCAGACTTGTTATTTGACCAGATTATTTACCCAAGCAAACTAGGCAAACAGACCCCGCGAAACAAAAGTAGAGTGACAGACATCACCAAAATAGACTGTTTGAACCGGCTGTTTGCCCAAACAAGTCGGGCAAACAGACTTTGCGACAGCAGACGGCAGAAATGCGGGAAACTTAAAATTCAAACCTAAAAGAAGTCTATCCTTCCCCAAACACATTAAGACAACTCAGCAACTCTTCAAGACAACTCAACACCCTATCCCAGCTATCAAGGAAGCCAAATCTCAAGAAGATTCAATTGCCTTCAAAGAATCCAACTCCAAATAGGAAAAGAACTCCATCAAATCAAGGAAACTTAGGGTTGCACATTCAGATATAAATAGATGGCCAAACTAGCAACAAAGGGGCAGCTTCATCTTCGAAAATCTTCACGCCAGTAGCCGCGCACTCTCCCCCAGCCGGCCGACCGACCCTTCTTCTTCTTCTTCTTTTTCTTCTTGTTTTCTTTCTTGATTTTTGTGTTAATTTCAGCCATGAGTGGCTGAAATCTCTTTTTCTAGTTGAAGATTAGGTGAAACTTTAGTTGTTAATAGATTGGGAGATCTGAACATATTATGTTATTCTTTTATTTATCAATATTTATGCAATTTCATGCTTAATTCTATTGTTGCTTTGTTGTTTAGATCAATAGGGCCCATTGATTCTTGATTGCAAAGTGATAATTTGTTAGTTTGGATAGTTTGAAGTCCGTAATTGCTTAAATTATTCAAACACAAGTAACTCTTGGTATAAAAACTAAGGAGATTGGGTAATCCAACAAGATCACCATACGTTTGGGTAGCTAGAATTAGATCTCTCTATTTCTTAATGCAATTGACAGTTGAATGAATCTAAAGTCCTAAGGACGTTCCTTGGCAACTTGTTGATTAGTGATTAATTAGAGAACGTTTTCTAGTTAATCTATGCTTAAGGAGGGATATGGTGGTGAGAAGCATCTTCCACCCCCATAACTAATTTATTGAGTCAAATAAAAGAATATATGTGTCAATGATCAATCCCACAACTAAAGTGGATCCAAATCTTCAACTAGGCCTTTCTCATTATTGAATTTCTTTACTTTAATTATTTGCTTTACTTAATTGCTTTTAATTTCAATTTAAGATATCAACTTTCAAAACCCTTCTTTTATTTATTTTTAGTTCATTTACTTGGTCTTTGATAAGAAAAATAGATGAGTATCAATTCTTTGTGAATTCAACCATTTTACCACTATCTACAGTTGTAAAATTGTGGATAACCAAAAAGGTTATTTTTGACCAACTTCGAGAACCGTACAGTCACGGGTGTTAGCCCCGTTTCACAAAAAAGTCTACATTTCATGCCTAGGCCACAAGGCAGGCATCCGTCAGGCCACACTATCGAGTGTTAATCCCATCTCGCAAAAAAATCTCCAAGGAATTTTATGCCTAATCACAAGGCGGGTAACTACCAGACGAGTCTTCGAGTGTTAGTCCTAAAAGGCAAGTTTCTGCTGAAAAGTGCCACAAGGCGGGTATCCGCTAGGCGAGTCTTCAGATGTTAATCTCAAAAGATTAAGACAAATTTCTATCAAAAAGTACCATAAGGTGGGTAACCGCCCAACGAGTCTTCGGTTAGTCTCAAAAGGCAAGTTTCTGCCGAAAAGCGCCATGAGGCGATTAACCGCTAGACAAATCTTTGGGCGCTAATCCCAAAAAGAGAGAGGTGAGTTTCTACCAAATAGTGCCACAAGGCAGGTAACCGCTAGGGGAGTCTTCGATTGTTAGTCCCAAAATTCATAGACAATTTTTCTGCAAAAAAGCACCACAAGGCGAGTCTTCGGACGTTTCTCCCAAAAAGACATGTCAGTCCCAAAAGTCAAAGGCAAGTTTTCTACTGAAAGCGCCACAAGGCGAGTAACTGCTAGGCGAGTCTTTGGATGCTAGTCCCAAAAAGACAGAGGTGAATTTCTGTCGAAAAGTGCCACAAGGCGGGTAACCTTTAGGCCACATATCTGGATGTTAATCCCGTACTATAAATTTTCTAAGTTATTTATGGCCTCTAGTCAAGCTAGTAATTGGGTATTCTGGTTGGATATTAACCCCTTAACAATCCTTTAAGGAGAGCATTTAAGTCTTTTTGACGATAATTGGACGAGAGTTTTAATTGAGTACCGAACATATAAACACTTAGCAAAAATAATGACAAAGAGTATAGAAAAAAGATTCCTCATTAAAAATAAAAAAATATAAAATAGGACAATCGTCATTTATAAGCAAGAGTAGGCACAACGAAGAGAGCATGGAAGGCTAATCTAAACATGCCATGTGTCCCATATCGTAAAGACAATTGTCACTTTTGAATTTGAAGAATCAAAAATTAGCAGGGGGACTTCTGATATTGCACAATAGTCGCCCAAAGTAGGCCATGTACTGACACTCGAAAATAAAATCATGTGTCAAGAGTCTGATCAGAGGATACTTGATCCCACTGAGGAAAAAAAAATCTGGACACTTCAGGTCTCAGCAAGACTCGCCCCCTCAACTATGAGGTAAGGCTTCACAGGAAGCTACCGTTAGAAACTGTAATTCCAGTAGATTCCCATTATACCTATAATCACAGGATTCCTATCAATTAATCGGGACCAATTAGATTTACAAAAATGCTATAATTAACTTCATCTTCTTACAGTTTAGAAGTTAATGATAGCAGAGACAAAAATATACTTTCTTACACAATTACACTTAAGTTCTAAGTATTTTTTTACATTCACCCTTATTTTTAATTTACTAACTTAAACGTCAGAGTGGCTACCGTAGACGCCAACTACCTCACATTCTCTTTCTTGTAGGCTGATCAATCGTAACAAAGGTTCATTTTGGCCACATCAGCAATATTAAATATATTATAAATATTTATTAAAAATAATATGAATATAATATATAAATAATATATATTAAAATATTTCATTAGATATTTATACTAAATATTATAAATTATGTACATATTTTTATATTTTGAAAACTTTACTTTCTATTAATAATATTCTAAATAAAATGAAATATTTTATATTTTAAATTGTAAAGTTTTACTTTTTTTTTTCCTTTATTTTAAGTTTTTATTGATAATTTATGATATTATATGGTGAAAATAAAGAGTAAGTAATGATAATTTATGATATTATATAGTGAAAGTAGGGAGTGAGTAATGGAATTAACAAAGAAAATGATATTGTTATAATAAAATATATATCTGAAGACTATTTTATTAGTCGGATAGTAATTTAGTAAGTATATTGTAATTTATTATTAATTTTTTTAAATCTAATTTAGTCCTCACAAATTGAAAATATTTAAATTTACCATTCAAAATTTAAAATGTTAGATATAATTATGAATTATTGTAACCGTTTGAATTTTTTTGTCTAAAAAATATATACATAAGTTTTAAAAGCTAAAAATTCTAAATAACATTAAAATTAACTAAGAAATATTATTTTATTATTTTAATATGTGTTAATAAAAAAAAACTAATATATGTAAAAATTTAATTTAAACTTAATTTCCTTTAATTTTTAAGAAGGAAAAAAATAATATAATTGAAAAAAAAAACACTGTTGAATCTAATAGATATAATTACAAGAAAATATTTTTAAAAAATATTTTATTAATTAAATAAAATTTTAAAATCATATTATAATTTATCATTAACTTTTTAAATTTAATTTAGTCCATTAACTAAAATTGCTATCAATATTAAAGTTTTGACTTTATCTTAAAAATAAAATTTAAGATATAAATGTGATTTTTTTTTAAAAAAATATTTTATCTAATAGCCCTTTATTAATTTATTAGTTTTTTTTTATATGTTTTGAATACTTTATATCTTTTTAATTATTATATATATATATATATATATATATATATATATATATATTGTTTTTTTAATATAAGAAGGTATTACATTAATCTCATTCAAAACTTAAAAGTCTGAATTTTAAAATTAAGCTAAAAATTCAACTAACAGTATTATTATAAACATAATGATTTTAGTTTATTTTGATTGGAAGAGTTATCTGGAACTCCCTTTAGCCACGATATTCGTTATGATTTACTTTATGCTACTCAGAATCTAAAACTAACTCTATTTTTATTATTATTATTTTTTTATCGAACTACCTTCACTATTGGCTGATCCTTATATACAAGTAGTACGATTTCCTTTTGGACATAGGTGTGTCTTTTATTTATGCCAGACTTTAATTTTAGGGCCAGACTTTGAAAAATTATAAGGTTGATTAGGAAAATATCGAGACTTGTTAAGAATTCAACAATTGTACAATTTAAAAAATAAATAGGAAAAGAAATCAACACACAAATTTAATGTAATTCACCAATTTAGCTATGTCTATGGCGTCTAGAGGTTTCTTATTTCTCTATGAGTTTTTGTAGCGATCCGGAAATCGGACCGCTACCAGCGCTAGGATTCAGATTGACTTAAAGTCGTCGGAACCCGTAGCAAACCTAACATACATCCTGAGCATCTGGTAAAATCCCATACATGATCATACATTTTCATAAAAACTTTAAACTTTTCATATACCAAGCTTGACTTGTGCATGCACCATAACTCTATACATACATACCCATACTAGAGCCCTCATCAAATGCTCTAGTTGGGTCAACATTACATACATCAAACTTGGTTCATCATTTATCATCATTAAAACATTTACATAGAGATCATGTACAACAGGGATTAACCAAACATTAGGGCCAAGCACAATACTAATCCTTATTACATTACTTTACATTACATCATTTTACATATCATGTCCACTACTAGACTATTACATAGACTAAACCATAACCTTGCTGACTTTTCCATAACTACCTGTGCTTCTGCAAACCTGGGGGTTAGGGGAGAGGGGTGAGCTACAAAAACCCAGTGAGCAGAACAATAAAAATAATTTTTTAAACTTATGCTTTCGTGAAATGCGTCACAGCACAAACAAATTACATCACGGATGGACTGACCCAAAAATCTCTCTACTCTGTGCCCGGCCCTCGGTGGAGCTCCTCAGGACTTCTATTACATACATAAGCTCTGTGCCCGGCCTCGGTGGGGCTCCTCAGGACTTCTATTACATAACATAATATCTAGAGGGCTAATGGGTCGTCCTGTTGTCTATCCACACCCACATCACAATATGCAATGCATCATATTCGTGAATTCTAATGCAAAACAACCTAATACATATCATGGCATTCGTGATGCATGAATCATGCTAAAAAAATTTCATTGCTTTGAAAATAAAAGAAGTGATGTTCTACTCACCTTTGGCTGACTCTGAACTAACTCTGTAGCAGCTGTCTCACTGCTAATCACCTCGGTTCTTAAGGTCCGATCCTACACAGGTGGACTCAAATGAGGGACCAAACATACTCTATCATGACTCTAAACAACTTCCCAAAAACCCACTAAAACATCATAAAATATGCCTAGAAAACATGCAAAGGAAGGCTGAACAAGGGACTTTCGGAGGCAGGTTCGGCGGCCGAAGGTCCCTCCAGATCCGAAAGTCAGACACTTTCGGGGCAGGTTCGGCGGTTGAAGGTCCTTCCAGAGCCGAAAGTCACAACCTTTGGGGGGCAGGTTCGGCGGCCGAAACTCCCCTCCAGAGCCAAAAGTCACAACCTTCGGGGGTGAGTTTAGGCGGCCTAAAGCTGCCTCCACAGGCAGGTTCGGCGGCCGAACCTGGGTTCTCCAGAATGGCAGAATCTGATTCTGCCTCTCACATCCAGCCACCAAAAACCTCACAACATGCATTCAACTATTCTACAACATGCATAAATACTTATTCAAGCATATAGGGGCGTAAAACTAGCCTAAACCCCAACAAACAACAACATATCATCACATTTCTCATTAAACTAACATAAACCCTAACATTTTACATCTACTCTATTCATGCATCAAACACCCATACAACCCCTTAAAACTTACTTAAAACCTAGAAGAAGAGGAGGATCTACACTTACCTCTTGAAGATCGAGAGGAGATGCAATTCCGAACTTGGAGATATGGAGGGATGAGCTCCGGGGGTCTCCAAGCTTCAAAACTTTGATCTAAGCTTAAAATCTTCAAAACAAAGGTAAAAACTCATAAAAATCATGAGAGACTTGAAGGAAAAGCACAAAATCGACAAGGGGTGGCGGAGACTCACTTTGCCCGGAAATGGAGAGAGAAAACTCGCCCATTTTTGGACAAGGGGCCCTTTATAGGTGGCTGGCCAGACCACTTTCGGGGGCCAAAAGTGCCTCCGCATCCGCTCCATGTTCGGCGGCCGAACATGAGGTTCGGCGGCCGAACCTGGGTTTTCCTCCAAGCTCTTTTCTTTTTCAAAACTCAATTTCTTTCTTCATTAAAACAATAAAACATATGAAAACATTTTAGAAAACCTTTATTTTACCCTTCTAGAAGGCTCCGACATCCGAGAAATTCCGGATTCCAATGGAGATTCCGCCGGGAGGTAGGAATTTCGATGCCGGGGTCTAGCCGGGTATTACTGTTTTCGAACAGAATACACTAGAAAAATATTATATATTTATATACTAAAAAAAAAGACAAAATATCCTTAAAAAAAAATTGTCTCAGGGGCTCTACACCGAACTCCACTTTTGAGGTATGGTGTATATTTCATAATATATCATTAGACTCCATATTTTAATAAGTATCCCACTTGGAGACTAATCCAATCAACCTAACTATTTTTACTCTCCATACCAATGTATCCAACAAAGAACACCTAGCTGCAAAAACATCTTCCATACTACTGTAGAAGACCAATTGAGACATTTCACAATCCTAGTTTTTCAGCATCAACACCTTTAGTTAACATGTTTGCTGGATTCTTAGTACCTTCAGTTCTCTTCAAATACATCTTACCTTCTTTCACTAGACTGCGAGTGAAATGGTACTTACTTCGGATGTATTTTATTTTGAAGTGATAAACTGGATTCTTCACCAACTGTATAGCACTTTGACTATCAGCGAAAAGTACCTTGTCGAGCTGCTTCTTACCTAACTCTTCCAAGTAATCAGTCAACTATATAATCTCCTTACCAGTTTCAGTAATTGCAATACATTTAGGCTCTGTAGATGACATAGAGACATACTTCTGAAGTTTAGACATCCTGCTCACTACTGTTCCATCTATAGTGTAGACATACCCGGATGTGCTTTTGCTTGTATCCACATCTCCACTACGATCAACATCAACAAAACCTTCTAATACTACATTGCCTCTCCCATAACAAAGTGATGTACTAGCTGTTCCTTTTAAGTATCTCAGAAACTACTTCACATCTTTCCAATGCTCTTTTCTTGGATCTGACATATATCTGCTCACAACTCCCACTGCATGTGCTATATCAGGTCTAGTGCAAATCATAACATACATCAAACTCCCAACTGCAGAAGTATAAGGTACTTTTTCCATGTGATCACACTCTATAGTTGTATTGGGTGATTACTCCTTTGACAATTTGAGATGGTTAGCCAAAGGCGTGCTCCTGAGCTTAGCATCATCAACTCTGAATCTGGACAACACATTCTCAATGTATTGCTCCTGGGACAAATTTAGAATTCCAACAGACCTGTCCCGAGAAATCTTCAACCCTAAAATCTGCTTTGCTGCACCTAAATCTTTCATCTCAAACTCTAATGACAGTCTCCCCTTAAGATTATTGATCTCCTCCATACTTGATCCTGCAATCAATATATCATCCACATATAAGAGTAAAATAATAAAGAAGTTAGTAGATTTTTTGATATAATAACACTGATCCTTTTTACTCATGTGAAAACCGTTTCTGCACATGAAAGAGTCACTTCTTATACCACTGTCTTGGAGCTTGCTTCAACCCATACAAACTCCTCTTTAGCTTGCACACCATGTGATCCTTACTAGGAACCTCATATCCTTGTGGTTGCTGCATGTAGATCTTTTCCTCCAGATCCTTACATCAAAGTGTTGTTTTTATATCCATTTGCTCAAGGTGCAAGTTCTCTACTGCAATAATACTTAATGAAATTCTGATTGTGGTTAGCCTCACAACAGGAGAGAATATTTCAGTGTAATTAATACATTTTCTTTGTGAATACCCCTTTAACCACAGCCATTCAACGATCCTTTCAGCAATTCTATTTTGTCTTGCCTTGCTAGAACTGTCCTGATGCACCTGATTCCTTCATCAACACAAAACTTCTTGATTCTATAGAATCATACCCTCCTCCATTATCACACCTTAGGCATTTGATCTTCAACCCAATATGATTTTTAACTTCAGCCTTTCATCTCTTAAAAGTGGCTTTTATCTTAACCTTAGCACTTTTATGTAAAATAAAAACTTGTACAACATATATATAACTAGAGTACACATTGTGAATTTAATATTTATCAACAAATATTGTGGTGCGTAAGATATTTAGTTTCATATTTCAAATGAATGCAAAAATTAACTTTGACTAACAATATTGGCTCATACAATTCAAAGATTCTAATAACTAATATTTCACATGTGTAAATCAATTCAAGATTTTTTAAATCACAAAGTTGTATGCTTAGATATATAATCATTTTCTTAGTGAATTTATACTAATATTAATTACTAATAAGAGCTTTTAAACTACTCCAAAATACTATCATTCTCAAATTATATATACATAAAGATTTCATCTAAGATTTAATTTTTATCACTAGTCATGATAATAAAATGCTTTGATCTCAGAAGTAATTGTACAGCTTAATTAAATTGTGCACGTCACTTTTTTTTTTCACCATTGGTTGATTGTCCGTATGTTGCACTCCTTCTCACATCGACGACTTCTTCTATCAAGCTTTTCACCTAGTGGGTTCTAGATTTACCCGTGGTTCTCTAGTCATTTCACCATCTGTCTTCCTTCTAGTCCCTCATATTGCTGTTAATAGCTTTTCTTGATTTGCTATGTGCATCTCAACGGATTTAGTTTGGAAAATTTGGTAATAAAATAATTTCTTCATCCCCATAGACTGTGCCAATTGATGATGTTGAGATCTGGAGGTCACCAGATGAGGACACTTGGGCGATGGTTTGATTTAACGAGAAAATCAATGAACTAAAATTGGTTCAGTGTGATTTAATACAGGGAATAAATGGGAGTAAATGAACTGGGTTTGGAGTTTGAAAAGGTTAAGGTTTTTTTAGGGAGTCAAGATGGTGATTTGCTTGAGATCAAGAATCCTCCTCGTTTGGGCCATGCTAGGGGTATATATACCCTTGGTCGCACTGACATCCCCTGTGTCACATCCTGTCAAATATGACTGGAAAGCTTTTTAGCAGATTTGTCAGGCGACTTATTTAATAGGGGCAGTTGACTAATAAATGCAGAGCTAGCTAGTCCATGCTTGGACTATCAGGCACGTTACATCATTACTGTTCATCGCACATATATTTAATACTTCATTGTGGTATGATCTTTGAAAAGGTCTGCCCATCCATTCTGGGCTTTGGCAGGGGCAGGGGTATTGGTGTTATGATCCTTGTATCTCATAAGTCGGGTTTTCTACTGCTCGGTTGAGCCAGATGAAATGGTTCATGAAACCCTTTTGAATTTTGTAGAAAGGAGTCGCGATCTTGACGAACCCTTTTATTTATATGTTATCACATGTGTATACTCCATTCTAGTAATCCGAAAGGACTAAGCCTGAATTATTACATAGAACAAGAACAAGTCAGGATACTTTAGAGGTCCGCTGAGAAGTAACACATTGGGAATTTAGCCCGAAAAATCCCTAATCTTCGGCACAGCGTAAGACCATACTATGTTTTAAATATGCATGCTCTAACCACCCTAACTTAATATGTGTTAGGATGAGAGTATGGTCTTGGCCAACTTAACATTAAATGAGCCCACTACTCACAATTAATGAATTGACTACAAAGTCTATATTAAAAGTATAATTGCTTGGTCTGAAGATATATCTGCCAAATATATCCTGTACGGACAAGAGTATAAGAATTCCACTCATATAGAAAACCACACTCCACTTTATCTTTTTGAACCTCATAACTCCCCTGTTACTCTACAATCTGAAATATTTCAAACTCAGAACCACTTTATTCATTACCACCCATATCCACCCATCTTTCAAACCCAGTAACCTCGAGGTGTCTTGATCCTCCATTCCTATGGATCTATTAATTATCACTAAATATTAGGGCACCCAGCTAATTCAATTTAATTTATTTGGCTAATACTCCACTTTTAGTTATCCATAGAAAAGAATAATCCTAAGTTATTTATAATATCAAACATATTAATTAAAATATATTACCTCTCTTCCAATACAATAGTTAATTTTAACTATTCATAAGAGTTTCCATAAGTCAAACCTTTATTTTGAATCTAATTATTATTAGAAATAAGTTAAATTAAAATTTGATATTTTACTTATAATTGAAATAAGCTTAATTTAATTTTTTAATTAAAACTTTATACTTTTATTAAGGACTAAATAAGTTCTAATCTAATAAAATATTATTTTTTAATAATAAAATATTATAATTTTAATAATAAAATATTGTTTTTTAATAATAAAATTTATTTTTTACTTTTCAAAAACTATTTACTATTTCTATTTCTCTCTATATATGTATATTAATTTTTATGTCTCCTTATAGTTGTTATTAAGTTTTTAAAATTTTTTTATTATTTCATATATTTAATTTATAATTTTTTTTTTATAATTTTTGTTCAATAAAAATCTTATAATTTATTTTTTTTATGTTTTTATATATAGTTATCCAACTTATGAATTAAAGTTATTTTGATATAACTACTGTTTAATTCCATTTTCAGCAATTTTATTTTTTTTTGCAATATTTTAATATTTTGTTAACAATTGATTAATTTGATTTGATAATTAACTAAACTTTATTGATTATTGTTTACACTTATTTTCATAACTTTATTGATAATATTTTATTAGTATTATTATTATTGCTTAATTAATAAAATATATATTTTTAGTTTCATTATTTTTTTCTTAATTTCAGATTCAGCAAATATTTTAAAATAGTTGTAAATAAAATTTATTTTTAAATATATATAATAATATATTTTAATAAATGAATTATTTTATAATTAATTAAGATTATAATTCTTAGCCGAGATTTTTTTTTAAAATAAAAATTGAAAATAAAAAATAAAATTTAATACTTTTTAAATTTATTCAGATATATTTATTATTTAATTATATTATAAAAAACTAAATTAATTAATAGTTAGAAATAAATATACCAGTTTTGAAACTAATAATTTTAAACACGGGCAGAAGTGCAGCATTTAATTGAAATACGGCTTAAGGACATTGAACACGGTTTGGATAGTGTTAAGGACTGCCTAAATTTTTTCAAAGAAAACAGACAAAACGACCTAAACGGCCTAAACATGGCCCCAAAAAGACGAAACACATGTCCGACCCGTCAAAACCAGTCCTTGCCCACGTGTTAATTACGTCACTGCTCCTTATTAATTAAAATATATTTATTATATTAATATATTTAAAATTTTTATTTTTTAATTTTTATTTAATTATAAAAAACATTATTTAGAGAGGTGATTGTTCAACAGTACTTTCTGTATTATTGATTAAAATGTATAATAATTAATATAATAAATATATTTCGACCAATAAAATAGAAAATGTTTTAACTAAATATAAATATTAAAAAAATTTAAAATCTTAGAACAGTTAATAAATTAACTAATAATATAAAAATACTATGAAAATTAATGAATTACACATAATATTATTACAATTTTTACACATTTTAATTAATATATGATTTGGTGTTTATCCATTAAAATAACATTATTTGGTAAATTATTACGTCATAAAAATGAATACCACTTTACTAACATATGATAATAACCGTTTGTAATTTGTCAATGATTGCAATTTGTTATAAACATAGATGATAAATTTTTATTAAAGTTATTAAATGCCAATAAATAAAATATTTATTTTTTTTAAATTTATAATTAAAAATTAAGAGAGTAAAATATGAGATATTTTAAATTTATTTAAATACACTTACCAGCAGATTAAGTCTGCGAGTGCTGCATAAAATATTTTTGAATGAATTGCAAATGAATTTAAAAATTCTTTATCCTAAATTATTATGAAAAAATATAAAAAATATAATGTATTGATGGGTTCAATTTCAATATTTGTAATTTAATTTATATTAAAATAATATTTATGATATCGTGTCGTTAACGAATAAAAATAATTTTTTGATGCGTTAAAAAATATAAAATAACAGGTAAAATATAATTATTAATTAAAAAGAAAACGTATAAAACATATTCACTTTGGAAATTCATTGGAACATTACGTTAACGTGATGCTATTCAAGAGTTGAATGCTCTTGGCCTTATAGGTCAAAGCCCTCTCAATTATGAGATCATCTCCATGGGCCATTTACATGTAGGGCAGAAGGACAGTCCTAGCTTTGGAATCATGTTCCAGTGTTCAAATTGAAAAGAAATATGGTTTGGGTTGGGCAGTTTGGAGGGTAATTTTTCCAATCTAATCAATTTGTTTGGTTTATATTGAAGTTAAATTGCAGTGGACTATGAATGTCCAAATTCTAACTAAACCAATCCCATAGAAAGTTAGTTTCAGAAGTTTGTGTTATTGAAATTTAAAATTATTAAATATATGTTATTATGAGAGATTCCCATACCAAAATCAAGTTATATTTAGGCTATTTTATGCCATAGAATTGATACCATTTTATATACAAATATATATATATATATATATATATATAACCAAATAATGAAAAAAAGTTTAGCTTTATGAAGTTTTTTTCATTTCATGGTAAATATTTTCAACTTATAAATTATTTTTTGTAATTCTTATATTTCTTTTAGGGCTATTAACGCTAAAAACTTTAAATTTTATGTTATTTCACGATTTAATCTCTCAATTTTAAGTAGAATCGAAAGTATACCATCAGCTATATGGTAAGTCACATGAGTTAATTTATTATTATTTTGAATCACCTACTTAAGATATCATACAAACTAAAAAAAAGAAAAGAAAAAGTTAGATATAATTAACTTTTAATACTTTTTTTGAGTTAGTTTCCCTCTGTAGTTCTTTTGTGACTCGATACTCTCGCCTTTTTCTCTTTCTTAAACCTAACTTTTTCTTTTTCCTTTCCCATGGAAGACGATGAATAAAAAGATGTTGTTGTGCCTATTAAGAGATTCAAAGATATTTCGATCGGCACTTATTATTTTTGTATGGCGGAGATGTTTCCCACATACAGTCCAATCAATTTTCAAAATATGCAGACATCTTTATTAGATTTATGGCGGCAATTCTCAGACAGTTATTATATTGAAGGATTTAGTTTCTAGTTATAACGCGGATATTTTATTTTTGATGGTAAGAAAAGCTCTTAGTTTTCATATAGAATTTTTTCGTAATTTTTTACATTTTAATGGTTGCTTCTTAGTCAATAAACAAGGATTGGAAGAAAGCCTTTCGTTAATATGGAAGAGTCATGAGTCTGTTTCTGTAGTTGACTTTTTTTCAAATTTTATTGATTCGGTTGTTTCGGAAGGTAATGTTCAATGGAGATTTACCAGTTATTATGAGTTTCCAGAATCGCAATGATAACATCAGTCTTGAAATCTTATTTGAGTTTTATCTCGTAAAAGCTCTTTTCGGTGGTTTTGTTCGGAAGACTTTAATGATTTATACTCGAAAAATGAGAAAGAAGAAGTATCTTTGCCAAATTATCTTATGTAGGGGTTTAGAAAGGCACTTGAAAAGTATTTTTGCCAAATTATCTTATGCAAGAGTTTGATTTTGAATAATTATAAATTTTTGTTAGACTTTAAAACTGATATTTTTGTTAGATGGATTCGTCGTAATGCTATTATAACTGCTCATACTTTATCTAGAGAATCTATTAGGTATAATCGTCTTTCTGTTTGGAATAATATCCCATGATGAATTTTATTAGTACAATTAACGGTTTTACTTTAAAACAAAAAAAACTTTCTTTTGAGCTTTTTAAATTTTTAGTGCTAAAAAAAATTTAATTTTTTGAATTTAACTCAAATTTATTTGTGAAATAGAACTTTTAAGTATCTATGTGATGGTCAGACCCACTACTGATGTATTTATAAAATGGGCCAACCCCTAACAAGCTTCACAAACTCGCCAAATTTTTTTCTTTTTTAAAAAATTCTGCATGCAGGCTAAGCATTCAAGCCTGCGCACGCAGGATTTACATCTTTACAGCCTGCGTGCAGATTTTTTTAATTATTTAATTAAGATATTACAATAATATATTTATATTATATTAATTTAATAATATTATTTATAATAATAAATATTTTAATATTATTTTTAATATATTAATACAATAATAACGTTATTAAAAATAATATCAATTATAAGTTTGTTGATATGTAATTATTATATCTAATATATTTTATTATTCTTAATATATAATGGTAAATTTATTGATATGTAATTATTATATTTAATATATTTTATTATTTTTAATATGTAAAGGTTCTAAAAAAAGATACTAACAAAAAAATGCTGAAAATATTTAAAATTATAAAATAATATTATACCGTGATTAAACATATATTATATCATTAATACTATTTAATTATAATATTATTATACTAATATATTAAAAATAATAAAATATATTATAAAAAATAATTAAATTTTTTTTTTTTATCGCGGAATAGATCTGTACATTATCATTGGGTATATTTGTATTATATTACTGATTTATTTTTATAAAATATATTATCCTGCCATTAGATTTATACGAGATTATTAAATTTTTATAATTCATAATAAATAAATTAATTAATTAATATAAATATTTAGAGTTATTAAAATTAAATTTGAAATATTTTAGTATTATTTATAATATAATTTTTTATAATAATAAATATTTTAATATTATTTTTAATATATTAGTATAATAACACTATAATTAAAAATAATATCAATTATAAATTTATTGATATGTAATTATTATAGTTAATATATTTTATTATTTTTAATATATAAAATTATTATAAAAATAGATAACAAAGGAAACTATATATAATAATTTTACTATATATAAATATTTAAAATTATGAAATGGTATTATTCTGCGGATTAAATATCTATGATATTGCTGATACTATTTAGTACAGTATTATTACATTAATATATTAAAAATAATAAAATATATTATAAAAAATAATTAAATTTTTTTATGAAATATTATTAAATTATTTTTATAAAATATATTACTCTATTATTAAATTTATTATAAATAATACTATTAAATTAATATAATATAAATATATCATTATAATATAATAATAATTAAAATAATAAAATAATAAAATTTTTTTGATTTAAAAAAAAAACATGTGGCCACTGTTTGACAGACGTCCACACTGGACACTTATTAGACATGCGCTATTTATAATAAAATTCGATCTTTACGTTCCTGTGAGCTTACAATCGGAGGAGGTACATAAAATCAAACACTCTCCTATAAAGTATTAGAAGTAAACTTTGCAATCTCATGAGCAAGCTCATTAACATTACGACTTACATGAATAAATCTCACAACAAAACCAATCTCATTAACTAGAAACTTACAATTTTGAATTATAAAATCAGTATTTGATATATCTAAAGCCAAATTTGATGTCAACACCTTTACTGCAACAGCACAATCTGTTTCAATCACAATATTTCGCCAAGGGATGGACTTCAACTAGCTAAGGACCTCCCTTATAGCTACCAACTCAGTATCTCGAGGGCTTAAAGACTGAGGTATCACAGCCATTTTGCATGCCAAAAACTCACCATTATCACCTCTAACAACTCCTCCAATACCTATCTATTTTGCACTCTTTGTTGAGGTATCAACATTAGCCTTTACCCACCCTATAGGAGGAGCAAACCACTCTCTTTGTCAAGGTTGAGACTGAATCACCATTGCAGGGGCCTTAAAAGTTGTAGTCCATTGCCGTAAAAAAAGCTAGGCATCACTCCAAATTTGAACAGCTGCAGAAGTTTGTTGTTGCCATACACATTTATTACGCGTTTTTCACAAATACTAGCATAGTACTAAGGCCAACGCAACATCACTACTATTAAACAGATTTAAAGCCTTCCATAAACATTTAGTAAACGTAGCAGAGGGAGGAGAAAACTAGCCAAGATACGAAGCCCTCCACACTTGCCTAGCAAACGGGCAAGAAATCAGTGCATGGAATACTGTTTCTGATTCAACCAAACAAAAGGGGCAGACATCCTGAATAGGTACATGCCTCGATACCAAAACTGACCGGACCGGCAAGATATTACTATAGGCACGCCAAATGAAATTCTTAACTTTGGGGATTAGCTGAAGTGACCAGATCTTCTTCCATAACTGTTGTTGATCATTCATTGCCACAAGAGACTCATCCCATGTGAGTGCTTTGTAAGCACTTTTTACAGAATATAAACCATTAGCAGATAACTTCCAATATAGAGAATCTGGCTTTGAAATACTAGGCAGCGGTAATGATAAAATATGATTTCTATCTCTATCATTGAAAACTTGTGAAAGCACTTCCCTATTCCATGTGCCATCTTGAATGAGATCACTAACATAATGGACTCCAACAGATGTTTCAAAATCTAGTGTAATGAAAGGGTTTGCTCTATCAGGCAACCAAGGCTCAAGCCAAATATGCACTGCCGAACCACTACCAATGCACCATGAAATTCCTTGACGAAGGAGCCCCTGCGATGCACGAATACTAGTCCAGACAAAACTAGGGTTTGTACCTTTTGGATTATCTAAGAAGGAGACAACAGGATAGTAACGTGCTTTTAATAATGAGGCCACTAAGGAGTGAGGATTCAAAATCAAATTCCAACCAACACGACCCAGCATTGCCAAGTTGAACTCCCTAAGCTTTTCAAAGCTAAGACCCCCACCAGTTTTAGGCCTTGCTAATCTTTCCCAAGACATCCAATGCATGCCTTTGTCATGATTTTTCCCTTTACCCCACCAAAACCGTGCCATAAGCTTCTGCACATCATCACAAACAGATTTAGGTAATAAAAATAGACCCATACATAATTTGGGAGGGCTTATAGAACTGTTTTCAGCAAAATCTCTTTCCCTGCTTGAGATAAAACCCTATGACTTCAAGAATTAAGCCGCTTCCAAACTCTATCCTTCAAAAAATGAAAGACCTTCGCCTTATTTCTACCAACATTCATGGGCAATCCCAAGTAATTCCCAATGCCATCTCCTTCAACAATATACAATAACTCACAGATGGCCACTCGTCTAGAGGCAGACACATTAGCACTATAGCAAAGAATATATTTATGAAAGTTTATAACCTGCCCAGACATCCTTGCATAGCTATCAAGCACCTCTTGAACAATCTGAGCCTCACTAATCTCGACTTTGAAAAAAAGCAAGTTGTCATCCGTAAAGAAAAGGTGAGTGATTTGAGGTGCACCAGTAGCAATGATACAACCGTGAAGAGCATGTGCAGCCACTTGTGCTCGAATCATACAAGACAGGCCCTCAGAATATAGAATGAATAGGTATGGTGACAGTGGGTCTCCCTGTCGAACTCCACGCTGCGGTGCTATAGGACCCAATAGCTGTCCTTGATGGAGCACCTGATAAGACACTGTACTAACACAGAACATCACCAAATCAATAAATTTAGCATCAAACCCCAAAGACTGAAGCATGAACCGAATAAAGGGCCACTCTAAGAGGTTGTACGCTTTGCTAATATCTATTTTCAAAGCCACATAGCCATCCTTTCCCTGACGACGACTTCTCATATAATGCAACACCTCATAAGCTACAATAGAATTATCAAAGTTGCTTCGGCCTGTAACAAAAGCACTCTGTGAGGGGCAGATTATACTCGACAAAACAGTTTTCAATCTATTAGTGATAATCTTCGACATAATTTTGTAAAGAACCTGACACAAAGCAATTGAACATAAGTCTCCCATTTTGCAGGCATCTTCTTCTTGGGGATCAGAACAATGGCTGTGCTATTAAGATCTTGTGCAAAGCGGCCAGAAGCTAAGCAGTCAATACAGAATCGAGCTATGTCCGGTCCCACAATGCCCTAATGTTTTTGATAAAAACCCGGATTGAAGCCATCTAACCCTGGTGATTTATCTGCCTGCATACTGAAAATGGCCTGCTAAACCTCCTCCGATGTATAAGGGGCAAGCAAAGAGCGATTGTCCTCCTCCATAACACCAATCGATATTAAACTGGACAATTCCAAAGAATCTTGTGCCTGTGAAGTAAACAAAGTCTCAAAATAAGTCACAATTAAGTTTGACAGACCTGGATCTCCCTCATGCCAAACACCTTGACTATCCTGCAGCTTTACAAACTGATTTTTCCTTTGACGAGCAGTGGCCTTCATATGAAAGAATCTAGTGTTTTGATCACCACCTCGTAGCCATTATTCTTTACCTCTCTGCTTCCAATAGGTCTCTCTCTATTGTAGGAGGGAAAATAATTTTTGGTGCGCCTCATGAAGAAGATCACGACCTGCTGTATCTCTCCGGTTGCGGAGATTCTGAACCTGTGTTTTACAAACCTGCGAATCTTGTGCATAGGTTCGCTTTAAATTTCTTCCCCAATTATCAAGTCTATTCCTACAGACATCCAGATGGCTTTGAACAGGTCGATGAGCTTCTGATTTCTAGCAAGAATCAATAATGGAATGACACTCTTCTTCATCCGTCCATTGATTTTCAAATCGAAACAAGTGAACACGGTCTCTAGGCACATAAGTTCAAATTTGCAAGAAGATGGGAAGATGATCAGAAGAGGAATAAGATATGGTCTATGCTCTAGATAAATTAAATTGTTGTCTCCATGATTCAGAAGCAAAAAACCGATCAATCTTCTCTTCCACCATCGCACCTCCACCACGCCCATTGTTCCACGTAAACTCAAAGCCATGCAATGTGATTTCATGCAACCCAGTATCATCCAAGGCAGACCGAAACCCATTAATCAGATTGCTCAATCTCGGGTAAGGAGGGCCTCCACGTTTTTCAGATTGTGATAAAACACAATTAAAATCTCCACAAACCAGCCAAGGGAGAGAAGACATGAGCTGTAATTGTCGAAGCAATGTCCAAGATTTCCCACGATAACGTCTGTCATAGTGGCCATAGAAGCCAGTAACACGGAGCAAGCCCAACCCTAACACTTCTGCCTGCAAATTTGAGTAAAACTTAAAAAAATTAAATATTTTTTTTAACACTAAAACCCAAAAAAAAATCCCACTTTCTCCAAACCCTAACCCTATAAATTTTTGGAAAATGTTCTGATCTACTCTCTCTTTCAATGGTTCTAGCTTTCGCCTCTTTGTTCTCTCTCTCTAAACTAATGGTTGGCTGCTGAATACTCTTTGATCCGTTGCTTAGACTCCCTTAACACAATATTAACAACAACATAGCAATTGAGATCCTTCGAGAAGCCTCTTGAAACAGTGCCAAAACCTCCTTCACCAAGTTTCTTGTTCTTTGAAATATTATTGGTGGCTACAATCAATTTATCGAAAGAATTTTTTTATTTTGGCTCCAGACACATTCTTAAAATTATCATCCAGTGATAACTCAAAGACAAGATCATTTTTTTTTCTATTCTTTCTTTTTCTTTCTCCATTAACTAAATAACAGGGAAACCAAAGTAAGAATCAAAGTACATGCTCCAACAATGAATCCCTTGATGAATTTCTAGTTCAATATATGGGTTACTAATCGTTATAGCATTTTTTGAACACGAACTGAAATCCCATGATATGATTTTATTTATATGAGATAAAGATCTTGTACTACCAAAGAAAGCTGAAAGTTATCCATTGAGATAAACACTTGGCCAAATCAACTTTAGCTGGTAAGTTGCCATGCATAATTGAATTGTTAGAACGATGGATATAAGCGAAACTCACATACAAAATTTTTCTTTTTGACTTGAATCACAGGTTATCCAAGCATCTGCTCTATTCAAAATAACTTTTGTGTTTGACATCATAGCATATGAAGAGAGATTTAACTCTCTTCAGCCTGCAAATGAAGGTTCATGCAGATACAATTTACCTCTCCAAACAGTTCTCTTCAACTAAGTTTCAATTTGGGGATTTTAATTGATTAAATTTAGGTTTTCTAATTTAGTAGTTAGGGATTTTGTCTTTTGTAGTTAATTTAATTCAATAATATTTGATGTTAATCCTAGTTACTTATATATTTTACCAAAATTTGTATGATACGTCAAGTGGGCTATCCAAAATAATAATAAATTAGTTCATGTGGCTTGCACAGATAGAGATACACTCTCGCAATTCCCAATTTGAAATCAGGATAAAATTTTAACGAATTCTCAAAAATAATTTCACAAGAATTGAATTTAATTCACTTTTTTTCTCAACATTTGTCTTATTTGAAATGAAATATATATTTTTTAATTTAAAAAATTTTTATTTAAAAAAAATTAAAATAGTGTATGCTTTTATAAAAAATTATTTTTTTTTTGAAGTCTTATAAAAATTTATTTAAATTTTTTTCTTATAAAATAAATCATATCAAATGGAGGTTAATATATCCAACCTAGAGTCTCCAAAAAACTCTAGAGTCCGATAATGCAACCTCATCCAAATTATTCAATGGTTTGCCGCTAAAGGAAAAAGTTTAACACAAAACTTGGTAGAGATATTGAGCACTATTTGATACTAACACGAAGATGAATACTTCTGATTTCCTTTGTGTCTTTAGGAAACATTGAGATGGAGAAAGAAGTATTTTGGCTCGTGTACTTGGGTGAAACAAAGCATGCATAATTTCCAACCCTTTACACCATCGAAGGAAGCTTATGAGTGCGTCATATATGAGATAGAAGATGATGGGACAAGGGTCAACACTTTGATTTTCTTCCATCAACATTCTTCCTCATAAGAATAGTCCATTAACTTAACTAATACTCCATTAAAGTTAATTAATTTTTAATTAGTAAGTAATGGGCTTTAAGTGAACTCTTAACCTATTAAGCCCACCCATGAGAAACCCAAATCCAAGCCCATATTAAAGGTATAGGAAAAAATCTAACCAAATTACAAATTGAAAGTCCAAACCCATGAAATAATAAGAAATACTTTACATTATGAGAAAAGTAAATTAACGATTAAAATTTTGATCGCTGATTGAAAGAAAATGATCACTATTTCATAATAAAAACAATTTAACTACCAGACCAAATAATCAAGGATTGGTCAATCGCTAGATAAATTGCAATCGATGGCTATTTGTTAACTAATTTAGCAACCAAAGTGGCAATCACAATTTGATAAAAAATCGAGTGTCAAATTTGGCATTAAATATTATGGTAACTAATTTAATTGCAAATTAGTCGTTGCACTTTGGCCGTTAATTGATAGGTAAAGTGGTAGCTCTTTGATCGCTATATGAAAATTGAATACCTCTTTCTATTCTTTTCCTTAAAAACTTGTGTAGTTGCTAAATAGTTACTAATTACAGTGGGCGTAAAATGGTCATCATATGGTCGCCATATAGTCGCTAATTAGAAGTTAAATCATAGTATATATGTATATATGTCAATTTTTACAATTTAATTGCTGATTGATCGCAAATTGATTGGTGATTGGTGGTTGGTCACTGATGAATTTATTTTGAAGTTGGTTTGTCTCTTTTTTTCCCCTAATATGTATATAAACCAATTGCAATGGCAATACGTACATATATAGTTCAATCCACAATCTAAAATCTAAAATACCAAAAATACCAATATAGTCCAACATAAAAAGCATAAATACTAACTACATAATAGATTCAAACAATGTTAAGAAATTCGAGTATATAAAAAGTATAAAAAAAGTAAAATAGTCTAATAATAAAATCATAACATGAAATATATCAAGCTAGCTAGAAGCAAGTCTCATCCTATTCCATATGTGAAGTATTAAAGGACCTACGGACTGGAGATATTAGATGATGATGGCACCAATGAAGAAATTTTTTGTCTTGTTTTTGTTGCATGTAGTTCTTCACACATTTCAGCTAGCATTTGATTTTGGTCCTCCATGAGCTTTTACAAATTATTATACTTTTTTTTCTATTCTAGTGATTGAGATGTTGGCAGATTTATTAAAATACTCCTTAAAAAACTGATTGGGAGTAAGCAGATAAGCATCATTGCCTAACTTATAAACTCAGTTACCTTACCTCCCTCCCGTTGCTTAAGTGAATAACTCATTCTCATCAATTGTTACTCCAACTCAATCTACATCTGATCCACACATTCTAGTTCACCTACTATTCTTTTAGCTTCAAATAATTTTCCTATAAAAGTACAAATTAAAAGTTAATTGAAAGTCGAATACATTAATTTTAACAGTTATTTGTTTTACTATTTAGTCCACGTAGTTTGAAAAAATTTATTAGTTGGTCTCTTATGTTTGTAAAAGTTTACTAATTTGTCCCTCCATTCCGAGAGCATTTTAGATTTTTTTTTTACAATAATTAATGCTTAAAATTAATAGATGACTAATTAGTAGATTTTTTAAAGCATCAATGATGTTTTAATGTATCTTTGAAAACAAATGGACCAACTAATGAGTTTCTCTATGATATAGGGACTAAATAGTAATTTTTTCTAATGACAATAATATAGATTAGTTTATAATCAAACAAGAAATTATTGATATAGATCTATATTAAAATATATTAAATTCAAGGCTCAAAAACCCAAATCACATCAATTATTCAGATTCCCTATAACACATAATAGAATGATAGAATTCTAATAACAAATAGGATATTATCCATAATAGAATATTATCTTTATCCTATCTTATCTAGAATTTTATATCCTATAATATCTAGGATTTCATATCATATCCAAACTCTATCTAATACACTATATAGGGAGCTCACAACCTCCATAATTAGTTATGTTATTCTCTCAATAATCAATTTTATAATTTACTCATTACATATACTCACTTAAATATCAAAGAGGTTGTCAAGCCAATCTACTTGGTATTATCTCTTATTTTGCAGGTTTACACCCGAAGAATTATGATATGAACAATATCATTAGCGCCGTTCGTGGGAATCAATAGAAAAACAATGTATCTCCTTGACATTTTTTTATTATTTAAAGGAGATTATGATCAAATAAGTATATAGTTCTTGGATTGTGATATCCAACTGAATAAGTTTATAACTATAAGATCTAGACTTCTGCGATGAAAAATTTCCATCGCCGAAGGTTTTGTTCTGTTGCAAAAAGCTTCTGCAACAGATTTGATTTTGTATTTGACACCTTCATCGCAAAATTTTTGAGACCGAAGTTTGCATCTGTCGCTAAATCAGCAATGGAATTATGATTTCGCTAATCCATCGTTAAATGACATGAAATATTTTAATATAATATTACTTTTAAGTACCCCTCAAGTCCTCATTAAATTTGAAGGTCCATCAGTATTAGTCATTTATTATTCTTTTTTAAAAAAATTACAAAATCTACCATCATGTTAATGGATTGAAAAGAGCTCCTCATTGTTTAAAAAAAAAAAGAAAAGAAAAGAAAGAAAGCTACTAATTATTTTTTGGCAAAATGGTGATGTTTATACACATCAACCAAATAATCCTATGTGCTGGACAACCAGTGGTAAACAATAACTATTTTGCTCTTTTGTATTTGTTTTTTGTCTCTACTTAGACTCTGTATTAACTTTAGGACTACATATTATTATGGGGTTATCTAATGAAAATTCAATTTTTATACTTTTATATTTTGCACAAGAATTAATTTTGCAGAAGAATTAATTTTGCAGATAAGTTTCAAAAGATTATGTCATCTATAAAAGAGGTACATGTAACGACCCGGAAATCAGACCGCTACCGGCGCTAGGATCCAGATCGGCATAAGGCCGCCGAGACCCATAGCAAGCCTAACATACATCCTGTATACCTGTTAAATCCCATACATGATCAAACATATACATAAAAATTTTAAACTTTCTCTTTCATTCACCAAGCTTAACCAGATCCGAAACTCATGCATGTTCGGCGGCAGGTTCGGCGGCCGAAACTCCCATCCAGAGCTGAAAGTCCAACTTTCGGGGGCAGGGTTCGGCAGCCGAAGCATGCTACCACAGGCAGGTTCGGCGGCCGAAAGTGCCTTCGGCTGCCGAACCTGAGTTCTCCCAAAGTGGCAGAACTCAGCCAATCTATGCACATTGCCTCCTACACTCATCCAAACATGCATTTAGCTATTCTACAACATGCATACACACATACATAAGCATATAGGGGCCTCAAACTATCCTAAACCCCAACAACACACAAAACAACTCCAGATAACATACATTAACCACAAACTCAACATAAACCCTATCAACAACCAACCAACCTCAACATGCATCTCTACCCCCCAAACTATCATAAAACTTGCTTAAAACATACAAGAAGGGTAGGATCTAAGTTTACCTCTTGAAGATCGAGAGGAGAAACGATCCTTAACTTGGAGGTAGGAGAAATCTAGCTCCTTGGGTCTCCAAGCTCCACAACTTGATCTTAGTTCCAAAAACTTCAAAAACCAAGTAAACACTTGTTAAAACTTGAAAGATTTGAGGAAAAATCGGCAAAATCAACCAAGGGAGGACATGGACTCACCTCTGGCTGGAAATGGGGAAGAAACTCGCCCATTTTCGGCTATGGGGCTTCTTATAGGGGCTGGCCAGGCCACCTTCGGAAGCCTAAAGTGCCTCCAAAACTCATGCAAGTTCGGCGGCCGAACATGAGGTTCGGCGGCCGAACCTGGATTTCCCTCCATGGTCTTTTTCATTCAAAACTCAATTTCTTTCTTACTTAAAACCATAAAATACATGAAAACATTTTATAAAAATATGGTTTTACCCTCCTAGAGGTTTCCGACATCCGAGATTCCACCGGACGGTAGGAATTCCGATACCGAAGTCTTGCCGGGTATTACATTCTCCCCCCCTTAAGAACATTTGTCCCCGAATGTTCACCCAACAATACATGCATAGCATAAAACATAAACATATATACAAAACACATAACACTCACCTTAGAAGAGATGAGGATATTGCTGGAGCATGGACTCTCGTGTCTCCCAGGTACACTCTTCGATGTTGTGGTGATTCCAAAGGACTTTCACTATCGGGATTTCCTTGTTCCTCAGCTTTCTGATCTGTGTGTCTAGGATTCGCACTGGCTGCTCAACATAGGTGAGATCTTCTTGGATCTCCACATCAGGCTCGCTAAGAACCTTGCCCGGATCTGACACGAACTTCCTTAACATGGAAACATGGAAAACCGAATGGATTCTTTCCATTGAAGTAGGTAAGTCCAACTTGTACGATGCATTTCCAATCTTTTGCAAGATTTCAAAGGGTCCGATGTACCGTGGAGCTAACTTACCCTTCTTCCCAAACCGAATCACCCCTTTCATCGGAGACACTTTGAGCAATACCAAATCCCCCTCCTAAAACTCTACTTGCCTTCTGCGGACATCTGCATAGCTCTTTTGCCTGCTTACAGCAGTCTTGATCCTTTCTCTGATTATGGGCACCACTCTGCTGGTGATCTCTACTAACTCAGGCCCTGCCAAGGTCCTTTCTCCAACTTCTTCCCAACAGACAGGCGACCTGCACTTCCTTCCATACAAAGCTTCATATGGAGCCATCCCTATGCTAGCATGATGGCTGTTATTGTAGGCAAACTCCACCAAAGGTAGATGCTGCCTCCAAGAACCGCCAAAATCTAGCACACACATTCTGAGCATAACTTCTATAGTCTGGATGGTTCTCTCTGACTGTCCATCAGTCTGAGGATGGAAAGCGGTGCTAAAATCCAACCTGGTACCCATAGCGTTCTGTAGACTCCGCCAAAACCTGGAGGTGAACTGGGGTCCTCTATCAGACACTATCGAAACAGAAACCCCACGCAACCTGACAACCTCATCAACATATACCTGCGCCAACTTGTCCACAGAGTAGCCACTCCTGACAGGGATGAAGTGAGCAGATTTGGTCAGTCTGTCCACAATCACCCATATGGAGTCCAATCTGTTGGACGTCGCCGGTAACCCCACCACGAAGTCCATAGCAATATTCTCCCATTTCCACTCTGGAATCGGCAGTGGGTTAAGCATTCCAGCTGGCTTCTGATGTTCCAGCTTCACCCTCTGACATACTTCGCAGGCTGACACGAACTGTGCCACTTCTCTTTTCATAGCTGGCCACCAATAAACTCTTTTCAGATCCTGGTACATTTTGGTGGCCCTAGGGTGAACACTGTATCTGGCATTATGAGCCTCTCTCATAATGTCTCCCTTCAGACCCACGTCATCTGGTACACACAATCTGTTCCCATAGCAGAGGATCCCCTTGCTGTCAAATTTGAACTCTTCGTTCTTGCCTGACTGAACAGTCCTGGCAATCTTCACTAACTCTGGGTCCTCATGTTGTTTCTGAGCCACCTACTCCAGAAACACGGGTGTCACTCTCATCTGGGCTATCAAAGCACCTGTACCAGACAACTCCAACTGCAAACCTTCGTTAATGAGCTTATAGAACTCCCTCACCACCGGTCTTCTCTCTGCTGTGATATGGGATAGGCTGCCAAGTGATTTTCGGCTTAAGGCGTCTGCCACAACATTCGCCTTACCCGGATGGTACTGAATCTTGCAATCATAGTCACTAAGCAGTTCTACCCATCTTCTCTGTCTCAAGTTCAACTCTCTCTGACTCAGGATGTACTGCAGGCTTTTATGATATGTGAAGATCTCACATTTAACCCCATAGAGGTAATGCCTCCACATCTTGAGTGCAAAGATCACAGCTGCCATCTCTAGGTCATGTGTAGGATAATTCAACTCATGCTTCTTCAGCTGTCTAGAAGCATAAGCAATTACCCTTTCATTCTGCATCAACACACAACCCAGTCCCACATGGGACGCATCACAATACACTGTGAAGTCTTCATTACTAGTTGGCAGAGCTAACACCGGTGCCGACGTCAACCTTTTCTTCAGCTCTTCAAAGCTCTCTTCACACTGGTCAGTCCACACAAACCTCTGATTCTTCTTAGTTAACTTGGTCATAGGAGCTGCAATCTTAGAGAAGTCCTACACGAACCTCCTGTAGTAACCTGCCAAACCCAAAAAGCTCTTGATCTCTGTCACTGTAGTGGGTCTAGGCCAGTTAGCCATAGCTTCTACCTTCTTGGGGTCCACTTCTATCCCATTTTCTGATACAACATGCCCCAAGAAAGAAATGCTCCTCAACCAGAACTCACACTTGGAGAACTTGGCATACAAGCCGTGTTCCCTCAAGGTTTGCAAGACTAACCTCAGATGATGGGCATGCTCCTTTGCATTCCTGGAATACACTAAGATATCATCTATGAAGACAATAACGAAGTGATCCAGATACTGACTGAAAACTCTATTCATGAGGTCCACGAATGCTGCAGGGGCATTGGTTAACCCAAACGGCATCACAAGGAACTCATAGTGCCCATATCTGGTTCTGAACGCCGTCTTCGGCACATCCTCTTCTCTTATTCTCAGCTGATGGTACCCGGATCTCAAATCTATCTTGGAGAAACAACCTGCTCCTGCTAGCTGGTCGAATAGATCATCGATCCGAGGCAACGGGTATTTATTCTTGGTAGTGACTTTGTTCAACTGCCTGTAGTCGATATAAAGTCTAAGGGATCCATCCTTCTTTTTCACAAACAGCACTGGAGCACCCCAAGGCGAGGTACTCGGTCGGATGAAGCCCTTATCTACCAGCTCTTGAAATTGCTCCTTAAGCTCCTTCAATTCAGCTAGTGCCATCCTGTAAGGAGGGATATAGATCGATCTGGTTCCAGGCATCAATTCGATTTCAAACTCTATCTCCCTAGCAGGTGGTAAACCTGACAGCTTGCCTTGGAAAACATCTAAAAACTCTCTGACCATGGGCACTGAGGCAGACTCTCTAACATGACTATCCAGCTCTCTCACATGAGCTAGAAAACCCTGACAACCCCTCCTGAGCAACCTACGAGCCTGTAGGACTGATATCAAACCTCTAGGTGTACCCCTCCTGTCTCCCCTGAAGACAACTTTTGACCCATCCTTACCTCTGAACCTGACTACCTTGTCTCTGCAGTCCAAGATAGCACTATGGGTAGATAGCCAATCCATCCCTAGAATGACGTCAAAATCTGTCAAATCTAGAACCACAAGGTCGGCTGAAAGGCATCTCCCCTCAACAAAAACTGGACTACACTGGCAGACTGACTCTGCCACTGATGGGTCGCACTTGGGTCCACTGACCCATAGGGGACACTCTAATCCAGAGACCATCAAACCCAACCTCTCGACGGCTCTCGGAGCAATGAAAGAATGAGATGCACCAGGGTCCATTAAGGCATAAACATCTGAACAACCAATGATGAGATTACCTGACACCACGGTGTTTGATGCATTTGCCTCCTGCTGTGTCATGGTGAAAATCCGTGCCGGAGCTGATGGACCTTCACCCCTGAAACCTGCTGAAGAAGAGGCTGCCCCTCTCCCTCTGCCTCTGCCACTGGCCTGAGTCGCGGCTGGAGCTACTGACTGAGCCACACTACTAGAAGCTGTCTGCTGGGACTGTGCCATAAAAGCTGCTCTAGGACACTCCCGTGCCATGTGTCCCTCCTGCCCACATCTGAAGCAGACTGTCGTCCCAAACCGACATACTCCCTTGTGCGGCTTCCCACACTTCATACAAACTGCATTATCTGCACCTGAGCTCGAGCCACCTCTTAATCCCAGACCTGACTTTATATTGTTCCAGAACTTGTTCTTCTCTTTTTGGTGGTACTGCCCCACCTCTTACTGCCTAAAGCTGCTGAACTCAAAGAAGAAGGGTCTAACTTTCCCCCACCTGGAGTCTTGGAACCAGAAGGCTGCGCCACTGACTGCTTAACTTTTCCTTCGATTATTGCACTAGCCTCCATTCTCCGGGCTATATCCACTATGGCATGGAAACTCTCCCTCTCTGCTGACTGGATCAAGGAGGAATACCTGGAATGAAGCCTCATGATATACCTCCTAGCCTTCTTCTGATCTGTGTTAAGATTTTGCCCGGCAAACGGCAATAGCTCCAAGAATCTATCTGTGTACTCAGCTACACTCATCTCCTCCGTCTGCCTTAGCTGTTCGAACTAAATCATCTTCAACTCCCTTGAGCTATTAGGGAAAGCCCATCCTGCAAACTCATTAGCAAACTCCTCCCATGATAGGCTATCCAACCTCGGGTTCACATAGTTTTTAAACCACTCTCGGGCCTTCTTGCACTTCAGTGTGAACCCAGCCATCTGAATGGCTCTACTGTCATCTGCCCCTAACTCATCTGTTATCATCTTGACCGTCCTGAGGTACTCAAACGGATCATCACCTGTTTCATACTTAGGAGCATCCAACTTCAAATAGTCAGTCATCTTGACCTTGCTCCCTTCAGATGAGCTAGGTTTAGGTGCTTGGGCTTCTGGGACCATAGGTTCTGCTGAGGGTGGAGGAGGTGCAACATTCCCTGGATTAGGGTTTGCTGTACCTGGATAGAAAGATGGGGGTGGGTACATAAGGTACTATGAGTATGGTGGGTAGAAAGGTGAGAAGGGTAAGGGTTAAAACTGGAGTAATCCGATGTACCTCCCATCGAATACCCGGGATTCTATGAAAAGGGTGCGTATTGGGGTGGTTGAACAAACCCCAAGGCTTGAGTGCCTCCCTGAGACTCTCCCATGCCCTCTTCCGACATGCTCACACCAAGACTGCCATCCCTCCTCTGATCCACATCCATATCATCCCCCACATCTTCTGACACTCCACCTTGAACTGTCCCCCTTCTACTCACATCCAAAGACCTTCTAGGGTCCCTTGACGCTCTCTCCCTACTAGACCTACAAGACATTGTCCTAGGCAATGCAGGAGGACGGGCATCCGTGCCCTCGTCCTGAGGTAGTACTCCAGTCAATCGTGCAGATCGATGAGTTCCTCTCATCTTGCTTACTGAAAAACAACACACATCACATAAAACATTAGCATCATATGGTTCATGTGGAAACACATGAACCCGCATCACATACATCACATACATAGTATATCATCAATGCACATGCATAAAATCATGGCATTTCACATCATTATTCAAGACAGGACTCTACATCCTATCCTAGTGGACATGATTTTCCTATTGTGCTTGCCCTTCTATAACCTCTATGAGCCCGACACACTATAGATCCGACCATATGAACCTAGGGCTCTGATACCAATCTGTAACGACCCGGAAACCGGACCGCTACCGGCGCTAGGATCCAGATCGGCATAAGGCCGCCGAGACCCATAGCAAGCCTAACATACATCCTGTATACCTGTTAAATCCCATACATGATCAAACATATACATAAAAATTTTAAACTTTCTCTTTCATTAGCTAAGCTTAACCTGTGCATGCACAAACTCATAAACATAAAACCCCACACTGGAGCCCTCAACAAATGCTCCAATGGGGTAACATAACATACCATAAGCTTGGTTTACATAAAACATCATTAAATCATTTCATTAAGAGATCATGTACCAAAAAGGGATTAACATACTCTAGGGCCAAGCACAATTCTATCCTCAATACAATTCTTTACATTACATTACATCACTATACCTTACATTACAATGTCTTTCTCATGTCCACAGCTAACTATTACATAAAACATAACTTTACTCTTGATGACTTCCTGATCTATCCCGTACCTGCAAACCTAGGGGATTAAGGGAATGGGGTGAGCTACTAGAGCCCAGTGAGCAGAATGGTAAAAACATTCAAAACATATGCTATCATGGAATGCATCACATCACAGACAAATCACATCAAGGATGGACTTGTCACCAATAGCCCTCTACACATTCCAATAGTGCCAGGGGCGTAGCATGGGACTCACTGGTCTTTCTCTTACGTAACATAACATAACATACCAATGTGCTAGGGGCGTAGCATGGGCCTCACTAGTCTTTCTCTTACATAGTACCAGGGGCGTAGAATGGGCCTTACTGGTCATACATACCATACCATATCATATCATATCATATCATCATACGAGGGCTAATGGATCATTCAACACCCATCCACATCAACATCATATTATGCAATGCAACATATTTGTGAATTCTAATGCAAACAATCTAGTATATCTCATGGCATTCATGATGCGTGAATCATGCTAAAACTTTCATTATTTGCTTTGAAACATAAAGAGTCGTTCTACTCACCTCAGGCTAGCTCTGACAAGACACTGAAGCAGCTATCTCACTGCTGGGGTCCTTGGTTCCTCGGGTCGGAACCTACACAGGTGGACTCAAATGAGGGACCAAACATACATGAACATGACTCTAAACTACTCCCCAAAAACCCCTTAAAACACCTTAAAACAATCATAGAAAACATGCAAAGGAAGGCTGAACAGGGCACCTTCGGCGGCCGAAAGTTCCCTCCAGATCCGAAACTCATACATGTTCGGCGGCAGGTTCGGCGGTCGAAACTCCCATCCAGAGCCAAAAGTCCAACTTTCGGGGGCAGGGTTCAGCAGCCGAAGCATGCTACCACAGGCAGGTTCGGCGGCCGAAAGTGCCTTCGGCTGCCGAACCTGAGTTCTCCCAAAGTGGCAGAACTCAACCAATCTATGCACATTGCCTCCTAAACTCATCCAAACATGCATTTAGCTATTCTACAACATGCATACACACATACATAAGCATATAAGGGCCTCAAACTATCCTAAACCCCAACAACACACAAAAAAACTCCAGATAACATACATTAACAACAAACTCAACATAAACCCTATCAACAACCAACCAACCAACCTCAACATGCATCTCTACCCCCCAAACTATCATAAAACTTGCTTAAAACATACAAGAAGGGTAGGATCTAAGCTTACCTCTTAAAGGTCGAGAGGAGAAACGATCCTTAACTTGGAGGTAGGAGAAATCTAGCTCCTTGGGTCCCCAAGCTCCACAACTTGATCTTTGTAATACCCGGCTGGAGTCCGGCATCGGAATTCTACTTTCTGGTGGAGTCCGGGATGTCGGAAGTCTTTAGCAGGGTTCGCTTTATGTTTTTCTCAAATGTTTTGATAATGTTCATAGTTTTAAAGCATAAGGAAATGAGTTTTTGAGTGAAATGAACCAAGGCAGAAAAGCCAGGTTCGGCCGCCGAAGTTGAGGTTCGGCCGCCGAACATGCATGGCTTTCGGTTTCACGATAGGCCGCCGAAGGTGGTCTGGCCAGCCACCTATAAAAGGCCCTCAGTCGGTTGAAAGGATAAGGCACGCCGATTCCTTTCAATTTCTAAGGTGAGACTCTGTCCTTCGTGAGTATTTTACATATTTTCATCACATCTTGCAAAGGTTTGATTAGTTTTTATGTTATTTTGAAGGTTTTAAGCTAAAAAACTCAAAGTTGTGAAGTTTGGAGAGTGTGAAGGAGAGTTGCTCCAAAACTCCACGTTAGGATCGTTCAGCTTCTTGGTTTCAAGAGGTAAGTGAAGATCCTGAGCTTGTTTTTATGTTTTCTGAAGGTTTTATGAGGTTTTGGGGGAGAGTTGCATGAATAGGGTTATTTTGGATGTTTTGATGATTTTGTGAGAACCACTTGTATCTGTGTTGTATGTTTGTGTTGTTGGGGTTTTAAGGTAGTTTTTGACCCCTTTGAGCATATACTAGGGTATATGCAAGTTGAGGGATTGAGGTGTTCAAGCTTGGGAGATGTTTTGGTGCTTTTGGCGAGAGGCAGAGCAAGTTTCTGCCTTGCGGATGAACTCAGGTTCGGCCGCCGAAGGTACATTCGGCCGCCGAACCCATGAGGAGGTGGCTTCGGCTGCCCAAGCTTGCCCCCGAGCCTTTGGACTTTCGGCTCTGGAGGGGAGTTCGGCCGCCGAAGGTGCCACTGAAGGTTAGAGACTTTCGTCTCTGGAGTGCCTTTCAGCCTCCGAAACTTGCCCCCGAAAGGGTTCGGCTGCCGAAAGTAGAGATTCGGCCGCCGAAGGTGCATGAGTTTCGTCTCTGGAGAGGACTTTCGGCCGCCGAACCTGCCACCGAAAGTGTCCTGTCCAGCTTTCCTTTGCATGCTTTGCATGGATATTAGAGTGAGTTTAAGGGGATTCTTGGGGAGTTTAATACAGTTGTTCTTGAGTTAGTTTGGTCCCTCATTTGAGTCCATCTGTATAGGTACAGACCAGAGGAACCAGAGAGAGCAGCAGTGAGTACTGCTCCAGAGTTTTCAGACCCTGCAGAGTCAGTCCAGATAGCCAGAGGTGAGTGGAACTAAACTTAATGTTTTACTTGAATAATGAAATGCTTTTAGCATCGTTCATGCATCATGAGTCTATAGTAGTTTGTTTGCATTAGCATTCACGAATTTGTTGCATTGCATAGTTATTTGTTGATGTGGGTGAATGCTGAATGATCCAATAGTCTCTGAGAGAAGTCCAGGAGCCTTTGACTACGCCCTGGCAGGTACAGAGAAGTCCAGGAGCCTTTGACTACGCCCTGGCAGGTATAGCAAAGTCCAGGAGCCTTTGACTATGCCCTGGCAACGGTAAGTACAGAGGTGTTATATACACATATACATGTATGACAGGAAGACCAGGTGCTCGATTCTACGCCCTGGTACGGCAGAGTTACCGGGACTATGTGGTGATAGATTTACCCTTGATGTGGATTGTCTGTGATATGGTGCATTCCATGAGATCATATTTTAATGAGATGTTTTATTGTTCTACTCACTGGGCTATAGAGCTCATCCCACTCCCTTAACCCCAGTTTTGCAGGTTCAGTGTACAGTATACAGAGGAGATCCACAGAGTACAGAAAGAGTAAAGAGATTTGTAATAGCTTAGAGTGGACATGTAATATTAACGAGATGTAATAGTTGTGTATAAAGTTAGAAATGTGCTTGACTTAGTGATGTTTGTTATGAACATGATCTGTATATATATATATGTTAAAACCAGGCTTAACAGGTATGAGTTAACCCATCTAGAGCAAGCTCTAGTCAGGGGTACAGAGTACAGAGATAGTGCATGCACAGGTTAAGCCTTAGTACAGAAAAGAGTTTTTATTTTCACAGAAAATGTATGATCATGTATGAGATTTACGGGTACACAGAGAGTATAGCAGGCTTGCTACGGGTTCTAACGGCCTTAAGCCGACCTGAATCCTAGCGCCGGTGACGGTCCATTTTGGGGTCGTTACAGATTGGTATTAGAGCCCTAGGTTCACATGATCGGACCTATAGAGACAGTGTCGGGCTCATAGAGGCTAGAGGTGGTCAAGCACAATAGGAAATCATGTCCACTAGGATAAGGTGTTGAGTTCTATCTGTTTAACTGTTATGATATGCATGTGCATTAGTGATATGTGATGTTTATATGCTAAAGTGCTATGTTATGTGTTGTTTTTCAGAGAGTTAAGATGAGAGGAACCCGTCGATCAGCTCGATTGACCAGAGTCCCACCAAATAGTGAGAGACCAATTGCTCGTCCTCCTGCATTGCCAAGGGCAAGGTCTCAGAGATTTAGCAGGGAAGGTACGTCAATAGACCCTAGAAGGTCTGTAGACGAGAGCAGAAGAGGTACAGCAAGAGGAGAAAGATCAGAGGAAAGGAGGGAGGCTATGGAGATTGACCAGTCTAGAGATGACAGCATGGGTGTAGGCAGATTTGAGGAAGGTATGGGAGAGTCGCAGGGAGGTGCTCAGGCCTCTGGTTTTGGCTATCCAGCCTTTCCGCAGGACCCAGAGTATCCGATGGGAGGTATGTCGGAGTACTCTAGTTTTGTCCCATATCCTCCTTACATGCCATATATGCCTTATCCTCCTTATTACCCACCATATCCGATGTATCCACCCTCCCCTACCCATCTAAGTGCAGCACACCCAGAGCTAAATGACCCAGTACCACCACCACCAGAACCAGTAGCCCCTGTTGACAGACATCAACCTAGCTCATCTGGCGGTAAGGTGCAAATGACGGAGTACTTGAAATTGGATGCTCCTAAATACAACACGGGAGATGATCCATTTGAATACCTCAGATCAGTTAGGATGATAACCAGTGAATTGGGAGCTGATGATAGTAGAGCCATTGAGATGGCAGGGTTTACACTTAAATGCAAGAAGGCCAGAGAATGGTTCAAGAATTATGTGGAACCCAGGATGAACAGTATGTCATGGGGAGAGTTCGCCAATGAATTTGCAGGGTGGGCTTTTCCTGACAGTTCTAGGGAGATGAAAGTAATAGAGTTTGAACAGTTGAGACAGACAGACGAAATGAGTGTTGATGAATTCACAGATAAGTTCCTGGATTTGCTTCAGTATGTGGGTCAAGCCTATGATACTGATCAGAAGAAGGCAAGGAGATATACTATGAGACTGCATCCCAGGTATTCCTCCTTGATTCTTCCAGCAGAAAAGGAAAGTTTCCACACTATAGTGGACACAGCCAGGAAAATGGAAGCTAGTGCCAATATTCAGAAACAATCAAAAGCACAGGCTTCGGGTTCTAAGGCCCCCAGTTCAGGCACTTCAGGCAGCAAGAGATGGGATAGAGCAAAAGGAACAAAGAGTAAGTTCTGGAATAAAGTTAAGTCAGGTCTGGGAATAGGTAGTGGCTCAAGCTCTGGCACAGCTCCAGTATGCAGAAGATGTGGAAGACCACATGGAGGAGCTTGTCGGTTGGGATCTACAGCTTGTTTTAGATGTGGACAGGAAGGGCATATTGCTCGGGATTGTCCTCAGGTGACTTTTGCACCATCCCAGCAGATGAGTTCAGGCAGTGTGGTACAGCCAGTTGTACAGCCAGCAGCTCCAGTCATGCCTCAGAGTAGTGGCAGAGGTAGAGGGAGAGGGGCAGCCTCTGCTTCAGCAGCAGGTTCCCGAGGTGGAAATCTGGTAGCCCCAGCACGGATTTTCACTGTGACATAGGAGGAGGCTAACACGTCGAACACAGTGGTGTCAGGTAATCTCATCATTGGGTGTTCAGATGTGTATGCTTTGATGGACCCCGGTGCTTCTCATTCCTTTATTGCTTCGAGAGCCATAGAGAGATTGGGTTTGATCAGTTCTGAGTTAGAGTATCCTCTCTGGGTCAGTGGACCCAAATGTGACCCATCAGTGGCAGTGTCAGTCTGTCGTTTCAGTCCAGTGTTCATAGAGTGTAGATGCCTTCCAGCTGACCTTGTGGTTCTAGACTTGACAGATTTTGATGTCATTCTAGGGATGGATTGGCTATCTGCATATAGTGCTACTTTGGACTGTAGAGAGAAGATAGTTAGGTTCAGAGATCAGGATGGGTCAGAGTGTGTCTTCAGAGGAGACAGGAGAGGTACACCCAGAGGTTTGATTTCAGCCCTTCAGGCTCGTCGTTTGCTTAGGAGGGGTTTTCAGGGGTTTCTAGCTCATGTGAGAGAGCTAGACAGTCAGGTGAGGGAACCAGCCACAGTACCAGTAGTCTGAGAGTTTCTCGATGTGTTCCCAGACGATTTACCAGGACTACCACCTGGTAGGGAGATAGAGTTTGAAATAGAATTGCTGCCTGATACCAGACCTATCTCTATTCCTCCCTACAGGATGGCGCCAGCAGAGTTAAAAGAGTGGAAAGAAAAGTTGCAGGAATTGGTAGATAAGGGTTTCATCCGCCCTAGTACTTCACCTTGGGGTGCTCTAGTGCTCTTTGTCAGAAAGAAGGATGGATCCCTCAGACTTTGTATCGACTACAGACAGTTGAACAAGGTCACTACCAAGAATAGGTATCCTCTACCTAGGATTGATGATCTATTTGACCAGCTAGCTGGAGCGGGTTGTTTCTCTAAAATAGATCTGAGATCCGGGTATCATCAGTTGAGAGTCAGAGAGGCAGATGTGCCAAAGACAGCTTTCAGGACCAGATATAGGCATTATGAGTTCTTAGTGATGCCGTTTGGGTTGACTAACGCCCCTGCAGCATTCATGGATCTCATGAACAGAGTTTTCAGTGAGTTTCTGGATCACTTTGTCATTGTTTTCATCAATGATATTTTAGTGTATTCCAGAGATGCAGAGGAGCATGCCCAGCATCTGAGGATAATTCTGCAGACACTGAGAGAGCATGGTTTGTATGCCAAGTTCTCGAAGTGTGAGTTTTGGTTGAGGAGCATTTCCTTCTTGGGACATGTGGTATCAGCAGAGGGTATTGAGGTAGATCCCAAGAAGATAGAGGCTGTAGTTAACTGGCCCAGACCCACTACAGTGACTGAGATTAAAAGCTTTCTGGGACTGGCAGGTTACTACAGGAGGTTCGTTCAGAACTTCTCAAAGATAGCTGCTCCTATGACCAAACTGACGCAGAAGAACCAGAAGTTTGTCTGGTCATACCAGTGTGAAGAGAGCTTTGAGGAGCTCAAGAGGAGATTGACAACAGCACCAGTGTTAGCTCTGCCTGTCAGTAATGAGGATTTCACAGTGTTCTGTGATGCGTCTCGAGTGGGATTGGGGTGTGTTTTGATGCAGCAGGATAGGGTGATAGCTTATGCTTCTAGACAGTTGAAGAAGCACGAGTTGAATTACCCCACCCATGACCTAGAGATGGCAGCAGTTATTTTTGCACTCAAGATGTGGCGGCATTACCTCTATGGGGTTAAATGCGAGATCTTCACTGATCATAAGAGTTTGCAGTACATCTTGAGTCAGAGAGAGCTGAATTTGAGGCAGAGAAGATGGGTAGAATTGCTCAGTGATTATGATTGTAAGATCCAGTATCATCCGGGTAAGGCGAATGTTGTGGCAGACGCCCTAAGCCGGAAGTCACTAGGCAGTTTATCCCATATAGCAGCAGAGCGGAAACCAGTCGTGATGGAGCTTTACAAGCTCTTAGAAGAGGGGTTACAGCTAAAGTTGTCTGGTACAGGTGCGTTGATAGCACAGATGAGAGTGACACCTGTGTTTCTGGAGCAGATAGCTCAGAAACAGCACGAGGACCCAGAGTTGATGAAAATTGCCAGGACTGTTCAGTCAGGCAACAGTGCAGAGTTCAGATTTGACAGTAAAGGGATCCTCCGTTATGGGAGTCGACTTTGTGTACCAGATAGGAACAGTGTGAAGGAAGACATTATGAGGGAAGCTCATAATGCGAAGTATAGTGTTCACCCAGGAGCCACCAAGATGTACCAGGATCTGAAAAGGGTCTATTGGTGGCCAGCCATGAAGAAAGAAGTGGCGCAGTTTGTGACAGCCTGTGAGGTTTGCCAGAGGGTGAAACTAGAGCATCAGAAACCAGCTGGAATGCTTATTGCCGATTCCAGAATGGAAATGGGAGAACATAGCTATGGATTTTGTAGTGGGTTTACCAGCAACGTCCAACAGGATAGACTCTATATGGGTGATTGTGGACAGACTCACGAAATCTGCTCATTTTCTTCCAGTTCGGAGTAACTATTCTATGGATAAGTTGGCACAGGTCTATCTGGATGAGATAGTGAGATTACATGGAGTTCCAGTGTCTATAGTCTCAGACAGAGGACCTCAGTTTACCTCCAGATTTTGGCGAAGTCTGCAAAGTGCGATGGGCACGAGATTGGATTTTAGCACTGCTTTCTACCCACAGACTGATGGACAGTCAGAGAGGACCATCCAGACCATAGAAGATATGCTTCGACTGTGTGTGTTAGACTTTGGCGGTTCTTGGAGGCAGCATCTACCTCTGGTGGAGTTTGCCTACAATAACAGCCATCATGCTAGCATAGGGATGGCTCCTTATGAAGTTTTGTATGGGAGGAAGTGCAGATCACCTGTTTGCTGGGAAGAGATAGGAGAGAAGGCTCTTGCAGGGCCAGAGTTAGTAGAGATTACCAGTAGAGTGGTGCCCATGATCAGAGAAAGAATCAGAACAGCTCAGAGTAGACAAAAAAGTTATGCAAACGTTCGTAGAAAGCAGTTAGAGTTCCAGGAGGGTAATTGGGTATTGCTAAAAGTGTCTCCAATGAAAGGAGTGGTTCGTTTTGGAAAGAAGGGTAAGTTAGCCCCACGATACATTGGACCCTTTGAGATTTTGCAGAGGATCGGGAATGTGTCGTATAAGCTGGATTTACCTGCTTCTATGGAGAGAATTCAC
Organism: Manihot esculenta; assembly: GCF_001659605.2. Lineage (NCBI taxonomy): Eukaryota > Viridiplantae > Streptophyta > Magnoliopsida > Malpighiales > Euphorbiaceae > Manihot > Manihot esculenta. The sequence continues at coordinate 23,856,004 of NC_035176.2, read as the reverse complement.
CCGGTATTTCATGTTTCTATGCTACGGCAGTTTGTATCAGATCCGAATCAGGTTCTGAGTGAGCCTGAGGTGGAGATTCTTACAGATCTCACCTATATAGAGCAGCCAGTGCGGATTCTGGATACACAGATCAGACAGCTAAGGAACAAAGAGATCCCAATGGTGAAAGTTCTGTGGAACCACCATAATCTAGAAGAATGCACCTGGGAGACGCGGGCGTCTATGCTCCAGCAATATCCATATTTGTTTTGAGGTGAGTTTCCTCCTTTTTATGTGTTACTTGTTTGTTTTCGGAACATTCGGGGATGAATGTTCTTAAGGGGGGGAGAATGTAATACCCGGCTGGAGTCCGGCATCGGAATTCTACTTTCCGGTGGAGTCCGGGATGTCGGAAGTCTTTAGCAGGGTTCGCTTTATGTTTTTCTCAAATGTTTTGATAATGTTCATAGTTTTAAAGCATAAGGAAATGAGTTTTTGAGTGAAATGAACCAAGGCAGAAAAGCCAGGTTCGGCCGCCGAACATGCATGGCTTTCGGTTTCACGATAGGCCGCCGAAGGTGGTCTGGCCAGCCACCTATAAAAGGCCCTCAGTCGGTTGAAAGGATAAGGCACGCCGATTCCTTTCGATTTCTGAGGTGAGGCTCTGTCCTTCGTGAGTATTTTACATATTTTCATCACATCTTGCAAAGGTTTGATTAGTTTTTATGTTATTTTGAAGGTTTTAAGCTAAAAAACTCAAAGTTATGAAGTTTGGAGAGTGTGAAGGAGAGTTGCTCCAAAACTCCACGTTAAGATCGTTCAGCTTCTTGGTTTCAAGAGGTAAGTGAAGATCCTGAGCTTGTTTTTATGTTTTCTGAAGGTTTTATGAGGTTTTGGGGGAGAGTTGCATGAATAGGGTTATTTTGGATGTTTTGATGATTTTGTGAGAACCACTTGTATCTGTGTTGTATTTTTGTGTTGTTGGAGTTTTAAGGTAGTTTTTGACCCCTTTGAGCATATACTTGGGTATATGCAAGTTGAGGGATTGAGGTGTTTGAGCTTGGGAGATGTTTTGGTGCTTTTGGCGAGAGGCAGAGCAAGTTTCTGCCTTGCGGATGAACTCAGGTTCGGCCGCCGAAGGTACATTCGGCCGCCGAAGGTACATTCGGCCGTCGAACCCATGAGGAGGTGGCTTCGGCTGCCCAAGCTTACCCCTGAGCCTTTGGACTTTCGGCTCTAGAGGGGAGTTCGGCCGCCGAAGGTGCCGCCGAAGGTTAGAGACTTTCGTCTCTGGAGTGCCTTTCAGCCTCCGAAACTTGCCCCTGAAAGGGTTCGGCTGCCGAAAGTAGAGATTCGGCCGCCGAAGGTGCATGAGTTTCGTCTCTGGAGAGGACTTTCGGCCGCCGAACCTGCCACCGAAAGTGTCCTGTCCAGCTTTCCTTTGCATGCTTTGCATGGATATTAGAGTGAGTTTAAGGGGATTCTTGGGGAGTTTAATACAGTTGTTCTTGAGTTAGTTTGGTCCCTCATTTGAGTCCATCTGTATAGGTACAGACCAGAGGAACCAGAGAGAGCAGCAGTGAGTACTGCTCTAGAGTTTTCAGAGCCTGCAGAGTCAGTCCAGATAGCCAGAGGTGAGTGGAACTAAACTTAATGTTTTACTTGAATAATGAAATGCTTTTAGCATCGTTCATGCATCATGAGTCTATAGTAGTTTGTTTGCATTAGCATTCACGAATTTATTGCATTGCATAGTTATTTGTTGATGTGGGTGAATGCTGAATGATCCAATAGTCTCTGAGAGAAGTCCAGGAGCCTTTGACTACGCCCTGGCAGGTATAGCAAAGTCCAGGAGCCTTTGACTACGCCCTGGCAATGGTAAGTACAGAGGTGTTATATACACATATACATATATGACAGGAAGACCAGGTGCTCGATTCTACGCCCTGGCACGGCAGAGTTACCGGGACTATGTGGTGACAGATTTACCCTTGATGTGGATTGTCTGTGATATGGTGCATTCCATGAGATCATATTTTAATGAGATGTTTTATTGTTCTACTCACTGGGCTATAGAGCTCATCCCACTCCCTTAACCCCAGTTTTGCAGGTTCAGTGTACAGTATACAGAGGAGATCCACAGAGTACAGAAAGAGTAAAGAGATTTGTAATAGCTTAGAGTGGACATGTAATATTAACGAGATGTAATAGTTGTGTATAAAGTTAGAAATGTGCTTGACTTAGTGATGTTTGTTATGAACATGATCTGTATATGTATATAGGTTAAAACCAGGCTTAACAGGTATGAGTTAACCCATCTAGAGCAAGCTCTAGTCAGGGGTACAGAGTACAGAGTACAGAGTACAGAGTACAGAGATAGTGCATGCACAGGTTAAGCCTTGGTACAGAAAAGAATTTTTATTTTCACAGAAAATGTATGATCATGTATGAGATTTACGGGTACACAGAGAGTATAGCAGGCTTGCTACGGGTTCTGGCGGCCTTAAGCCGACCTGAATCCTAGCGCCGGTGACGGTTCATTTTGGGGTCGTTACAATCTTAGTTCTAAAAACTTCAAAAACTAAGTAAACACTTGTTAAAACTTGAAAGATTTGAGGAAAAATCAGCAAAATCAACCATGGGAGGACATGGACTCACCTCTGGCCGGAAATGGGGAAGAAACTCGCCCATTTTCGGCTATGGGGCTTCTTATAGGGGCTGGCCAGGCCACCTTCGAAAGCCTAAAGTGCCTCCAAAACTCATGCAAGTTCGGCGGCCGAACCTGGATTTCCCTCCATGGTCTTTTTCATTCAAAACTCAATTTCTTTCTTACTTAAAACCATAAAATACATGAAAACATTTTATAAAAACATGGTTTTACCCTCCTAGAGGTTTTCGACATCCGAGATTCCACTGGACCGTAGGAATTCCGATACCGAAGTCTAGCCGGGTATTACAGTACAACTCTAAAGTGATAGTATGCTCCACATATCTAAAGTCTCTTCCTTAAATTCAAGTGACCTATTACTCCCTTAGGCGACTTAAACGCCCTTTTAGGTGAATTCTCTCCCACTTAGGCGACATAAGAGCGCTCTTTAAAGCAAGTTATTGCCCACTTAGACAATGTAAGAATGTTATTCCATGTAAGCTATTGCCTACTTAGGCAATATAAGAGCGTCCTTCAAGCAAGCTATTGCCCACTTAGGTGACATAAGAGCGCCTTTAGATGATATAAGAGCGTCTTAAGCGATATAAGAGCGCTCTTCAGGCAAGTTATTGCCCATTTAGGCGATGTAAGAGTGCCATTTAGTCAAGCTATTGCCCATTTAGGCGACATAAAAGTGCTCTTCTAGACAAGCTATTGCCCACTTAGACGATGTAAAAGAACCTTTCAAGCAAGCTATTGCCCACTTAGGCAATATAAGAGTGCCTTTAAGCGATGTAAGAGTTCTTTTTAGGCAAGCTATTACCCACTTAGGCGATGTAAGAGCACCCTTAGACAACATAGGAGCACCTTCCAGGCAAATTATTGCTCATTGAGGCGACTTAAAGCGCCCTTTCAATCGAATTATTACCTATTTAGGCAACTTAGAGTGCTCTTCCAGGAAAATTCTCGTGCATCTCAAGCGCCTTAAAATGCCTACTCAGGAGGCTTTCCGCCCACCTCAAGAGGCGATAAATCGCAACTTACATTTTATGGAGGCAAGGATACGCAATAGTTGACTTTAATTTTCAAAGGAATAATTTGTTTAGGATTTTTAAAGCAAACATCTTGTCTAAAGTATTTAAAGGATATAACTCTCCTAAATTGTTTGATTTACAAAAAGTCTATTAAAACAATTCGAACTTTGAATGACTAAAGTGTTAAAATTTAAAATATATTTTTTGACATCGAATTTAAAGATTTGATCACTGTAGGGGGACTATTGATGTAGATTGATATTAAAATATATTAAATCCAAGTTAAGTAACACAAATCACGTCAATTATTTAGATACCCTATAACTCCTAATAGAGTGGTAGAATTCTAATCACGATAGGATATTATCCTTAATAGAATATTATTCTTATTCTAACTTATCCGAAATTCTATATTATATCTTATTTAGGATTCCATATTGTATCAAAATTCTATCTAATACACAATATAAGGAGATCACAACCTCCATAATCAGTTATGTTATTCTCTCAAACAGTCAATTCCATAATTTACTCATCACACATACTGACCTAAGTATCGGAGAGATTATCATTCTAACCCCTCGATATTTTTTTTTATTTTACAGGTTTATACCTGAAGAATTATGATGTGAATAATATCAATTATATTTTTTTTATCAATAGAAAAAAATTATAAGCAAAGTATAATAATCAACAAAAAGCTATACAAAATATTAGATACGGGCCAGGTGCCCAATAAACCTCCTATACCTAACAATAGTAATAATAATAATTTTTCATTATTTTGCTTTGGGTTGGGTGTTTAAAAATAAATAAAACTAGAAAACCATTTCAAAGTAGAAAAATAAAAATTAGTTTGTTTGAAAATATAATTTATTTTTTCTAATTTTCTCTAAAGAATAAATTAGAAACAAATTTGTCTTTAAATAGAAAAGTAGACATATTTCATTTTCAAATTGCATTGCTATTGAAATTAGACACGAAACTCTATTTGGTTTCCATTTTGAAATACCTTGGGATGAGAAAGTTGTTCTCCTCAAAATTAGAAATGATGGATCAACTCCATTTCAGGGGAAATACTTATCTGGACTCTATCAATCATGAATCAAGAGATTTTCAAAATAGAAATAAGTGAGTGCCACTATGAAAAATAGATGAGACTCACTTTAATATCTCTTGGGTCTATGGTGGATCAAGCTCATCTAATAATTTTCTCTATTTTAAATTTTGAAACAAATATTATTTCTTTTTATAACTCGAATTATAACAAGTTTCATGAAAACTATATTTGTATTTCAAAGTTGTTTCCAAAAAAATTAGGAACGGATTGGAAAATTTTGTTTCTATTCTATATATTTCTTATTTGTCCTTAGTTAAGAAAGTTCATCATAACTTCAACTATTTCCAATAGATTTAAAAGCATTCAAATTCGCCATTATTTTTAGCACCTATATATGTGATATTTTCACAGGAAGACTTACGAGTCTTAAATCGAATAAAAAACTATATTAAATTAATAAGAACAGTATTAAACTAAACTTATTTTACCGTTTTGGTTCAATTCTAGTTTTAAATTAAGAAATAGAGCAAAATCATACTAAATCTGTATTGAATAAAGAAATAATTTTATGATATTGATGTAACACAACAATTGCTCAAAATAAACCGTGAACTTTCACCACAAGACAGGGTCATGTGACAAGGGCCTAATAAGCCGATACGCAGTTACACCCATGGAAAGGAAGACCTGAACACCGTAGCACTCAGTTCTTCATCAAGATTCGCCCTCTCCTGAATAGATTGAGTCTTCACATTAAGTTATCGTTAGCAGAAATAATCTAGTAGATTCTCATTACACCTATAATCACGGGATCCCCTATCAATTAATTGGTACAAACCGAATTTTGAGGAGATGTGATAATTAATTCCATCTTCTTACAGTATAAAAGCTAATGATTGTAGAGACTAAGGTACACATTCTTACACAACTACTCTTGAGTTCTAAGTAATTCCTTACGTTCATCCTTTTCTTCTGTTTATTAACTTGAGCGTTAGAGTAGCTGCCATAAACGCCAACCATCTTATGTTCTCTTTCTTGAAAAGAGACCAATCGCGGCACAACTTCGTTTCGGTCACATCATTTGGTTCTGCTGTCGAGAGACCGTTGAGTTCTCTTTATTCATTTAGATTGAAACAGGTCTCTTATCCCCTTTCTCTTAAAAAAAATCTTTCTTTTCTCTCTCTCTCTCGAAATGGCTAGTAGTTCACAAATTGCTGCTAAGGTTTCTACCAATGAGGCGCTATCATTTATTCCGCTCCTAGCAGTGGACAAAACACACTCTCTATGGTCAATGAAGCAGATCTCAATAATCTGAACAATCAGAAAATGCTCCAATACATCAAAAGGTTGCAGGCTACTCTCAAACAATACAAAGCTTGGAGGGAGACATCATTCATGGCTCCCAGGGGAAGGTAGGAAGTCTTCACTAATACCCCAATGACTCGGACAGAGGCAATCCAGATGCGGTCCAAAGGGAAGGCCTTGTTCGAGGAAGAAGAGTCATCAGACAATGCTTCGAAGGACATCGACTGAAAGCTGGTACAAGCTGTTCAAAGGTAGTAGAAGGAGTACGAAGAGGACTTTAGCCTGAATGATGTCTCGCCTCTGTTAGAAGAGATCCTAGCAGAAACTTTTACTATAAAGTTCAAACTCCCAAGCTTGGACAAATATGATAGGATAGCAGATCCTAGGAGTCACCTGACGATCTTTAGGACAACAATGCAACTTTAAGATGTCAATGATTTTGTATTATATTGAGTGCTTTCGTCAACACTCACATGTTTGGCTCAGAAATAATACCAACATTTGAGCGTAGGTTCAATTTAGAACTTTACACAATTCGCTATGTTATTTAAATTCAGATTTATTACTTGTATACATTTTAAAAAATCTAACCAAATTACAACTCAAAGTCCAAGCCCATGAAATAATAAGAAATACTTTACACAATAAAAAAAGTAAATTAATGATTAAAATTTTGATTGCTGATTGAGAGAAAATGGTCACTATTTCATAATAACAATAATTTAACAACCAAACTAAACAATCGATGATGGTTAATCGCTAGATAAATTGCAATCAATGGCTATTTGGTAACTAATTTAGCAACCAAGTGGCAATCACATTTTGATCAGAAATCGAGTGTCAAATTTGGCATTAAATATTGTGGTAGCTAATTTAGTTGCAAATTAGTCATTGCACCCGCTAATTGATAGGTAAAGTGGTAGCTCTTTGGTAACTATATGAAAGTTGAACACCTCTTTCTATTCTTCTTCTTGAAAACTTGTGTAGTTGCTAAATAGTCGCTAGTTATAGTGGACATTAAATGGTCATCATATGGTCGCCATATAGTCGCCAATTAAAAGTTAAATCATAGTATATATATGTTATTTGGATCGATTTTTACAATTTAATTGCTGATTGATCACAAATTAATTAGCAATTGGTGGTTGGTCGCTGATGAATTTATTTTGAAGTTGATTTGTTTCTTTTTTTTTTCCCTAATATGTATATAAACCTATTGCAATGACAATATGTACACATATAGTTCAATCCATAATTTGAAATCTAAAATACCAATATAGTCCACCATAAAAAGCATGAATACTAAAAATACACAATAGATTCAAATAATGTTAAGAAATTCATGTAAAAAGTATAAAAAAAGTAAAACACTTTAATATCAAAATTATAACATGAAATATATCAAGTTAGCTAGAAGCAAATCTCATCCTATTCCATATGTGAAGTATCAAAGGACCTATGGACTGGAGATATTGGATGATGATGACACCGATGAAAAAACTTTTTGTCTTCTTTTTGTTGTTTGTAGTTCTTCATACATTTCAGCTAGTGTTTGATTTTGGTCCTCTATGAGTTTCTACAAATTACTATACTTCTCTTTTATTTTGGTGATTGGAATGTTGGCAGATTTATTTAAGTACCCCTTAAAAAACTGACTGGGAGTAAGGAGATGAGGCATCACTACCTAACTTATAAACGCAGTTATCTTGCCCCCCTCCTGCTGCTTGAGTGAATAACTCATTCTCATCAATTGTTACTCCAACTCAATCTACATCTGATCCACACATGCTGGTTCACCTACTATCCTTTTAACTTCAAATAATTTTCCTGGTAAAGTATAAATTAAAAGTTAATTGAAAGTTGAATACATTAATTTTAACAGTTATTTATTTTACTATTTAGTCCACGTAGTTTGAAAAACTTTATTAGTTGATCTCTCATATTTGTAAATGTCTACTAATTTTTCACTCTGTACTAAGAGCATTTAAATTTTTTTTTACAATAATTAATGCTTAAAATTAACGGATGACCAATTAGTAGATTTTTTAAAGTATCAAGGATGTTTTAGTGTATGTTTTAAAATAAATGGACCAATTAATGAGTTTTTCTATAATATAGGGACTAAGTAGTAAATTTTTTTTTCTAATGACAATAATATAGATTAGTTTATAATTAAACAAGAAATTATTGATATAGATCGATATTAAAATATATTAAATTCAAGACTCAATCATCTAAATCACGTCAATTATTCAGTTATCATATAACTCCTAATAGAGTGGAAGAATTCTAATCACAAATAGAATATTATCATAACAAAATATTATCCTTATCCTATCTTATCTAGAATTTTATATTCTATAATATCTAGAATTTTATATTCTATAGGGACTAAGTAGTAAATTTTTTTTTCTAATGACAATAATATAGATTAGTTTATAATTAAACAAGAAATTATTGATATAGATCGATATTAAAATATATTAAATTCAGGACTCAATAATCTAAATCACGTCAATTATTCAGATATCATATAACTCCTAATAGAGTGGAAGAATTCTAATCACAAATAGAATATTATCATAACAAAATATTATCCTTATCCTATCTTATCTAGAATTTTATATTCTATAATATCTAGAATTTTATATTCTATAGGGACTAAGTAGTAATTTTTTTTTTCTAATGACAATAATATAGATTAGTTTATAATTAAACAAGAAATTATTGATATAGATCGATATTAAAATATATTAAATTCAGGACTCAATAATCTAAATCACGTCAATTATTCAGATATCATATAACTCCTAATAGAGTGGAAGAATTCTAATCACAAATAGAATATTATCATAACAAAATATTATCCTTATCCTATCTTATCTAGAATTTTATATTCTATAATATCTAGAATTTTATATTCTATAATATCTAGAATTTCATATCATATCCAAACTCTATCCAATACACTATATAAGGAGCTCACAACCTCCATAATCAGGTATGTTATTCTCTCAACAGTCAATTCAATAATTTACTCATTACATATACTCACTTAAGTATCAAAGAAGTTGCCAAGACAATCTACTCGGCATTATCTCTTATTTTGCATGTTTACACCCGAAGAATTATGATATGAATAATATCATTGGCGCCGTCTGTGGGATCAATAGAAAAACAATGTATCTCCTTGACATTTTTTTTATTATTTAAAGGAGATTATGATCAAATATGTAGATAGTTTTTGAATTGTAATATCCAGCTAATATAAGAAATCTAGACTTTGGCGACGGAAAATTTCCATCGTGAAGGGTTTTGTTCTGTAGCAAAAAGCTTCTGCGACGGATTTAATTCTGTATTTAACACCATCATCACAAAATTTTTGCGATCGAAATTTGCGTCTGTCGCTAAATTAGCCATGGAATTATGCTTTCGCTAATGCATCATTAAATGACATGAAATATTTTAATATAATATTACTTTTAAGTATCCTTAAGTCCTCATTAAATATGAAGGTCCATCAGTATTAGTCATTTATTAATTTTTTTTAAAGAAAAATTACAAAATCTACCATCATATTAATGGATTAAAAAGAGACCCTCACTGTTTGAAAAAAAGAAAAGAAAAGAAAAGAAAGAAAAGCTATTGATTCTTTTTTGGCAAAATGACAATGTTTACACACATCAACTAAGTAATCCTATGTGCTTGATAACTAGCAGTAAGCAATACTTATTTTTCTCTTTTGTATTTGTTTTCTATCTGATCAAACATAAATTAGCCACATTTTTATTATTTTTATCATTGTTTAAATATGCATTTTTCTAGTTTAATTTATGTTTTTATGATGTTTTTGCAGAAAAAGAGAAAAATAGAAACTTGGATAAAATCTGCAGAAAAAGCTGGAAAAACGATTTATTTGGGCAAGCGATTTGCCCAAATCAACTGACCCAATCGACTGTCTCCAGCGAATTACAGCAGCGCGGAAAAAGAAGGAAATCCAAAATTCTATAAGTGTTGGAGTCCTATCCTGCTTCAAACACCACAAGACCAATCCTATGACAACTCCAAGAGCCACACCAAAGAAAATCCTTCACCAAAGGAGTTTTACTCATGATAAAATACAAAGATAAAGGAAGGATTAAAATACCATCAAGAGACCAAGTCAAAATAGGATTCCAATTCCAAGAAGGATTAGGACTCCTCACCTATAAAAAGGGGCAGCAACCAACCAGCAAGATATCTTCAGAATTTATTCAGATTTTTGGCAGCCACTTTTCTCCACTTTTCTTCTTTCTTTTTGTGTATTTTTGTCCACCATGTGTGGCTAAACATCTTTTTCTCTAGTTGAAGTTGGAGAAATTTCAGTTTTATTATGAATTGGGAGATTTAAAACTCCATTGTTAAACTTCTATTTTTCAATATTTATGCAACTTGATCTTCATGTTGTTATTGCATTGCTTTTAGAATCAATTAAGGCCTGTTGTTTTTAATTTCATGAGTAATATATTGTTAGGTTGAATAATTTGGATCCGTAATTGCTTAGATTATTTAAACACAAGCACAATTGGTTGCATGATCTAAACTTGACCACGCAGTTCACAAGGTTAGAATTAGGTTTCTCTATGTCTTAATGTGGTTAACAGTTGAAAAGTAAAAACCCCCAAGGACGTTCCTTGGCAACTTGTTAACTAGTGTTTGATTAGCGAACGTTTCCTAATCGAACTAAAACTAAGGAGAAATTTGGTTGTGAGAAGCGTCTTCCACAACCTAAACTATTTATTGAAACAAATAGGAGTATCAAAGAATCAATGATCAATTCTAAAACTGAAATAGATCCATGCTTCAACTAGAGTTCTTTTTCCATTGAATTACTCATCTTTTTAATTATTACTTTTTTTTACTACTTAGTTTTAATTTTAGTTCACTATCATCAAAACAAACCCCCCTCCTTTTTATTTTACTTTTGTTATTTATTTGTCCAAGTTATTATTAGGAAGATCCTTAGTGTCAAATCACTGTAGATCGACACTATTGTCACTATCTACAAGTTATTTATTGATTGTTAATAGGTTTATTTTTTACGGCTTCGACAACCGCTATCACTATCTCTACTTAGACTCTGCATTAACTTTAGGACTACATGTCATTATGGGTCATCTCATGAAAATTTAATTTTTATACTTTTATATTTTGCACAAGAATTAATTTTGTAGGTGAGTTTCAAAAGATTGTCACCTATAAAAGAGACACAATTCTAAAGTGATAGTATGCTTTATATATTGAAAGTCTTTTCCTTAAATTCAAGCGACCTATTGCTCTCTCAAGTGACTTAAGTGCCCTTTTAGGTGAATTCTCACCCACTTAGGTGATGTAAGAGTGCCTTTTAAAGCAAGCTATTGTCCACTTAGACAATATAGGAGTGCTCTTCTAGGTAAGCTATTGCCCACTTAGGCAACATAAAAGCGCCCTTCAAGCAAGCTATTGCCCACTTAGGTGACATAAGAGTGCTCTTAGATGATGTAAGAGCGTTTTAATCGATATAAGAGTGCTCTTCAGGCAAGCTATAACCCACTTAGGTGATGTAAGCGTGCCCTTTAGTCAAGCTATTGCCCACTTAGGTGACATACAGTGCTCCTCCAGGCAAGCTATTGCTTACTTAGACGATATAAGAGCACCCTTCAGGTAATCTATAGCCCACTTAGGCGATGTAAGAGCGCCTTTTTAGGCAAGTTATTACCCACTTAAGCGATATAAGAGTACCCTTAGGTCACATAGGAGCACCTTCCAAGCAAATTATTACTCATTGAGGCGACTTAAAGTGCCCTTTTAGATGAATTAAAACCCATTTAGGCAACTTAGAGTGCTCTTCCAGGCAAATTCTTACTCATATCAAGTGCCTTAAAACACCTACTCAGGAGGCGACAAATCGCCACTTACGTTTTGTGGAGGCAAGGGTAGGCAATAGTTGACTTTAATTTTCAAAGAAATAATTTGCTTAGAATTTTTAAAGCAAACATCTTGTCTAAAGTATTTAAAGGATGTAACTTTCCTAAACTGTTTGATTTGCAAAAAGTCTGTTAAAGCAATTCAAACTTTGAATGAGTATAGTGTTAAAATTTAAAATGCATTTTTTGCCATTGAATCTAAAGATTTGACCACTGTGGGAGGACTATTGATGTAGATCGATATTAAAATATACTAAATCCGAATCGAGTAACATAAATCACGTCAATTATTCAAATACTCTATAACTCCTAATAGAGGGGTAGAATTCTAATCATGATAGGATATTATCCTTAACAGAATATTATCCTTATTCTAGCTTATATGGAATTCTATATTACATCTTATTTAGGATTCCATATTGTATCAAAGTTCTATCTAATACATTATATAAGGAGATCACAACCTTCATAATCAGGTATGCTATTCTCTCCAACAATCAATTCTATAATTTACTCATCACATATTAGTAATATGCCCTACAGTCAATCTGTTGGTTGTATTTGGATATTATTGTTCGTGTATTTTAGGTATTTAAATACAATTTTATAAAAAGTAGTTATTTATCTTTAGTGTTAATTTAATTGAACCTCAAGTAAAGATAAAGTCTTTGAGACTATATTACTGTGCAAAAAAAATTATAATGTTGTTATAATTGTGAGATTCCTATTGCATTTAAGTAACGACTCCAAATATTTCTGATCGATGTTCTTATCGTGATTGGACAATGATTAGAGCTGTTAAGACTAGTATATATTATGCTCTTTCCTTTTAGAGAAAGCAACTGATCTCATAGGTTAAGATATGTGAGATATCTAGAACTAATATGTAGGTACTTATTTTATAAATAAGTGCACTGAACTGACCCGTCTAAGAAATTCATATAGAAAATAACCTGTGTTTATGGATTATTCAAGTGATGGTTGTGTAAGTAATCCTTTAACTTGAAATTAATAAATAATCTTATATAGGGACTTTTGTATTTTGATTCATCTTACACGTTGCTTGGTTCATGAGTAATAAATGGGGATGAATTGGATATATTAGGAACTATATAAAGGTATTTATGTAATTGAGATAGGATTCATCACCCTAGGTTAAATTAAGGAATGTCTCATTTGTTCTCTGCTAGCATTGATCATGAAATTCTTGCACAAGGTGGAATAAAATTAGCAAATGAGATTTGGAATTTCATTCAATAGGTTAATGGCTAATAAATGAGAGCTAATACAATTTAACATTGCGGAGATGTTCCATGCATCAAATGTTAAATCGAGACATTTATGATGAAAGGATATTAATTACACTGACAAACCATGTATTAAAAGGTTAAGTCAAACCACTTTTGACATTCCGAATATTTGGATAGTCTTGATGTGTTGCTAGACAATGTTAATTTGTTGCCAACATATTTAGAACCTGTAACGACCCGGAAATCCGACCCGTTACCGGCGCTAGGATCCAGATCGGCTTAAGGCCGCCGGGACCCGTAGCAAGCCTACATACCTCCTGTAAACCTGTGGAATCCCATACATAATAATATATACATGATCTGTAAAATTTTTCTTTTCTCTTATCCAAGCAAAACCTGTGCATGCACAAAATCATACATAAACCCCACACTGGAGTCCTCATCAAATACTCCAATGGGGTATCATCATCATACATAACAGCTTGGATAATCATGGTCATTAACATCATTACTCATTAAACACTCTGTACAAAATGGGGATTCACACCTATAGGTCAAGCACTACTATAATCCTCAATACATCATCAAATCATTCATTACATTACATGGTCATAAATACTCATTACATCACGTTCATGTCCACTACTATCTATTACAACATATATGACTTAACTTCACTCTAGCCGACTTCCCGATCTATCCTGTACCTGCAACTCTGGGGATAAAGGGAGTGGGGTGAGCTACTAGAGCCCAGTGAGCAGAATAATAAAACATCAATTTAAATCATGCTTTCATGTATGCGCCATAACACAAACATTTCACATCAAGGATGAACTTGTCACCATTTAGCCCCTATCATTTTTACTTATACATGCCGGGGGCGTAGAGCCGTAGCAGGCACACCCGGACTACCATAATCAATCATAGCGCCAGGGGCGTAGAGCCGTAGCAGGCACACCTAGACTCACATAGGTTATCATGACAAAAAGGGCTAATGGATCATTCAACATTCATCCACATCAACAACAAAGTATGCAATGCAACATATTCGTGAATTCTAATGCAATCAACCTAATATATCTCATGGCATTCATGATGCGTGAATCATGCTAAATCATTTCATTAATTTGCTTTAAAACTTAGAGTTTATTCCACTCACCTCTGGCTAGCTCTGAAGAGACTCTGAAGCAGCTCGCTCACTGCTGGGGGTCTCGGTTCCTCGGGTTCGAACCTACACAGGTGGACTCAAATGAGGGACCAAACATACATGAACATGACTCTAAAATACTCCCCAAAAACCCCCTAAAACATCCTGAAAACATCACATGATAACATGCAAGGAATGGCTGAACAGGGCACTTTCGGCGGCAGGTTCGGCGGCCGAAAGTCCCTGTGCAGCCGAAAGTCATGCAGGTTCGGCGGCACTTTCGGCGGCCGAACCTCCCAGACAGAGACGAAACTTGAGTTTCGGGGGCAGGCTTCGGCAGCCGAAACTGCCTCCACAAGGGGGTTCGGCGGCCGAACCTGAGTTTCTGCCGAAGGGCAGAAACTTGGTTCCCTTGTGTCCACAGCCTCCAAAACGCCTCAAAACATGCATAAACTTGTTTCTACACATGCATACACATCATACATCACACCTAGGGGTCTCAAACTATAATATACCCCAACTACAACACTTCAAACAACACATTTCCAACATACATTGTTCAAATCACAATATAAACCCATAAACCTAACAACAAGCCTAAACATGCATTCTACCCCATCAACTTGCATAAAACTTTCATAAAACATAAAAGAAGCATAGATCGAGGCTTACCTCTTGAAGATCGAGAGGAAGAACGACCCTAGCTCGGAAAATGGAGGGATTTAGCTCCAAGACTTCCAAGCTCCAAAACTTGCTTCAAAAGCTTAAATCTTCAAAACCAAGGGAAAACAAGTGAAAATCTTGAAAGATTTAGAGGAAGAACATCAAAAATGGGTGAGGGGCGGCGGAAAGCTCACCTTGGCCGAAAATGGGGAAAAACTCGCCCGTTTTCGGCTAAGGGACCCTTTTATAGTGGCTGGCCAGACCACGTTCGGGGGCCGAAAGTGCCTCCGCATGCATGCAAGGTTCGGCGGCCGAACATGAGGTTCGGCGGCCGAACTTGGACTTCCCTCACTCATGCTTTCGGGGGCCTAACGTGCCTCCAAAACACATGCATGTTCGGCGGCCGAACTTGACTTTCGGCGGCCGAACCTGGGTTTTCCTCCAAAGGCTTTTCATGCAAAAACTCATTTAATTCTTACTTAAAAACATGAAATACATGAAAACATTTCATAAAATCATAGTTTTACCCTTCTAGAGGTTTCCGACATCCGAGGTCCCACCGGACGGTAGGGATTCCGATACCGGAGTCTAGCCGGGTATTACATTCTCCCCCCCTTAAGAACATTCGTCCCCGAATGTTCCTCAACTAACATACAAAGCATGGCATCAATCATAACATACAACATAGCATACAATATATATCATACATGCAACACATAGAACAACTAACACTCACCTCAAAACAGATGGGGGTATTGCTGGAGCATGGACTCCCGTGTCTCCCAGGTGCATTCTTCAATATTGTGGTGGTTCCAAAGGACTTTCACCATCGGGATTTCCTTGTTCCTCAGCTTTCTGATCTGAGTGTCTAGGATCCGCACTGGTTGCTCTACATAGGTGAGATCCTCTTGGATCTCTACATCAGGCTCACTAAGAACCTTGCTCGGATCTGACACGTACTTTCGTAACAGAGAAACATGGAAAACCGGATGGATTCTCTCCATCGAAGCAGGCAAGTCTAGCTTGTACGACACATTACCGACCCTCTGAAGCACCTCAAAAGGACCGATGTACCGTGGAGCTAACTTACCCTTCTTCCCGAATCGAACCACTCCTTTCATAGGAGACACCTTGAGCAAAACCAAATCCCCCTCCTGAAATTCTAGCTGTCTTCTGCGGATATCTGCATAACTCTTCTGCCGACTAGCAGCAGTCTTGATCCTCTCTCTGATTATGGGTACCACCCTGCTGGTAAGCTCTACTAACTCCGGACCCGCAAGAGTCCTCTCTCCTACTTCCTCCCAGCAGATAGGTGATCTGCACTTCCTCCCATACAAAGCTTCATATGGAGCCATCCCTATGCTAGCATGATAGCTGTTATTGTAGGCAAACTCCACCAAAGGTAGATGCTGCCTCCAAGAACCGCCAAAATCTAGCACACACATTCTGAGCATATCCTCTATTGTCTGGATGGTCCTCTCTGACTGTCCGTCTGTCTGTGGGTGGAATGCAGTACTGAAGTCTAATCTGGTACCCATAGCGTTCTGCAGACTCCGCCAAAACCTGGAGGTGAACTGGGGCCCTCTATCTGACACTATAGATACCGGGACCCCATGCAGTCTGACAATCTCATCTACGTACACCTGCGCCAACTTGTCCACAGAGTAACCACTCCTGACAGGGATGAAGTGAGCAGATTTGGTGAGTCTGTCCACAATCACCCATATGGAGTCCAATCTGTTGGACGTCGCCGGTAACCCCACTACGAAGTCCATAGCTATATTTTCCCATTTCCATTCTGGAATCGGTAGTGGATTCAACATTCCAGCCGGCTTCTGATGCTCTAGTTTCACCCTCTGACACACATCGCAGGCTGACACGAACAGTGCCACGTCCTTCTTCATAGCTGGCCACCAATACACTCTCTTCAGATCCTGATACATCTTGGTGGCTCCAGGGTGAACACTATACCTGGTATTATGGGCTTCTCCCATAATATCTCCCTTCAGACCAATGTTATCTGGCACACATAATCTGTTCCCGTAACGGAGGATCCCCTTATCATCAAACTTGAACTCATTACTCTGGCCTGACTGAACCGTTCTGGCTATCCTGACCAATTCTGGGTCCTCATGCTGTTTCTGAGCTACCTGCTCCAGAAACACGGGTGTCACTCTCATCTGAGCCACTAAGGCACCTGTGCCAGACAACTCCAACTGTAATCCCTCACTCATAAGTCTGTGGAACTCCTTCACCACCGGCCTCCTCTCTGCTGAAATGTGGGATAGACTGCCGAGTGATTTCCAGCTTAGGGCGTCTGCCACAACATTCGCCTTACCCGGATGGTACTGAATTTTGCAATCATAGTCACTCAACAGCTCTACCCATCTCCTCTGCCTCATGTTCAGTTCTCTCTGACTCAGGATGTACTGCAGGCTCTTATGATCTGTGAAGATCTCACACTTTACCCCATAAAGGAAATGCCTCCACATCTTGAGTGCAAAGATCACTGCTGCCATCTCTAGGTCATGTGTGGGGTAATTCAGCTCATGCTTCTTCAGCTGCCTAGAAGCATAAGCGATCACCCTCTCATTTTGCATTAGCACACAACCCAGTCCTACACGGGACGCATCACAATATACTGAGAAGTCATCATCACTTTTTGGCAGAGCTAACACCGGTGCTGAAGTCAACCTCCTCTTAAGCTCCTCAAAGCCTTCCTCACACTGATCGGTCCATATGAACTTCTGATTCTTCTTTGTCAATTTGGTCATAGGAGCAGCAATCTTTGAGAAGTCCTGAACGAACCTCCTGTAGTAACCTGCTAAACCCAGAAAACTCTTGATCTCGGTCACTGTGGTGGGTCTAGGCCAGTTAGCTACAGCCTCTACCTTCTTGGGGTCTACTTCAATCCCCTGTTCTGACACAATGTGCCCCAAGAATGATATGCTCCTAAGCCAAAACTCACACTTGGAGAACTTGGCATACAAGCCATGCTCTCTCAAGGTCTGCAAAACTGTCCTCAGGTGATGGGCATGCTCCTCTGCATTTCTGGAATACACTAAGATATCATCTATGAAGACAATAACGAAGTCATCCAGATACTGACTGAATACTCTGTTCATGAGGTCCATGAATGCTGCAGGGGCGTTGGTCAACCCAAACGGCATCACAAGGAACTCATAGTGCCCATACCTGGTCCTGAAAGCTGTCTTCGGTACATCTTCATTCCTTATCCTCAACTGATGGTACCCTGATCTCAGATCTATTTTGGAGAAACAACCTGCTCCTGCTAGCTGGTCGAATAGATCGTCGATCCTCGGCAAAGGGTACTTGTTCTTGGTAGTGACCTTGTTCAACTGTCTGTAGTCGATACAAAGTCTGAGGGATCCATCCTTCTTCCTCACAAACAAAACCGGAGCACCCCAAGGTGAAGTACTCGGTCGGATGAAACCCTTATCTACCAGCTCTTGCAATTGTTCCTTCAGTTCTTTCAATTCAGCTGGTGCCATCCTGTAGGGAGGGATAGAGATCGGTCTGGTACCAGGCATTAACTCAATCTCGAACTCTATCTCCCTAGCAGGTGGTAACCCTGGCAGCTCGTCTGGGAAAACATCTAAGAACTCACTCACCACAGGCACTGAGGCGGGCTCTCTGACATGACTATCTAACTCCCTCACATGAGCTAGAAACCCCTGACATCCCCTCCTAAGCAACCTACAAGCCTGAAGAGCTGAGATCAGACCTCTAGGTGTACCCCTCTTGTCTCCTCTTAAGACGACCTCTGACCCATCCTGATCTCTGAATCTGACTACCTTGTCTCTACAGTCCAAGGTAGCACCGTGGGTCGATAACCAATCCATCCCTAGAATGACGTCAAAATCTGTCAAATCTAGAACCACGAGGTCGGCGGAAAGGCATCTTCCCTCTATGAAAACTGGACTACATTGGCAGACTGCCTCTGCCACTGACGGGTCACACTTGGGTCCACTGACCCATAGGGGACACTCTAACCCAGAGACCATCAATCCTACCCTCTCCACGACTCTCGGAGCAATAAAAGAATGAGATGCACCCGGGTCCATTAAGGCATACACATCAGAACAACCAATGATGAGATTACCTGCCACCACGGTGTTGGATGTGTTGGCCTCCTGCTGAGTCATAGTGAAGATCCGTGCCGGAGCTGATGGACCTTCACCTCTGTATCCTGCTGATGAAGAGGCTGACCCTCTCCCTCTGCCTCTGCCACTGGCCTGTGTTGCGGCTGGAGCTACTGGCTGCACCACACTGCCGGAGGCTGTCTGCTGAGACGGTGCTGCAAAGGCTGCTCTAGGACAGTCTCGAGCCAAATGACCCGCCTGTCCGCACCTGAAACATGTGTTTGTCCCTGCCAGACATACTCCCTTGTGTGGTCTCCCACATCTCATACATGCTGTAACCTCTGCGCCAGAGCTTGAGCCACTGCCTAAACCCAGACCTGACTTGATCTTGTTCCAGAACTTATTCTTCTTAGATTTTCTGTGGCCTCTGTCCCACTTCTTACTGCCTGCAACTGCTGCACTCAGAGAAGAAGAATCTACCCTTTCCCCACCTGGGGTCTTGAAACCAGAAGACTGTGCCACTGACTGTTTTACCTTCCCCTCAACGATGGCACAAGCTTCCATTCTCCTAGCCATATCCACTATGGCATGGAAACTCTCCCTCTCTGCTGACTGTATCAAAGAGGAATACCTGGAGTGCAGCCTCATAATATATCTACTTGACTTCTTTTGATCTGTGTCCAAATTCTGCCCAGCATATGGCAACAACTCCAGGAACCTGTCTGTGTACTCCTCCACACTCATCTGTTCAGTCTGCCTCAACTGTTCGAATTCTATTATCTTCTGCTCTCTAGAGCTCTCAGGGAAAGCCCATCCTGCAAACTCATTTGCGAACTCCTCCCAGGACATACTATCCGCTCTCGGGTTCACATAGTTCTTAAACCAACCACGTGCCTTCTTGCACTCCAGTGTGAACCCAGCCATCTGAATGGCTCTACTGTCATCAGCCCCTATCTCATCTGTAATAGTCTTGACCCTGTTCAGATACTCAAATGGGTCATCACCTGCTCTGTACTGAGGAGCACCCAACTTCATGTAATCGGTCATCTTGACCTTGCTCCCTCCAGATGAGGTAGGTTTGGGTACTTGTGTTTCCGGGACAGTAGGTACTGGTGGTGGTGGAGGTGCAACATCCCCCGGGGTAGGGTTTGCTGTACCGGTATAGGGAGGTGGAGGTGGGTACATGGGATACTGAGAGTATGGTGGGTAGTAAGGTGGGTATGGCATATGTGGAGGATAAGGGCTAAAACTGGGGTTATCCGATGTACCTCCCATCGAATACCCTGGATGGTGTGAATAGGGTGGGTAGTGATGTGGCTGGACATAGCTCGAGGCCTGAGCGCCTCCTTCTGATTCTCCCATGCCCTCTTCCGGCATACTCACACCAAGGTTGCCATCCCTCCTCTGATCTACCTCCATATCCTCAGACATTCCTCCCTGCACTGTTCCTCTTACTGATCTGCTTCTACCCAGATCCAAAGACCTTCTAGGGTCTCTAGCTACTCTGTCTCTGTTGGACCTACTGGACATTGCCCTAGGCAATGCTGAAGGACGGGCATCAGTGCCCTCGTCCTGAGGTGGCACTCCAGTCAATCGTGCAGATCGACGAGTTCCTCTCATTCTATTTTCTGAAAAACAGCACATAGCATAAATAATCATTAGTATCATATGGTTCATGTGGAAACACATGAACCCTCATCACATACATAGCATCACATCATAGCATTTATGCACATGCATATCATCATGGCATATCATATCATCATATAGACAGGACTCTACATCCTATCCTAGTGGACATGATTTTCCTAGTGTGCTTGACCTTCTATAACCTCTATGAGCCCGACACTCTAGGTCCGACCATATGAACCTAGGGCTCTGATACCACTCTGTAACGACCCGGAAATTCGACCCGTTACCGGCGCTAGGATCCAGATCGGCTTAAGGCCGCCGGGACCCGTAGCAAGCCTACATACCTCCTGTAAACCTGTGGAATCCCATACATAATAATATATACATGATCTGTAAAATTTTTCTTTTCTCTTATCCAAGCAAAACCTGTGCATGCACAAAATCATACATAAACCCCACACTGGAGTCCTCATCAAATACTCCAATGGGGTATCATCATCATACATAACAGCTTGGATAATCATGGTCATTAACATCATTACTCATTAAACACTCTGTACAAAATGGGGATTCACACCTATAGGTCAAGCACTACTATAATCCTCAATACATCATCAAATCATTCATTACATTACATGGTCATAAATACTCATTACATCACGTTCATGTCCACTACTATCTATTACAACATATATGACTTAACTTCACTCTAGCCGACTTCTCGATCTATCCTGTACCTGCAACTCTGGGGATAAAGGGAGTGGGGTGAGCTACTAGAGCCCAGTGAGCAGAATAATAAAACATCAATTTAAATCATGCTTTCATGTATGCGCCATAACACAAACATTTCACATCAAGGATGAACTTGTCACCATTTAGCCCCTATCATTTTTACTTATACATGCCGGGGGCGTAGAGCCGTAGCAGGCACACCCGGACTACCATAATCAATCATAGTGCCAGGGGCGTAGAGCCGTAGCAGGCACACCTGGACTCACATAGGTTATCATGACAAAAAGGGCTAATGGATCATTCAACATTCATCCACATCAACAACAAAGTATGCAATGCAACATATTCGTGAATTCTAATGCAATCAACCTAATATATCTCATGGCATTCATGATGCGTGAATCATGCTAAATCATTTCATTAATTTGCTTTAAAACTTAGAGTTTATTCCACTCACCTCTGGCTAGCTCTGAAGAGACTCTGAAGCAGCTCGCTCACTGCTGGGGGTCTCGGTTCCTCGGGTCCGAACCTACACAGGTGGACTCAAATGAGGGACCAAACATACATGAACATGACTCTAAAATACTCCCCAAAAACCCCCTAAAACATCCTGAAAACATCACATGATAACATGCAAGGAATGGCTGAACAGGGCACTTTCGGCGGCAGGTTCGGTGGCCGAAAGTCCCTGTGCAGCCGAAAGTCATGCAGGTTCGGCGGCACTTTCGGCGGCCGAACCTCCCAGACAGAGACGAAACTTGAGTTTCGGGGGCAGGCTTCGGCAGCCGAAACTGCCTCCACAAGGGGGTTCGGCGGCCGAAAGTCACTTCGGCGGCCGAACCTGAGTTTCTGCCGAAGGGCAGAAACTTGGTTCCCTTGTGTCCACAGCCTCCAAAACGCCTCAAAACATGCATAAACTTGTTTCTACACATGCATACACATCATACATCACACCTAGGGGTCTCAAACTATAATATACCCCAACTACAACACTTCAAACAACACATTTCCAACATACATTGTTCAAATCACAATATAAACCCATAAACCTAACAACAAGCCTAAACATGCATTCTACCCCATCAACTTGCATAAAACTTTCATAAAACATAAAAGAAGCATAGATCGAGGCTTACCTCTTGAAGATCGAGAGGAAGAACGACCCTAGCTCGGAAAATGGAGGGATTTAGCTCCAAGACTTCCAAGCTCCAAAACTTGCTTCAAAAGCTTAAATCTTCAAAACCAAGGGAAAACAAGTGAAAATCTTGAAAGATTTAGAGGAAGAACATCAAAAATGGGTGAGGGGCGGCGGAAAGCTCACCTTGGCCGAAAATGGGGAAAAACTCGCCCGTTTTCGGCTAAGGGACCCTTTTATAGTGGCTGGCCAGACCACGTTCAGGGGCCGAAAGTGCCTCCGCATGCATGCAAGGTTCGGCGGCCGAACATGAGGTTCGGCGGCCGAACTTGGACTTCCCTCACTCATGCTTTCGGGGGCCTAACGTGCCTCCAAAACACATGCATGTTCGGCGGCCGAACTTGACTTTCGGCGGCCGAACCTGGGTTTTCCTCCAAAGGCTTTTCATGCAAAAACTCATTTAATTCTTACTTAAAAACATGAAATACATGAAAACATTTCATAAAATCATAGTTTTACCCTTCTAGAGGTTTCCGACATCCGAGGTCCCACCGGACGGTAGGGATTCCGATACCGGAATCTAGCCGGGTATTACAGAACCTAATAGGTTACACACATAAAAAATTGTATGAGAAAATAAAACGAGAAGTTAAATCAAATAGGACTTGATTGCATATAAATTAACATTGGGATAAAATTATAATATGAAAGAATTACGATTTTGATTTAATTAATTAAGTAGAAACTTAATTAAAATTGTCTAAAATTTATATATCTTGCTTATTAAAATTCTAGACTATAGTTGTAATTTATTTATTTAGTTAGTTAAATAAATAAATAAATACTATTATACTGAAATTATAATAGTCCGGCCTAAAATGACCCAAATAATTTTTAGATCTACTTTCCACTTGACTCAAAATGGTTAACCCAAATTATTTAGCAGTATTAAGTTAAGGTTTATATATTACCAATTCAATTAGTAATTTGCTGATGTGGGAATCTTTCCCACATCAAGCAGACAGCTGAATATCACACTCTCCCCCACAAAATTTGTGACGTTCTCATCACAATTGAATCAGATATAATTGTTAAGTCAGAATCGAACTCTTGGGTATTGTGGTTCGCTAGTATCTCGAGCGGCTTCACCTCGTCCCGCACGAGTAGCGCTTTCCTCGCAGGCCCACTAGCTCCACACAATTTTTTTGATCCAGGTTGGCTCAGATACCAATTGTAACAGCTCGACTCAAACTGACCCAAATAACTTTTGGACCTACTTTTCACTTGATCCAAAATGGTTAACACAAATCATTTAGTAGTATTAAGCTAGGATTTATATAGG
This sequence comes from Manihot esculenta, assembly GCF_001659605.2. Taxonomy (NCBI): domain Eukaryota; kingdom Viridiplantae; phylum Streptophyta; class Magnoliopsida; order Malpighiales; family Euphorbiaceae; genus Manihot; species Manihot esculenta. The sequence goes on along the minus strand of NC_035176.2, from coordinate 23,832,030 downwards.
GAGATTTACAATTTAGTCCCTGGATATTGCCATTATTAACAAGTCAGTCCCTGTATTTTTAGAAACCTATTAAAACATCCTTATGTTTTATTTCTGTCAACGAAATAGTCTTTCCGTCCTCTTTTCTGTTAAAATTAGATAAAGAAGGAGAGAGAAAATTTTTAAAATCCAATTTTACCCTCAAATAAAATCCTTTATTTAGTCCTTGGATATTATTATTATTAACAAGTTAGTCCTTACATTTTCAAAAATCTATTAAAACGTTTTTATCTTTTTCCATATCTATTAAAACGTCCTTATCATTTCTTTTCATCAATAAAATAGTCCCTATCTTTTCTCATATCTATTAAAACGTCCTTATCGTTTCTTTCTATCAACGAAATAGTCATTCTTCATCGTTTCTTTCCATCAACGAAATCGTCCCTCCCTATATTTTCAGAAATCTATTAAAACGTCATTATCGTTTCTGTTTGTCAACAAAATAGTCCCTATCTTTTCTCACATCTATTAAAATGTCCTTATCATTTCTTTTTGTCAACGAAATAGTCTCTATCTTTTCTTTTCTCCTCCTCCTCCTCCTCCTCCTCCTTCTCTGAAAAAGAAGAAAAAGAAGAAGAAGAAGAAGAAGAAGAAGAAGAAGGAGAAGAAGAAGAAGAGAAAGAAGAAAAAGAAGAAAAAGAAGAAGAAGAAGAAGAAGAAGAGAAAGAAGAAAAAGAAGAAAAAGAAGAAAAAGAAGAAAAAGAAGAAGAAAAATAAGAAGAAGAAGAAGAAGAAGAAGAAGAAGAAGAAGGAGAAGAAGAAGAAGAAAAAGAAGAAAAAGAAGAAAAAGAAGAAAAAGAAGCAAAAGAAGAAGAAGAAGAAGAAGGAGGAGAAGAGGAAGAAGAAGAAGAAGAAGAAGAAGCAGAAGCAGAAGGAGAAGAAGAAGCAGAAGAAGGAGGAAGAATTGATGAAGAAGAAAAGGAAGGAGGAGGAGGAAGAGGAGGAGGAGGAAAATAATTGGGGATAATTTAGTCTTTTACTATATTTTTAACGGCAAAAATAGACAAAATGACTATTTTGTTGATGGAGAGAAAAGATAAGGACATTTTAATAGGTTTCTAAAAATACAAGGACTGACTTGTTAATAATGGCAATACTCAGGGACTAAATTGTAAATCTCCCATTTATATATTACCAATTCAATTGGTAATTTGCCGATGTGGAAATCTTTTGCACATCAAGCAGGCAGCTGAGTATCACAGAAATCCTAGAGTTTAAGTATAAAAGGATATATTATGAGAACATGTGCCCATGCTTGTGAGAAACCCTTCTGAGAACCTCCAGAATTTGTAGGAAAGGTAGAGAGCTAGCACTCAAAACCTTTCCCCTTCTCAATCTCTTAAAACTTTTCTAAGGTTTTTCAATTGTTTTTCTGTGTGGATATCGTTAGAGACCGGATACTTAGATGATTTGTGGTTCACGACAATTCAACTAAAACGAATGATCTTGTATTTTGCTACAAGGAAAATAAAAGTTATTTATTTTCTCTTTAAATTAATATTATTGCTTTCTTCGTTTAAACGCGATTTATATTGGTGAAAAATTGTATTTTTATTTTTCTTTCGCTTCGTTCAATCCGATTGAAACCCAACATCACACAGACTTACCTAAACATTGGAGAGGTTGTCAACCAACTCACCCAATATTTTTTATTATTTTGTAGGTTTATACCTAAAAAATTATTATGTGAACAATATCAATTATATTTTTTTATCAATAAAAAAAATTATAAGCAAGTATAATAAACAACAAAAAGCTATACAAAATATTAGATACTGGCCAAGTGCCCAACAAACCTCCTATCCCTAATAATAATAATAATAATAATTTTTCATTGTTTTGCTTTGGGTTGGGTGTTTAAAAATAAATAAAACTAGAAAATCATTTCAAAGTAGAAACATAAAAATTAGTTTGTTTCAAAATATAATTTATTTTTTCTAATTTTCATTAAAGAATAAATTAGAAACAAAATTGTCTTTAAATTGAAAATTAGACATATTTCATTTTCAAATTGAATCGCTATTGAAATTAGACAGGGAAACTCTATTGGTTTCCATTTTGAAACACATTCGAATGAGAAAGTTGTTCTTCTCAAAATTAGAAATGATGGATCAACTCCATTTCACGGGAAATACTTATCTGAACTCGGTCAATCATGGATCAAGAGATTTTCAAGATATAAACAAGTGAGTCCCATTATAAAAAAATAGATGAGACTCACTTTGATGTTTCTTAGGTCTATGGTGGACCAAGTTCAACTAATAATTTTCTCCTTTTCAAATTTTGAAACAAATATTGATTCTTTTTATAACTCGAATTGTAACACATTCATGAAAACTATATTTGTATTTCAAAGTTGTTTCCAAAAAAATTAGGAACGGATTGAAAATTTTTGTTTCTAATTCTATATATTTCTTATTTGTTCTTAGTTGAAAATGATCATCATAACTTCAACTATTTCCAATAGATTAAAAGCATTCAAATTTGCCATTATTTTAGCACCTATTGATGGGTGTTGAAATCACAAAAAATAAGCTATTAAAATATCAACAATTAGGAATTGTATATAGTGGTAATAGGATTAAATCCACATGGAATTGACATTATGACTTTCCAAACAATGACTTGGGCAAATAAGCAATAGTAGTAAAAATAAGAAGGTTTTGATGATGAACAAAAATAAAAATTAAAGCAATGAAAGAAAGTAATAATTAAAAGAAGAATAAATTAATGAGAACAAGTTCTAGTTGAAGTGTAGGATCCATTTCAGTTTGGAAATTGATCATCGATACTTAAATTTTTTTATTCATCTCAATAAATTAGTTTTGGTTATGGAAAACGCTTCACATAACCAAATCTCTCCTTAGGTTTAGATTAATTAGAAAATGTTCTCTAATTAATCACTAGCCAACAAATCGCTCAAAGAACGTCATTGGAATTTTTATTTATCAACTGTTGACTGCTTTAAGTAATAGAGAGATCTAATTCTAACTGACCAGCAATGTGGTGAGTTTGAGTTAGATTATGCAATTTCTTAGTTTTTATACTAATTGTTACTTGTGTTTGAACAACCTAAACAATTACGGACTTCAAGCATTCAAACTAACATTATAGTACTATGAAATCAAGAACAACGGGCCCTATTGATCCAATGATAAAGGAATAATAAGTTGAAGAACAGAATTTGCATAAATATTGAAGAATAAAAGATTAAAAATGGAGTTTAGATCTCCCAGCTCTTGTAGAAACTGAAATTTCTTCCTAACTTCAACTAAAAATAAAGTATTTAGCCACTCATGGCTTTGCAAAGAAAATACAAAGAGAAAAGAAAAGAAAAGAAAGGAAGCATATTCGGTGCTGGCTCCAGGATATCCTTGATGACGCTATCCTCATGTTTTTATAGGCATTTAGAACCCTAATAGATCCCTTTTTGGAATACTAATTCTACTTTAATTTGATTTTGGATTCCTCCCTTGAGTGTATTTCTTCATAAGTAGAATTCTTTAGTTTAAGGAGATATTTGTGCTGCACGTTTGAGGATATTCTGTGTGGGCCCTGCAGCTTTAATAAGGAGACCAAGCCTTTGAATTTTCAAAATCTAAAAATTTTTCGCTTGTTGTTGGTTCTGTATAATCCATTGATTTAGACAAATCATCTGGGCAAACCCCAGTCTGAGAGCTTTATGCGGGATAGTTTCGGGTTTCTGTATAAGTTGTTGGTTTGAGCAAATCGCTTAGGCAAATCACCATCTGAAGACTTTTGTGTTTCTGTGTGTTCTGCAGGTTTGGCCAATTGGCTTGGGAAAGTCGCCATCTAAAGACTTTCGGGTTTCTGTACAATCTGTCGATTTGCCCAGTTAGTTTAGGCAAATCGCTTGGGCAAATCCACTGTAGGTCAGGACAGTTCTGGATTTCAGTGTAATCCGCGACTTTAGTGCAATGAAGGGTTTTCCCAAATCGACTGGTCCAATCATTTTCAGCGCTTTTAAGCATATTTTCATCAATTCTTCTTTTCTTTTTGCTTTTCTACAAAACATGGTGAAAAACACAAAATAAGTTAGAAAAATACTTAATTAAGTGCTAAGAAAAGTAGGAAAAATGTGTAAATATTACGTTTGATCACCTATATATGTGATATTTTTACAGGAAATAGAACGCAAGAGTTATGAGTCTTAAATCGAATAAAAATATATTCAATTAATAAGAATTGTATCAAACTAAACTTATTTTACTATTTTGGTTCAATTTTAGTTTTACATTAAGAAATAGAGAAAAATCATACTAAATCTGTATTGAACAAAGAAATAATTTTATGATATTGATGTAATATAATAATCGTCCAAAGTAAACCATGAACCGTCATTATAAGATAGGGGCATGTGGCAAGGGCCTGATAAGTCGATACGCTGTCCCACCCATGCAAAGAAAGATCTAGAGACCGTAGCACCCGGTTCTTCATGAAGACTCGCCCTCTCCAGAATAGATTATATAAAGTTATTGTTAGCAGGAGCAATCCAATAGATCCTTATTATACCTATAATCATGGGATCCCCTGTCAATTTGCCGATACCAACCAGATTTTTAGGATATGTAATAATTAACTCTATTTCTTATAGTATAAAAGCTAATGATTACAGATATCAAGGTACGCATTATTACACAACTACTATTGAGTTCTAAGCAATATGACGGATAGCAGATCCTAGGAGTCACTTGGAGATCTTTAAGACAACAATGCAACTTCAAGATGACAATGATTTTGTGTTGTGCTGAGTGTTTCTGTCAACATTCACAGGTTTGACTCAGAAATGATACCAACATTTGAGCATAGGTTCAATTTAGAACTTTACACAATTTACTATATTATTTAAATTCAAGTTTGTTACTTGTATAACTCCTAAAAAACTTTCTTTTGACTTGCGAAAGATCCGCCAAGGAGAGAGTGAGTGTTTAAGGTGTTTTATCTCACGGTTTAATATAGAAGTAATATATATAAAAGAATTAAATAATGAGATAGCATGTAAAGCGTTGAAAAAAGGAATGCGCAACATCAAATTCATGGATTCTCTAATCAAGAACCCAGTCGCTACTTACCAATAGCTAATGGACAAACCCTAGAAATACATAAGGTTGGATGATGAAGTCCAAGCGCTGAGAGAAGACAAGAGGACGAGTCTGAAGCAAAATCAAAAGATGGAGAAGGAAGTGTATAAAGGTGACCGTAGAAGTTACCGAGTCTTTCGAAGAAGGGATGATCAAGGTAAGTATGTGAATTACACTCCACTAAATGACTCATGGATATATATTTTAATATGGATGAGGAAAAATGACAAGAAAGTCAGATGGCCTCCCAAGCTCAATCTTGAGAAAGTTGAAAGGCGAGATAGGACCAAGTAATATTATTTTCACGAAGACCACAAACACACAATGGAGGAGTAAGGTAGCTGAAAGATGAGATCGAGAGGTTAATAAGGGACAACACACTTCTAAAGTTTATTAGAAAGAATAGAGAAGAAAGGAGACCCGAACTCGAGATAACAACTCCTAAAACTACCCCTAACAGTGAAGTTGTAGGGTTATATATGAAATTGCAGGAAGACCCAATGATGGAAAAGGGAAAAATAAATGCGTTGCAGAAGACGTCTTGTCAGTTAAGCAAGAACCATGGGCTAAACAGGAAGTAAGGTTCAGACCTGTAGACGAGGCGATAGGAATTTTTTCAAAATGACTCGCTAGTCGTCAACATCCATCTAAACAGGTATGAGGTGAGGTGAGTCTCGGTGGATATAGGTATTTCCATTAATCTCCTCAACTTAGATGTTTTTAAGAAATTAGGCTTGGATAAAAATAACTTTGTTAAAGTCTCCTATTCGTTAGTGAGATTAGGAGATAAGACCGTGGGAGTACTGGACACCATCAACCTCCCACTTGTGCAAGGTGATGAGAAGCATTAGCGAGAGCTGTATTCTGAGTTTGCGATGGTAGATATACCACTTGCATGCAATGTGATACTTGGTCGCCTAGTTCTAAACTGTCATGGCATAGTTATCAACATGGCCTATCTTTCATGTTCAGCAAGTTTCCTTCTATTAGTGCATAGTTCTTTGAGAAATTTAGCATACCTTGGTATTTGTTTGACAGAATCTAGTAGAGGTATGTTAATTTCCACCATGGCAGTAGCCTCTCAGCAATTTGGAGACCAAGAACAGCCACCAAGAAGGGTGAATGAGGTGAGTACATCCACTTTAGCATCCCAAATCTCTGCTCTCACCAATGTTGTCCGTAGCCTTGTTGTGGGTCAAGCCCAACAAGCTCAGCAAATTCAGCAGCCAAAGCCATGTGGGATATATGCAAACATAAACCTCCCAACTGATCTATGTCCTTCCCTTCAAGAAGAGGACCAGCAAGTCAATGCATTTGGTGGATTTAACGGGCAAAGGAGGTATGATCCCTATTCTAACACCTACAACCTAGGTTGGAGGGACCACCCAAATTTCAATTATGCAAGGGCCAATCAATATCCAAGCTATCAGCAAAGGAATCCAGCCTAAGCATCACCAAATGAGTCAAATGGCCACTTCAATGAGTAAACTTGAATCACAAGGGAAGCTACCCTCCCAAACTGAAATCAATCCAAGGCAGAATGCCAGTGCCATCACATTAAGGAGTGGGAAAGAGTTTCAAGAGAGCAGGGCTGAGCAGCAATTACAGAAACAGGGTACTGAGGAGGAACTGCTAGAAAGTGATCAGGGGCATCGATTTGCCCAAGTCGCAGACCCAATCAATAGGCAGACTAAACTGCCTAGCAGTGGCGATTTGCCTAAATCTCTAGAGAAGGCAGAAGTCAATTTTCCCAAATCAACGACCCAGGCAGAATCCAGCTCCAAACAGACCAAGGCAGATTAGCAACCGGTGGAAAAATTTAAGGTGCCTCCTCCCTTCCCAAGAAGATTTGCAAGATCCCAGAAGGAAAAAGAGGAAAGAGAAATACTTGAGACACTCCGCAAAGTGGAAATCAACATACCTCTACTAGATGTTGTCAAACAAATACCAAGGTATGCTAAATTTCTCAAAGAACTATGCACCAATTGAAGGAAACTTGCTGAACATGAAAAGGTAAGTGTGGGGGAGTGTGTCTCGGTTGTCATCCAAAGAAAGCTTCCAGCCAAATGCAAGGATAGAGGAATGTTTGTCGTCTCATGCAAGATAGGAAACGTAGGGATAAAGAAGGCCATGTGTGACCTTGGGGCATCAATTAACATTATGCCACTTTCCATCTTTAAATTATTGAATGCAGGCACACTCAAGGGCACCAGCATAGTGATCCAGTTGGTCTACCGATCTGTTGTTTATCCCAAAGGAGTCCTAGAAGATGTGCTAGTGCAAGTAGATCAGCTAGTCTTCCCAGCACACTTTTATGTGATCGACATGAAGGAGGATAAGAGTAACACAACCTCTGATATCCTACTTGGACGACCATTCTTGAGCACAGCCAGGACCAAAATTGATGTGCATGATGGCACATTGACCATGGAATTTGAAGGGGAAGTTATCAAGTTTAATGTTTATGATGCCATGAAATTTCCTAACGATGTGTCTCCTGTTTATGGCCTTGATATTATTGATGATTTAAGTCAAGAAATTTTTTATTTTGATCATGATAACTTACTTAATGCTGGTTTATCAGGTAAGAAGACATGGACAGCAGCAGCACCAAGACAGATGCAGGGGGGACAGCATGCTGCACCTTACTGGTTGCGGATGATTTGACCAAATCATCAGAACAGGCAGATCCTGACTTGCCCAAATCACTGGAGCAGACAGACATAACCAGGAGAGATTTGACCAAATCACCAGGACAGGCAACAGACAATCTGCCCAAATCAATGAACAAACAGTAAGCACCAGATCAAATAGCAACTGCACCAGATCTGAAATCCTTACCAGGGCACCTCAAATATGCCTACTTGGGGGCTGAAAAAACACTACCAATCATAGTGTCTAATCAGCTAAGCCAACAAGAAGAAGAAAGTCTCCTAGAGGTGTTGAGAAAACACAAGAAAGCAATAGGTTGGACCTTGGAGGACATAAAGGGGATCTCACCATCAATATGCATGCACCGAATACTCATGGAAGAGGAGTGCAAACCTGTCCGTGAAGCTCAAAGAAGGCTAAATTCCCCAATGATGGAGGTTGTGAAGAAAGAAATAGTGAAGCTCTTAGACATTGGGATCATCTACCCCATCTCTGACAGCAAATAGGTGAGTCCTATCCACGTAGTTCCAAAGAAGACTAGGATTACCATTGTCCCCAATTCTGAAGGAGAGCTAGTACCCACTCGTATGCAAAATGGGTGGAGAGTGTGCATGGATTATAGAAAGCTCAATGCAGCCACAAGGAAGGACCACTTTCCCTTGCCCTTCATGGACCAAATGCTTGAGAGACTTGCAGGATAAAGCCACTACTGCTGTCTAGATGGATATTCAGGATTTTATCAAATCCCTGTTGCACCTGAAGATCAAGAAAAGACCACTTTCACCTGTCCATTTGGCACTTTCGCATTTAGGAGGATGCCCTTTGGCCTTTGCAATGCACCAGCTACCTTCCAACGGTGCATGATGAGTATTTTTTCTGACTATGTGGAGAAGATTATTGAAGTCTTCATGGATGATTTCACGGTGTATGGAAACTCTTTTAATGAATGCCTTGCCAACTTGGAGAAGATACTTCAAAGATGCTTGGAGACAAATTTGGTTTTGAACTACGAGAAGTGTCACTTCATGGTCAACCACGGTCTAATCCTAGGCCACATTTTTTCAGCAAAAGGGATAGAGGTAGACAAGGCCAAAGTGGACACTATCAAGAGCCTACCCTATCCAACCAACATTCGAGAGATTCGCTCTTTCATTGGTCATGTTGGTTTCTACCGAAGGTTCATCAAAGATTTTTTCAAGATAACTCAGCCATTGTGCAGGCTGCTTCAACAGGACGTGCCATTTGACTTTGATGAAAGCTACAGAACAGCCTTCGATTTGATCGAATCACTACTGATCACTGTCCCAATCATCCAGCCTCCTGACTGGACCCTCCCATTTGAGATCATGTGCGACGCCAGCAACTTTGCTGTCGATGCAGTATTGGGACAGCGTATAGGTAACTCTCCTCATGTTATTCACTATGCCTCACGCACCTTAGATGCAACACAATGTAATTACTCCACAATAGAAAAAGAGTTATTGGCTGTAGTGTTTGCATTGGAGAAATTCCGGTCCTATCTACTTGGGACAAAGATGATTGTCTATTCAGATCATGCTGCATTGAGGTATTTGGTCAAGAAAAAAGAGGCAAAACCAAGGTTGGTATGCTGGATACTACTGTTACAAGAATTTGATCTGGAAATCCATGACAAAAAGGGGAAGGAGAACCTTATAGCTGATCACCTCAGTCGAATACCTTCAGAAATGGAGACATGCCCCATCAATGAAACTTTCCCTAATGAGTACCTGTTCGCTTTCCAAGAAGAAGAACCGTGGTATGCTGATATAGTAAATTACCTCGCTACAGGTAATTTACCTTCTGATCTGCCCAAATACATGAGAGACAAGATAAAGAAAGATGCAAGATATTATGTGTGAGATGAACCCTACCTATGGAAGCATTATGCAGACCAAGTGATAAGAAGATGCATCACGGATCAAGAGATTTCTTCAGTCTTAGCCTTCTGCTACTCATACGGCTGTAGGGGACGTTTTGGTCCATGCAAGACAGCCCTACAGGTCCTTGAATGTGGGTTATATTGGCCTAAAATATTTTGAGACACTTATCTATTTTGTAGGTCATATGTAAGATGCCAACAAACGGGAAACCTCAGCAACCGAAGTGAAATGCTACAAGCACCCATCATGGTTTATGAAATCTTTGACATATGGGGCATTGACTTCATGGGACCATTCCCACCTTCCTTTGGCAACACCTACATACTACTGGCAGTGGACTATGTGTCCAAGTGGATAGAAGCCAAAGCAACAAGGGCTGATGATGCAAAAGTGGTTGTTGACTTTGTGAAGACCCACATCTTCTCCAGATTTGGTTTGCCCAAAGCCATAATCAATGATCGAGGCACTCATTTCTACAACAAGGTAGTGGAAACCCTCCTTAAAAAGCACCATGTTGTCCATAAAACCTCTACTGCCTATCACCCTCAAACAAATGGACTGGCCAAAGTATCAAATAGAGAGATCAAGTCCATCTTCGAGAAGACAGTATGCCCAAATCGCAAGGATTGGAGTGTGCGCCTTAATGATGCCTTGTGGGCATATAGAACAGCCTACAAAACGCCAATTGGAATGTCCCTATACGGGCTAATCTATGGGAAAGCTTGCCATCTACCCGTAGAACTTGAACACAAAGCCTATTGGGCTGTTAAAAGCTGTAATCTTGATGAGAAAGAAGCTGGAGCCCACAGGAAATTACAACTTCAAGAGCTAGAGAAAATTCGGCGTGATGCATATGAAGCTTCATGGGATTATAAAGCCAAGACTAAAGCCTTTTATGACAAACATATCTCCAGGAAATAATTTCAAGTTGGTGACAAAGTCTTGTTTTTTGACTCACGATTCAAATTATTTCCTGGGAAGCTTTGGTCTAAGTAGATTGGGCCATTCTTGGTGGAGCACATCTATCCACATGAGGCTGTGGACATACGCAGTTCAGAAACAAGCAAGGTTTTCAAGGTTAATGGTCACCGTTTGAAGCACTTCTATGAAGGATTTACTGTGCACCTTGTGAAGGAGGTTCCCATGGATCCCCCTTCCCTAACATGCTGAGCAAAGTAAAGCAGTCCAACCCACGATAGAAAACCAGGGCGCTACTGGGAGGCAGCCCAGCTGAAGTGATTGGGGCAGGTGATTTTCCCAAATCGATAGGCCAAATTGCTAAGATTCAAACATCACAGAAATGACGTGACCATGGCCAATCAAGCACTTGCAATGAGGAAGTGATTTGGCCAGATGATTTGCCCAAATCACTGACCAAATCACCCTGCCGAGAAGTCATAGACTCAGCATTTAATGATTAAGGCAGTTCAACTTCCCCAAATCACTTTAAATAGTTTTCTTTCCTTTCTCCTTTTCCCTCACACTATCTCTTTCTGTTTTCATCTCTTTCTTCTTCCCCAAGATTTCCACCACCGACAACGTCAAGCACCATGGCCAGAACCAAGATTGTAGCCACCGGTGGCCCCGACATGTGGAGGAAACGCGAGATGCCTATGCCCATTTGCATTCCCACCAACAGTGATGAGGAGGCCATGGACAACCCTCCCCCCATCGCCGACGATGCCAACACAGGGATGGCCGAGGAAGCAGAGACCAAAAACATCGAAAGATCGGTCGCCCAGACTGTAACGACCTGAAAACCGATACCCCTCTGTAACGGCCCGAACTGCCACCGGCGCTAGGATCCAGATCGGCATAAGGCCGCCGGGACCCGTAGTAAGCCTAACATACCTCTTATCACCTGGTCAAGTCCCATACATGATCAAAACATTAACATAAAAACTTAAACATCTGATGTATACACCGAGCTTGACCTGTATGCAACATAACTGGAAACATAAAACAACCCCATACTAGAGCCCTCATCAAAACTCTAGCTGGGTCAACATAACATACATCAAGCCGGAGTCACATCCAAAGAACTAGAACCTAACCTGTGCATGCATCAAACCACAAACATAAGACCTCCACTAGGGTCCTCATCAAATATTTTAGCGTGGTAAACAACACATGCCACAAGTTTAGTTCAAACACAACTCAACATTTAAAACATTACATACATCATGTACTAAAAAGGGACTAACCAAGCTTTAGGGCCAAGCACAATACTAATCCATAAACATAACTCTACTTTACATTTCTTTACATCACATTATCTTACAATACATTATCTCAGTTTACATTACATGTCCACACTAAAGCACTACTCTATTACAAAACCATAATCTTTACCCTTGACATCTTCCTGGACTATCTCTGACCTGCAAACCTGGGGGTTAGGGGAGAGGGGTGAGCTAAAAAGCCCAGTGAATAGAAACAATGCACAATAATAATCGTATGCTATCATGGAATGCGTCACAGCACAAACATTTCACATCACGGATTGGATATGACCACCAAAACTCCCTCTATCTGTAACATAGCATGGTGCCCGGCCCTTCGGGCTCCTCAGGACTTCATTATGCCCGGCCCTCAAAGGGGCTCCTCAGGACTTCATTAACATAACATAAATAGGGCTATTGGGGTCGCCTTGGTCCATCCACATCAATAGTAAATAATGCAATGCGTCATATACGTGATTTCTAATGCAAGCAACCTATTATATATACATGGCATTCATGATGCGTGAAACATGCTTAAAACATTTTATTGGTTAGTTCTACTCACCTCTGGCAGACGCTGGACTGACTCTGCAACAGCTAACATTGCCGGCCTTCTCGGTCCCTCGGGTCCGATCCTACACAGGTGGACTCGAATGAGGTGCCAAACACACTCTAAACAACTCATAAACAACTCCCCAAAAACCCCCTCAAACATCCTCAAAAAATGCATAGAAAACACCCAAGAAAAGGCTGGAAAGGGCACTTTCGGCGGCACTTTCGGCGGCCGAAGGTCCCTTCCAGAGCCGAAAGCCATGTAGGTTCGGCGGCAGGTTCGGCGGCCGAAGCCTCTCTCCAGATCCAAAAGTCAGGCACCTTCGGCGGCCGAACATCATCTTCGGCGGCCGAAAGTCTGCTCCAGATCCGAAACACTACTTTTGGGGGCAAGGTTGGGCGGCCAAACCATGCATCCACAGGCAGGTTCGGCGATCGAAACTACCTTCGGCGGCCGAACCTGAGTTCATCCAGAACTCAGCCTCTTATGCATACAAGCCTCCCAAGCCTTCCAAACACCCCAAACAAGCACCCAACCTTTTAAAAACATGCATAAACCCATAACCATGCACAAAGGAGCTTAAACAAGCTTAAACTCCAACAAAGAACATCATAAAGCATACATAAATAGCTTATGACCCACATAAGCCAAAACCATCAAAACTACTCAAAACCTCACTTGCTCTCTCCCAATCATGCATACACTCTCCCACATGCATAAAGGAGCATAAACTAACATAAACTCCTAACACAACCATCACATAAACATACATTGGGCATAAAACCCACATAAACCTAAACATGCATATCTACCCATACACAACCATTAAAACTTCTTTAAAACTTCATTAAAACACAAGGAAAGCAAGGATCTACACTTACCTCTTGAAGATCGAGGGGTGGTGCGATCCCTAACTCTGAGGTGTGGAGGATCCAAGCTCCAAAAGCCTCCAAGCTCCCAAAACTCCTATTTAAGCTTCAAAACTTCAAAACAAGGGTAGAACTCATGAAAACTTGAGGGATGGGTAGAGAAAGCATGAAAACGACCAAAGGAGGGCAAAAACTCACCTGAGCTCGAGAATGGGGAGAAAACTTGCCCATTTCCGATCTGAGGGCTCTTTATAGGTGGCCTGGTCAACAACCTTCGGCAGCCTAACGTGCCCCCTAAACTCATGCATCTTCGGCGGCCGAACTTGAGATTCGGCGGCCGAACCTTGGTTCGTTCAAACTAAGCTTTCGGAGGCTAAAAGCGCTCCCGAAACCTTCCCATGTTCGGCGGCCGAACTTCACTTTTGGCGGCCGAACCTGGCAAATGCCTCCTTGGTCTTTTCTTTTCAAAACTAAACTCTTTTCCATTTAAAACTATGAAATCATGTGAAAACATTTTAGAAACACATTTTACCCCTCTAGAAGACTCTGGCATCATCAAAATTCTAGATTCCAACGGAGATTCCGCCGGAAGGTAGGGATTCCGATGCCGGAATCTAGCCGGGTATTACACAGACTTATCGCCGATGAACTAGGGCATCAACGATTGCCCCACCACCTGCCACACAAACCATCGCGATAGACACCCCTGAAGATGAAACACTCCCTGAAGCCACCCTTTCGACCAGCCATGGACAGAAACGGCCAATGTCGCCTTCCTCATCGCCACCGCTGAGCCCAAAGCGACGGCTAAAAACCCCCATCGATACACAGGACACATCTCCAATGAGCCACGATGAAGGCGACCTGCCCAGCGATTTGCCCAAATCAGTAAACCCAGACCATGTGACAAAGGCGCTGACCTTCAATAAGCCATCCGAACGCTCCATGTTGGACAGGGTCTTTTCTCTGCCATACCACCCAGGTAAGTTCATCCACCACAGCACCCTTGAAGCACTAGGACTTCAAGAACATGTACGCTCTCTTATTGATGCAATTGGATGGAACACCTTCTTCTACTTACACATGCATGCCTTCACTGAGCTCATCCATGGGTTCTTCACCACTTTCTATTTTGACAGAACAGCCATGACCACCCTGCACACACCAGATACTATTGGATTTAGGCTGTTAGGACAGCGATTTTGCTTGTTCCTACACGAATTCAGTGCTGCTATGGGTTATGAATGCCCTGATTCCACTTGGGATTTCCCCACTGGGTTCAATCCCAGCATAGCCTATGAAGAACTCTGTGACAACCCACCTGACACATATTCACCCACAAAGTGCAAAGACCTGTACATCAGAAACCCCTGCCTAAAGTATCTACACAGGTTCTTGGAATATACATTCTTTGGGAGGAAGGATGCACCCAACATCCTGACCAAAATTGAGTTATACATTCCGTGGAGTATGTCCACACACCAGAAAATTCACTTGGGCTACTGGGTTGCCTCACAACTCTCCAGCACCATCACATACCATCGCCCCCTGATCCTTGGCCATTTGATCACTTCCATAGCAGTAAATCTGAAATTATTGCACCCTACCCACACTGACCTTACCCCCACCAACAAACCAACCCCCCTGGACCTTCGCACTTTGGATGATATGGGGTTGCTTCACAAAATGGGGGAAGTTTTTTCTATTGCACCTGAAGGACCTATCATACCACGTCATGAGCGTGTGTTCAAAAAGAAGATAGCCAATCAGCCAACAACCTCTCAGCCGCCTGCTCCAGCAGATGAGACAGCAGAGGGGGTAATAGAGGAGACAGCAGAGGAGGCACCTCCAGAGGCACCACAGCAAGCAGTAGAGGAGGTACCACTAGAAGCACCTCAAGACCATACAGTAAAGGCTCGTCTCAGTAGAATTGAAGACAGAATGCAACACATGGAGCACCTGCTGCAACTGCTGCAACTGCTGCAACTGCTGGTGGATAATTTTCTGCCCACAGACCATGATAGCCAGTGATTTGGTCGAGTGATTTGCCCAAATCACTGACCAAATCACCCACAGGCTAGGAAGTTCCTTTCTCTCTTAATTTTTCCTTTATATGTTTTACATTGAGGACAATGTTTGGACTAGGTGTGGGGGTATTGGGGAATATTTTTGCACTATCCTTTGCTATCTTTTGCTATCTTTTTATCTCTTTTTGCATCTTTTTACCCTGTTACACACGCCAAAATTTTTTCTCATACACATTCACTTCTGTACACATGCATACACACATAGATTTTGTTTTAGCCTTTGCTCTACTCAGCATAGATGACAAAGTTAAAAGAGCCTCCTATCTCATGATCCCATTAATTTTCCAACCCTTTAAGCCTAAATTGAATCATTTACAGTGTGTTACCTTCACTTAGGGAGTTTTTCTCTTGAATTGAATCTTTAAATCTACTGTGGTCAAGAAAAAAATAAAATCTAAAAATGCATGTAAAAGGAAATAAAGCTAGTGCAACACTCTGGAGCTGATTTGCCCAAACTATTATAAAAAAGGAAAAAAATGAAAAAGAAAAACTCAGCAAAATTAAAAAGCACAAAACATAACCTGTTTCGATGGTCAAAGACTATGAACAGAGCTAGTAGCCACTTGAACAAGTGACCAACTGAGTAACCGGGGGTGGGTATCACCAATATGCACTTTCGCGTAAAAAAGTTGGTGATTTTTTCAGGCAAGAATAAAAAGTGCTGCTGAATAAAAATGCTTAAAAAGTAGGGCAAGTCACTCTTGGGGGTTGCATAAAGCCAAAAACTAAAGAAAGAGCATGATCAAATCATTCTCTTGGCCACGGTGGGTGAGAGGAAACAAGGAAAGAGAGGACAACCTTAGTGCATGACTCTACACTGTAGTGCTTCAATTTGGGAGTTTAGGAGGGGCTGATTAAGTGGTACTTAGGCTCAAAGGAAAAAAGAGGCTTGATTGACTAAGTTATTTGTTGCTTGAGGACAAGCAAAAGACTAGGTGTCGGGAAATTTAATCAAGCATAATTTAGCCACATTTTTATTATCTTTATTACTATTTAATTACACATTTTTCTAGTTTAATATATGTTTTTATGATATTTTTGCAGAAAAGGAGAAAAATGGAAACTTGGATGAAATCTGCAGAAAAAGCTAGAAAATCGATTTGGCGAAGTTGATCTGGCTAAATCACTTGCAGAAAGCAGAAGCAGGAAACTGGAACTGACATGCAAAAATGATTTGGGCAAGCGATTTGCCCAAATCAACTGTCCAAATCAAACTGACGCAACAGAGTCCAGCAGTGCGGGAAAAGAAGAAATTTCAAATCCTAAAAGTATAAGAGTCCTATCCTACTTCAAACACCACAAGACCAATGCTATGACAACTCCAAGAGCCACACCAAAGAAAATCCTTCACCAAAAGAGTTCTACTCATGATTAAATACAAAGACAAAGGAAGGATTAAAAGACCATCAAGATACTAAGTCAAATTAGGATTCCAAATCCAAAAGGGATTAAGACTCTTCACCTATAAAAAGGGACAGCAACTAACCAGCAAATCATCTTCATAATTACTGCAGAATTTCGGCAGCAACACAGCAACCCCCTTTTCTACTTTTCTTCTTTCTCTTTTTATATTCTTTGTCCACCATGAGTGGCTAAACATTCTTTTATCTAGTTGAAGTTGGAGAATTTTCAGTTTGTGATGAATTGGGAGATTTAAAACTCCATTGTTAAGTTTCTATTTTTCAATATTTATGCAACTTGTTCTTCATGATATTATTGCTTTGCTATTAGAATCAAATAAGGCATGTTACTTTTAATTGCATAAGTAATATATTGTTAGTTTAAATAATTTGGGTCCGTAATTGCTTAGATTGTTTGAATACAAGCACACTTGGTTGCATAATCTAAACTTGACCATGCGGTTGGCAAGGTTGGAATTAGGTTTCTCTGAGTCTTAATGCAGTTAATAGTTGAAAAGTAAAAAATCCCAAGGACGTTCCTTGGCAACTTGTTGACTAGTGTTTGATTAGCGAACGTTTCCTAGTCAAACTAAAACTGAGAAATTTAGTTGTGAGAAGCGTCTTCCACAACCTAAACTAATTTATTGAATTAAATAGGAGTACCAAAGAATCAATGATCAATTCTAAAAACTGAAATAGATCCGTACTTCGACTAAAGTCTTTCTCCCATTGATTTACTTATCTTTTTAATTATTGCTTTCTTTTACTCAGTTTTAATTCTAGTCTACAATCATCTCAAACAAACCCCCCCCCCTTTTATTTTATTTTACTTTTTGCCCAAGTCATAGTTAGGAGAGTCCTTAGTGTCAAATCCCTGTGGTTTGACCCTATTGCCATTATCTACAAGTTATTTTGTTGATTGATAATAGGTTTATTTTTTATGGCTTCGACAACCGCTATAAAAAATTAGCGCATTAAAAAGATGAGTAATTCAATAGAAAAAGGACTCTAGTTGAAGCATGGATCCATTTCAGTTTTAGAATTGATCATTGATTCTTTGACACTCCTATTTATTTCAATAAATTAGTTTAGGTTGTGGAAGACGCTTCTCACAATCTCAAATTCCTCCTTAGTTTTAGTTCGATTAGGAAACGTTCGCTAATCAAACACTAGTTAACAAGTTGCCAAGTAACGTCCTTGGGGTTTTTCTACTTTTCAACTGTTAACTGTATTAAGACTTAGAGAAACCTAATTCTAACCTTGCCAACCGCATGGTCAAGTTTAGATCATGCAAACAATTGTGTTTGTGTTTAAATAATCTAAGCAATTACGGACTCAAATTATTCAAACTAACAATATATTACTCATGCCATTAAAAGCAACATGCCTTAATTGATTCTAAAAGCAAGGCAATAATAACATGAAGATCAAGTTGCATAAATATTGAAAAAAATAGAAGTTTAACAATGGAGTTTTAAATCTCCCAATTCATCATAAACTGAAATTTCTCCACTTCAACTAGAGAAGAAGATGTTTAGCCACTCATGGTGGAAAAAAACACAAAAAGAAAGAAGAGAAGTAGAGAGATAGAACTGCCGAAATTCTGGAGAAAATCTGAGGATATCTTGCTGGTTGGTTGCTGTCCTTTTTTATAGGTGAAGAGTCCTAATCCTTCTTGGAGTTGGAATCCTATTTTGACTTGGTCTCTTGATGGTCTTTTAATCCTTTCTTTTTCTTTGTATTTTATCATGAGTAGAACTCCTTTGGTGAAGGATTTTCTTTGGTGTAGCTGTTGGAGTTGTCATAGGATTAGTCTTATGGTATTTTAAGTAGGATAGAACTCTTATACTTTTAGAATTTGAATTTCCTTCTCTTCCAGCGCTGCTGGACTCTGCTGGCGTCAGTTTGATTTAGGCAGTTGATTTGGGCAGATCGCTTGCCCAAATCATTTCTGTGAGTTGCTTCTTGTTTTCTACTTCAGCTTCCTACAAGTGATTTGGCCAAATCACTTCGGCCAAATCGATTTTCCAGCTTTTTCTGCAAATTTTCTCCAAGTTTTCATTTTCTTCCTTTTCTACAAAAATATCATAAAAACATAAATTAAACTAGAAAAATGCAAAATTAAACTAGAAAAATGCATATTTAAACAGTAATAATGATAATAAAAATGTGGCTAAATTATGCTTGATCAATGGGTGCTATGTGTCTTAAGTTACCAGCTCTAGGAGGATTAGCTGTAATTCGAGGCAATTAGAAGTCGATCCAAGAATGTTACAGACACTCCACAAAAAGTCTCGGGAAAGCGATAATGTCTATCGACTTACTAGAGAAGCTTGTTTTCCACATAAAACCAGAGCCAACAGACCTAGTAGAAGAGGTCCAGTTAGATAGGGATCAAAAGGTACTATTCGGTACTACATTACCTGGTGAAATAAAGAATCATTTAATAGAATTATTAAAATGCAGAGTGACCACTTTTGCTTGGTCTCCAGAAGATGTCACAGGAGTGGACTTAACCCTTATCACCCATAAGCTGTCTATCGACAAAACAATAAAACTGGTATAATAAAAGAAAAGTAAGTTTACATTGGAGAGGCAACATGTGATTAAGGAGGAGGTTAATGAATTTTTATTTGCAGGATTAATAAAGCAGGTCTAGTATCCTACATGGCTCGCCAATGTGGTATTGGTAAAGAAGGCCAATAGGAAATGAAGGATGTGCGTGGATTTTACTCACTTGAAGAAAGCATGTCCAAAGGACCATTACCCACTCCCATCTATGGACAAGTTAGTGGAATTGATTTCGGGTCATGCAGTGGTTTCCTTTCTTGATGTCATTTCAAGTTATCACCAAATTATGATGGATACTGAAGATGCAAAAAAAATTGCGTTCATTACCGACGTAGGAGTTTTCTGCTACAAAGTGATGCCGTGTGGACTAAGAATGCAGGGGCAACTTACTAAAGGCTAATGTCAGGCATCTTTAGAGACATGGTAGGGTCATCAGTATGTGGATAACATGGTGGTAAAGAGTTGATGCTTAAAAGATCATTCAGATGATATCCGAAAAGTTTTTGATTTATTGAATAAGGCAGGTATGGAACTAAACCCTAAAAAATGCACCTTCGGGGTAAAAATTAGGAAGTTTTTAGTGTATATAGTCTCAGAAAATGGCATAGAAGTAAACCCTGAAAAGATTAATCCATCCAAAGTATGAAGGCACCAAAAACCATAAACAATGTGCATAAGTTAAATGGGCAGGTTACAGCTCTTGCTCAGTTTATATCATGCTCGGCTAAGAGGTGCCTCCCATTCTTTAAAGCCTTAAAGGCAAAAATAAATTTGTATGGCGGAAAGAGTGTATAGAAGTGTTTGAAAGCCTTGAAACTTTTTTATCTTCCCCCCTCTAATAAGCATGCCCGTTGAAGGCGAAGTCTTGTATTTGTATTAATTTGTGATGCAGAAAACTGTAAGTTCGATACTCATTCGAGAGGACAAAAGAGAGCAAAGCCCAGTCTATTACACCGGCCAAGTCTTGAAGGGGGCAGAATTGAATTATTCCCCTCTTGAAATATTGACATTTGTAGTCCTGAGGTCTGCAATAAAGCTGCATCCCTATTTTGAGTCACACACTATAGAAGTCAGAACAGATTATCCCTTGCAAAGGGTATTATATAGGTCGAAACTATCAAGGTGGCTATCCACCTAGGCGTTGATACTACCAGCCTTTGATATCAGGTATGTCCCAAGAAAAGCAATGAAGGCCTAGGCAGTAGCTAATTTGATTGCAGAGATGACTCTGCCATTGGAGAGTTTGGAATTGCCTGAATCTCCTATTGAGGAGTGGAAGGTTTGGGCGGATGGTGCTTGTGGAGTTGGGGGTTCTAGAATTAGAATCCTCTTGCAGAGTCAAACCGGGATAAAGCTTCGCTACACGGCAAAACTCGCCTTCAATGCTACCAACAACATAGCTGCGTATGAAGCTATAATTATGGCCTTAAAAATCATCACGAAAATAGGTATACATAAATTAATTATTTTTAGTGACTCACAGTTGGTTGTTAATTAGTGCCAAAGACAGTTTAAAATCCAAGGATCGAATCTTGTGAAATACGAAGAGAAGGTTCGCTCCTTAATGATGAGGATCAAAGATAGGCAAGGTAACTGTGAGCTTCACTAGGTGGTTAAAGGTGACAACAAAGAAAAGTTGATTTTCTAGCCAAAATGGCGATGGCAGGTGAATAGCACTTGATTTGACCATTTCAGTTTGAGGAGTTACATAACCCGGCAATCGACGAGAAAAAATCTTTCCCTGTAGAGGAAGGAGAATTGTGGATGACACCCATGTACAAGTTTCTGACAGAGGATGAACTGTCGGCCAATGAATTATCAGCTAAACAAGTAATAAGAAAGTCATCTAAATATGCACTAATTAGTGGTTGGTTGTATAGAAGATCCTCAACTCAACCATGGCTACGATGCGTAATGGAAGATAAGAGCCGAGAAATCCTTAAAGACATCTATGAAGGTGATTATGAAAGTCATAAAGGAGCTCAGATGATCCCTCGAAAAGCATTCAGAGAAGGATACTACTGGCCAATGATAATGCAAGATGCAAAAGAACTTATCCAGAGGTGTCATCGATGTCAAGTGCATGCAAGCATTCCAAGGACTCCTGAATAGATGCAAGCAATGATTGTAAGCCCCTAGCTTTTCTTCCAATGGGGGCTAGATGTCCTTGGCCCATTCCCAAAAGCAAATGGGTCAAGGAAATTCATAATTGTGACAGTGGATCATTTTAGTAAGTGGGCTGAGGCTGAGACAGTTGAGTCCATTACCACCCAACAAACGATTTCTTTCGTCAGTAAGAATATCTTCACTCGGTTTGGAATCCCAAAGGTAGTAATTGTAAGGAAGCCTAGAAATTACTGCAATCCAAAATTACGCAGCGGAAAAAGATCTCTGTTTCCCCTTGCAGGATACGAGTGCTTCATTTAATTCGAAAGGAAGGATAAAGAGACTAACCTTTTAGACTTGACGAAAAGAAACTATTCAAGGCTAATGGTGCTGCTTCTAAAACAAACTCCCTCAATGGTATCTACGCAAACATTTTCGTCTGGAGTGCTAGCTCTCTAAACGGATGGAAATCTGCAATCCTGAAAAATGATTATGTAAAAATCCGCACTCACGCAATTCAAAGAAGGTCTTTTTTGTTTACTCATTTTTCTCAGTCTTTTCATTTTCCCACACTTCTTTTCATAAAAGAGTTGTGTTCAATTTAACCATCACAGTATCGCAAATACTAATATATCTATACGATAATTCCTTTTCAAAAGAAAACGAAAAGATCTTTATCTATAACAATTACAGATAGGCTGCAGACCTTTTAAATATTATTATCTCATAATAATAATAAATAAATAATATAAATAATAATAACATCTTTATCAATATTATTATCAATTATACTAACGGGCTCTTAGCCCATTAATATGACATAGTATATCAATGATGTCCTTTTGTGTGTGACTCAATAGGCTCACATTAATTGGCAATAGGTCCATAAATCATAAGCGGTATCTAGCAAAACGTTATGACTACCCAAATAATATGAGGATCGATAGTCCGATAAAGCCTAATAAACAGAACATGTATTAATCCTTTTGTCACACGATATCTAGTTAGAACATAAGGCATGGTCAATGTCAAACTTATAATGTTCAAACTTATGATTTCTCGATCTCTAAGTAGACTAATAAAACCAAATGATATTGATAAAACCAAATGATATCATTTGAGCACGGCCATATATTTCTCAGTCTTACTTATCGAGGGGCCCAGAAGATATCTCTCTCAAAGAGAGGAACAAATTCTATCTTGATTTTTCAATATCCTCTACATAATGTCTATTATGTGCAGTCATAACCTTTATGATTATCCGATTAAAGATAATGTTTGGTTATGTCAAAATATAAACAGTTCTTATATTGGAAACTATGATAATCTCAAGTCAAAGGATTAAAACATAACTATCTTGAGATTCACTTATGACAATAACTCATGTAATAATCTCAATGTGGGTCCATCCAATACTTTGTTCTCTATAATTATTGATTTATATTAACATACACATAATCATCTCATGATTATCAATCAACAATGTAGTCATATTTTATTATTATCATTATAATAATAAGTAACTAGAGATGTTAATCATTATTATGTAACATGCAAACAAATAATAATGATAATAAAACATCTTTTATTCATAAACAAAGTGACATACAAAAAGGTCCAAGATAATGGTCTAAGGTAAATACACTAACAGTACTCAAGATGTGGAGGCATTTTCTTTATAGGGTGAAATGTGAGATCTTCACAGATCATAAAAACTTGCAATACATCTTGAATAAGAGGGAATCAAATTTTAGGAAGAGGTGATAGGTAGAGCTGCTTATTGATTATGATTACAAAATTCAATACCATCCTGGTAAGGCAAATGTATTAGCAGATACTCTTAGCCGAAAATCACTTGGCAATTTATCTCGTATTTCAATAGAGA
This sequence comes from Manihot esculenta, assembly GCF_001659605.2. Classification (NCBI taxonomy): domain Eukaryota; kingdom Viridiplantae; phylum Streptophyta; class Magnoliopsida; order Malpighiales; family Euphorbiaceae; genus Manihot; species Manihot esculenta. The sequence continues at coordinate 23,808,643 of NC_035176.2, read as the reverse complement.
GAAGACTAGTGGTGAAAGACTTTTCCAAGTTAGTAAATAAAGGCTTACAGCTAGAGTTGTCTAGTACATGTGCTTTTGTGGTACAGATAAAAGTGACATTTGTGTTTTTAAAGCAAGTGGCTAGCAACAACACGAGGACTTTGAGATGGTAAAAATTGCAGGGGCAATTCAGCAAGGCAGGAATAGTGAGTTTAGGTTTGACAATAAAGGATTCCTCCGTTATGGCAACAAATTATATGTACTATATGACATAATTTTGAGAGAAGACATTTTGAGAGAAGCTCATAATGCTTGATACAGTATCCACCTTGGAGCAAACAAGATGTATCAGGATCTAAAAAAGGTGTATTAGTGGCCTTCTATAAAAATGGAGGTAGCTCAATTTGTGTCTGCTTGTGAAGTGTATTAGAGGGTAAAGTTAGAGCATTGAAAACTAGTTGGGATACTTAATCCACTACCAATTCCAAAATGAAAATAGAAACACATGGCAGTAGACTTTGTAGTTGGGTTACTAATGACATCCAACAAACATGGCTCGATATGGGTAATAGTGAACAGATTGACCAAGTTTGCTCACTTTATCCCTGTCAAGAGTGGTTACTCTATGGATAAGTTGGCACAAATCTATGTGGAGGAGATCATCAGGTTGCATGGGACTTTAGTTTCTATAGTGTCAGATAGGAGACCCCAATTTACCTCCAAGTTTTAATAGAGGCTATAGAATACTATGGACACTAGGTTAGACTTTGGCACTACTTTCCACCTAATGATTAATGGACAGCCAGAAAGGACCATCCAAATTATAAGACATGTTGAGAATGTGTATGGTAGACTTTAATGGCTCTTGGAAGCAACATTTGCCATTAGTAGAGTTTGATTACAATAATGGTTATCATGCTAACATTGGGATAGCTCTCTATGAGGCTTTGTATAGAAGGAAGTGTAGATCACTTGTTTGTTGGGAAGAGATAGGAGAAAGGGCTTTAGCAGGATCGAAATAGTGGAGATCACCAATAGGATGGTGCCCATTATTATAGAAAGAATAAGAACAGCTCTGAGTAAGTAAAAGAGTTATGTAGATATTCGCAAGAAGCAAGTTGACTTCTAGAAGGGAGATGTGGTATTACTTAAGGTGTCTCTTATGAAAAAGGTGATTCACAGGTAAACAAGCTCTAAGGTACATTGGACCCTTTAAAATCTAGTAAAAGATTGAAAATGTATCTTACAATTTAAATATATATGCTTCTATGGAGAAAATCTATATAGTTTTCTATATTTTTATATTACGAAACAAGCAAATTTAGTTTGTAACCCAAACTTTACATAGTGAAGCATATTAGCATCTCAGGATGTTGTTTGCTGGGGAGGTTATTGGTGGGTAGGTTCTGGGGTTGACATTAATGTTTGGCTAATTCGTTGGCTAGGATTAGTGGATAATTCATGTGTTTTTATAGAGCCTTTGTTGAGTCAGATTTGGTCTAGGTTGCATGTTCATTTGACCTTATTTCTGATAGGTGGATTATGAGTTTATCCATTACATGTTTAATGCTTGAGATAGAGCTTTGATTATGCAAATCCCATTATTATCCCACAAAATTGATGATACATTAGTTTGGATGGGAGAAGACAATGGCTACCTCAACTCATTATTCCTATTGATAATGGGCTCGAGAAATGTGGAGGAAGCTTTATTTTTAAAGGTTTTTGCAAAGGTCATAAACTTAATTTGGCGAGCTTGTTAGGACATTCTTCTAACGAATGTTGCATTGAGTTGTAAGGGAGTGGATATAGCTGGGTGGTGTCTGATAACATATAAAATATAATACCCTCTTTGATCATGACGTGTGTCCACAGTTCGATCGGCTCTGACAACTGAAGAAAATTGGCCTTGATAAGGACTGGGTAGATCGAGCACTACCTAATCCGATTAGGGAATAAATACAAATCTTCAATGATGATTAGCTTCATGGATCATCGTTGAGGTCATAAATATACGTGTTGTGGATCAGGTAGATGTGATGCAAATGAATAGATAGGGAATGAGTTGGATTAGGTTGATGTGACGCAAATGAATAGATAGGGTATGGGTTAATCGACGCTGTATTTATTAGCCGACTACCCACTGTTAATGAACCGCCTAACACACCTGCTAAAAGACATTCTTGTCCAATCTGATGGGATGTAGCGCAGGAGCTGTTAGGATGACCAATGTATATATACACCAGAACCCATCCGAATTCGACATTTCTAATTCCCTTAAAGAACCTTTACTTTCACTACTTCTCGAAATCTTAACCTACCCAATCTAAAACTTTCAGGTCTATTAATTCTCCAACAACCAATCTCAATTTATTAATTTCTCCGTCTGATCAAAATTCTATTCAGGTGTTCGTATTTGTTAAACTCACTGAATTTCAGTTCATCAGTGTCCTATGTGCAAAGACGGGCCCAATGTGGGGCCAAGGGGCCACAGGTCCCCTGAAAATTCCCCTGAAAATTTTAAACTTTTCTGGGGGTATTAGTATAATTTTACACTAATACCCCCCAAAAACCTAAATTCTTTCCTCCTTTATTTTTTTGTCACTTCTGCACCAACCCCAGCCTCCCATTTTCTTCCATCTCTCGATTTCTATTCAACAAATTCATTTTAATTCATAAATTTTATTTCTTCAAATCCACTATTCATTATCCATTTTTCCATTATCCATCTTCTTCTCTTTTTCAAAGTGAATTATTTTCTCATTTTATTTTTTTACATTATTTTTTATTGTTAAGAATTAATTTATATTCTTTTATTTATTTCATTATGTTGTTAATTTATTATTATTTATTTCACTTAATTATTAATACTATTATTATGGGTAGTAATTTAGTCTACTTAAAATTTAAAAAGTTGTATAAATTTTAAATATTATTTTTATGGATAATAATATAATCTAATCAAAATTAGTAAAATAGTATAAATTTTAAATAATATTTTTATGGGTAATAATTTAATCTAATCAAAATTTAAAAAAAATTGTAAATATTAAATATTATTTTTATGGATAATAATTTAGTGCAATAAAAATTAAAAAAATATGTAAATATTAAATATAGTTTTTATGGATAATAGTTTATATCTAATTAAAATTAGAAAAATGATGTAAATATTAAATATATTTTCTATGGTAATAGTTTATGTCTAACTAAAATTGAAAAAATTAAATAAATTTTAAATATTTTTTAATGGGTAATAGTTTAAATTTTGATCAAATATGATTTTATGGGTGAATTAATAAAATATTATTTTTTTAAAATAAATTTTAATGAAAGATGTTGAATTAAATTATTAATGTATTTAAATTATGTGTATTATTAAATGGATTGGAATTGGAGAAATAGCAATTGGAGAAATAGCAATTAGACAAGATTTAAACCAATAGATGACAATAAAGAGACCGGGAGATACTTGTTGGAGTTCTCATTACAATATATTAATTAATTTGATATATTTATTTTCATCTGTGATTGATGTTCTTAAATATATTGGTGAAAATGGGAATGATGATCTACAAAGGGGTGAAGCAATTGAGTTGTTAGACGATATGAGTCATTTTGAATTTGTTTTTGTATTACTCCTCATGAGAAAAATTTTGAGAATCACCTCATGACTTATCACAAGTTTTGCAAAGAAGGGATCAATATATTGTAAATGCTATGTAACTAATTAAAGTTTTCAAATGTTGTTTGCAAATTGTAAAAGATGATGGTTGAGAATCTTTACTACTTGAAGTAGTGCAATTTTATGGTAAACATAATAGAATCGTGTTAGAGATGGATGATTTGTGCACAATGAGAGGGAGATTAAGAAGAAGAACTGAAAAGATGATAAATCTTCATTTCTACTATGTTGAACTATTCTACAATGTCATTGATATGCAACTTTAAGAACTTAATAATCGTTTTGATGAAGTGAATACAAATTTGCTTTTATGCATGGCATATCTTGATCCTAATGACTCATTTTATTCATTTGATGTGAGCAAATTAATTGAACTTGCAAAATTTTATCCATGTAAATTTTCTCTAATTACTCTACTTGAATTTGAATTTCAACTTAAGAATTTTATCTTTGATATGCATATGGACAATAAGTTTTTTGATGTGAAAGGAATTTGAGCTATTACTGAAAATACGGTAGCTACAAGAAAACATATTATATTTCCTTTGGTGTATATGTTAGTTAAATTGTCATTACTCTTATAAGTTGCTATAACTACAATTGAAAGAGCATTTTCTACAATGCACATAATCAAAAATCAGCTTCACAATATAATAAGAGATGATTTATTGAATGATTGTTTGATAATTTATATCGAAAGACATGTATTCGTAAATGTTGATAATCAAAATATTATAAATTGATTTTAAATAATAAAAAATGGACAAGAAATATTATAATTTTGTTGTAACTACATATGTATAATATAAAGAAGGAAATGATGCTCTACAATATGGTGCAATGCAGTTTTGCAAAAGAGTTGTTTGGTGGCTTCTTATTTAGGTTTTGTCTTAGGGTTCAATCATACTTTTATAGGGTGATTATCTATTTGTTTCTCTATATTTTCATCTAAGGGCTGTACTTACCCACTTACAAATTATTAGAGCTTGTGGTTCTATAAAAACAAGAAAGTTTAGAAGCCTATCATATCAAATCCTCTCCATGTGATCAAGTTCACTTTCGATTTTCTTGAAGATTGGTGCCATACTTAAGTTATGCACAAGGTTTCCAAGTAGCAAAACACTTCTATTTTTACTCGTTGGTCATGGCCTCCGTTTGGGGTTATCAAAGTCCATGTTGACAATTTCGATTAATGTGCATAGCTCGCATACTAGAATAGGTATGATTGCTCGAGTTGGTAATGGTTGTTTTATAGTTGATCGTCCTTTTACTATTTTTAGCTCTTCCTTACATAAACCAGTTGAAGCTGTCAGTATCAGGGAGGCTTTGTCGTATCCCTTCTTTCGTTGTAAATGCTCTGTATTTGGATTTACAGTAATAAGATGTTCTTTTATTTTTTAAGAAATGAAATTAAGAATTTTATAGGCATTTATTAAGAATTGTGTTATAAAATGTTATTGCACTTATTTTAGCTTTGAATTTTTATTGCAATTTATAAACATATTTTTAATTATTTATATTATTTAATATTTATAATTTTAAAAGAGCATTGAATAAAAAAATTTAAAAATTGACGGTAATTTATGATTACATTCAACACTTTAAATTTTTTAAGATAATAAAATTAAATATTTTAATTTATTATAATTATAATCATAAAAATTAAATTAAAATTTAAAAAATAATAATAAATTATAATATAATTCTCAAATTTTTTAATTATAAATACTATTTGGTAATTTTTATTACGTTAAAATAAATTTGTTAACTTTTGTTTTTTTTAGTTTAAAAGAATAAAGAATGAATAGATAAAATATAAAACCTAAATTTGGATAAAATATATAATTTACCTTACAATGAAATATTTGGATTTTTACAACGTGAAGAGTAATTATTTGTAAGAAATATTTTGATTTGATTGATTGATTTGGGAATCCATAGTAATAAAATTCCAAGAGAAGGAGAAGAGGAAGGCGTGGATGGGGATAGAAAATGGAAGAAAAAGATTCTCACATCTCCTCTTGAACACGAGACGCTCTTGACTCTCAGGAAATAGCAGAAAAAAGATCCCACAGCCAATCGTACCTTCAGCTCTATCCAAAATTGTCATAGAAAATTTGAATTAGGAGCTTGAGTGATAGAGACCAGGGATAAATTTGATCCATACTTCTATTGCATTTCCATTTCGAGGCAAAAAGAAGAGAAGAAGCTCAGAAACGAACCCCCCAAAATTGAATTCGATGATTTTGTTGCAGCCCCATTCCAGATTTCTCCTGCAAACCTTGTTGAATCGGGTTCAGAAGTGCGTCCTTCTCCCATTTCTTTTCTCGCTTTGTAGATTACATCTGAGAAATTTCTCACTTCATCTTCTCATATTTCTTTGTAATTTTTGTTACTATTTTCTATCTTAAATCTTGAAATTGAAATGTTTCAGAATTTTAAATCATATGCAACTCATTGTTTTTGTTGGATTTTCAGCCTTGAGAAAGCAATAGAGCTTGATTACCTCTGGGTTGAGTTCGATGATGTTCGCTACCATATTCAGGTTTGAATCGAATTATAATTTCTTTCGTATGCAAATTATATGTAGATTACATCTAAACTTGTATAATCCAATATATAGGTGTCGACGAAGAACCCAAATGTCCTGCTATTATCTGTCTCATTACCCATCCCGCCTCCGGAGACTGTTTTCTTGGGTGGACTTCCTTTTGGAGCCATAGAAGCTATAAAGGCTGCTTATGGTGTGATTGTGCAGATTCTTGATCCCCCTAGGGATGGCTTTAATCTCACTTTGAAACTCAATTTGTCAAAACTTCCTCCAGATGAAGGTTCTACGAGTTCTTTCTCTAAGGTTATTATAGCTTTGCCATGTATACGCCAGAAACACATTGGGTCTTGGACTGTTTGTAGGATGTTTCATCTTGGGTTCAAGAACAAACATAAGTCAACTGAAGGGATCATCTTTTCGTGCTGGGAATTTAACAACTATTTCTGTCTGGCTTCTTTACAAGCTTCATAAGTCCAACCATGTCATTAAACTTGTCAATTTTAATGCAAGTTAATGCTCTCAACATTTGAGTGCTCATTTTTTTTAGAACATAGATATACTTAGGCACTCACTATGAAGTCATTGAATTATCCCTTTGATTGTGCGGAATTTAATATGTGTTTATAGTAATGGAATAAAATTTTGGTGATTCATATATAGTTTGGATTGCCTTTAAGTTTTTGGCTTTTGTATGTTTTTACTAGCCAATTGATGTGTTTCATGATCTCTTTGTGGACGCTGTGCAGGGTTGAGGCATTCTCTTTTGGTAAAGATTGCATCTGTTAGGGAAGTAGTTCTAGGTGCCCCTTTAAGAATAGTTCTAAAGCATCTTGCTTCGAGGACTGTTGCTCCTGATATAGGTCAGCTTCTTGCTCTCGTGCATCGGCCGAATGAGTCCTTTTTCGTTGTTCCTCAGGTATACTATATGTGAACAATAATTTACATTTCATGGGTTTATCTTATAACTGGCACTACTTTATTTGACCTTCATGTGATTATTGCAGCAGGCAATCATCTATGGAATGTCTTTCTCCTCATTCTAAATAGTTACTTATGGCAATTAAGCTAAGAAATTGTAGTTGTTTATGGCAGGCAGAAAAGGTTACTATCATATACCCTATGAGATTCAAGGACTCTGTAGATACTGCTTTTGCAACTTCCTTCCTTCAGGTACATGTAAATTTTTTTATTATATTGATGGAAATCTCAGAAATTTGAGTTGGCTGTAGGGAATGAAGAAAATTGGTGTCCTCTGGTGATAAAACTGATTTTTTTTTTCTTATATGTTGCAACACTGTTAGCAAAATTGCTTAGCATAGATTTCTGGTATATTTTTGTCAATCAATTATTGGTTAATTACTTGCTTTTAATCTTTTGAAATCATGCTCTTATTCAGGAATTTGTGGAAGCAAGGCGAACAGCTGGACTTAATAATGTTCCTCCTTGTTTGTGGTCCCTTACTCCTCCGATAGAATTGAAGGAAGTTCCTGCTGATGCACTCTCTGCAAATGCAGGATTTGTATCTTTTGGTAATGTCACAAGAATCAGTAGCGTCTCTTTCCTCCACTTTTCATCCTCACCATGACAAATTTTCATGTAAAAATGGTGCAGTCATTTATCCTCGCCATGTAGAAGGCAAAAAGTTGGATCGTGCAGTGTGGAATTTATCAACATTTCATGCATATGTTAATTATCATGTTAAGGTACGGTCTTTTAAATTGCTTAAATCCTTTTAACTGTTAAAAAATTTTCATATGCTAGCTTCAAGATATGAACATTCACAAAGTCCTTGTTAACATATTTGACCACTGTTGTGCATCCTTTTCTGCTTGAAAGTAACAAAGAAGGGTTTTGGTTTTCTTGTTACAACATTCGTAAAATGAACGGGTAATGCCTTGCTAGTCATGCACCACTATCCTTCAACTATTAATTTGTTTCTTTGATTTTTAAATCGCTCTATGTTGCAGCACAAAGATAATTGGTAAAAAAAAAATTTGAGTGTTAAGCTGGAACCTTGTGGCTAGTTTTCACAGCAGGAGTTGGGACTATTTGATGATCTTGAACAAGTTTGTTTGCATTGTGATCAGGAAATTGAATAATCTTTTAAGTTGTGCTTGGAAATATCTGAAAGTGGGTAAACCTTCTCTGCATATTGGTATTTTCCTATGCAGTCTTCTTCCTAAAGAATGTCTACTTTGTGTGGACTGTCAATCATTCTAAAATTTGTTACACTCGTGTAGTTTGCTTAGGTGCCCCCTGTAGTAAAGCTTTCAGGGTTTTTTTGTTTAATCAAGGGAAAAAAATAATTATATCCAATCAGGATTTGAGAAAAACATTTTCCCAAATCAGGTTAAGGTAGCTACATGACCACTTTACTGTATCTATAAGATGTTGTAATGTTTAAATATTTTAATAGTTTACTTAACAAAGATAAAATAAAATAACTCTTACTGCATGTTAAATATGTGGTAAGGGTTATATATAGATATTCAACTGCTTTCTAGTCCTGATGTGTCCCATTAAGATGATCTTGTGTTGAATCTTTTCATGAACAAAGTGATAACTAAACTCAATATGTTTAGTTGGCTCATAAAACACTGGATTAGAAGCAATAAAGAGCAGTTGATTGTCACACCACAACATAGAAGGCAGTGAAGTCTCAAGTCCAACATCATCTAGTAACTGAAATATCTACGTTATTTCATGTACTAGTTGTTTCATATCTCTTAGTTTTGATTATGCACTAGATTGAGAGACCACAATCTATTTTTTGCTTCTTTGTAACACTAAGTTTTCTTTAACAAAGAGACAATACCCTATAGTAGATCTTCTATCAATTTCTTGAACATCCTTAATCTGCGTCTGAAAACACTTAATAATAGAATATCTACAATTCAAATACAACAAACCCTATACTGGAGTTCTTCTAGTAGCACGTAATCTGTTTCAAGGCAGGTCGATGATTAACTGGTGGAGAAGACATGAAATATAGCTATCAAAGGTGAAAGGTGCACTAATACGCCAAGGGCTTCTGGAGCCTAGGAGTAGGTGCTTCCACTTGAGTGAAGTGAGGTGCAAAATTAAAAACATAAAAATTAAATAAATATGAATAATATATCAAAATTCAAATATCATGAGATATTTAAATTTATTTCCTTTCTTGGTCATAAAAAATATTATTAATATATAAAATTGTCACAAATCATGTACATTTAATTGATCTATCTATATTGAACAGTATGATAGTGAGAAAGAAATTAGAGAAAGAAATTAAAATGACAATCATACACTTATATCATGTTAATTTTAAGAAAAAAAAAATGAAGAAACTAATATTCAGTCTTTAGGGATTAAAAATGAAGAAATTAGTTTTATTTTTATCTAATTGAAAGAATTTAACAATTATAAGAGTTTATATCTTAAGTAAATTAATTAATTTGCTCAATTTTAATATTAAAAAAAGGGAAAAAACGGAAATAAAAGAAAGGGCAACATTTGGCAATAAAAAGAAGAAAATCAGGCAGCATGTTTGCCTGCCAGCATGATTTATGAGCAGACCCATGTGGGTGGAGAAGAAAAGAGGAGGTTGAAGGAGAAAGTAGGGACAAGCAAGAAAAATTGAAGAATAAACTTTCGTAGAATTAATAAGAAATTGGGTTGATTAGATGAACCAAAAAGAGTGTCTTGCAAGTCCTTGATGGTCTTGGCTTTGAGGTTGAGAGTTTTGATTATTAAATTGATATTGATATATAATATTGGTGTGGATCAAAACTTAATGGCAGCCCATATCATTTGGAGCTTTGTAATCAGGTCGTTAAACTTGAGAGTATAATGGTTTTCTTTCTAACGAGGGAAAATATAAATACATAGGAGGGTAATTTGTTGGGTATGGATTCGAGGGAGATGTTTTTAAATTGGCTATAAAACCCATAATTAGTTAAAGGAGTAGATTCAGTTGATGAGCTACTGCCACCATACATCAGATTTGGACGCTATAATCATATCCATACTTAAACGAATCAATCGAGCACTCCTGATATGCAACATCTTTACCCCTTCTTTGGTATGTTTGAGATTCAACAGCACTAGAACAATGAGAGCCATGTGATCGTTGGTATGTACATTGTATTGGTGGAGATGGTTCAACAATAATTCTAATTTTGATTAGATGAACCTTATGAACTACAACTAGCTCCACCTTCACATGTTATTTCCTCTACTTTGATCGCCACCACCATCACCATCATCACTTAAACTAGATAAAATAAAAAAATCATCACCAATACTATCTTGTTGTCCTTGATATTGAACAGTTGAATCTGTTTTTGATGGAGCATTTTGATCTTGAGAATGATAACATTGATCAAAATGCTTCATACAAACTGAATCCACTACTTAAACTCAGGACAAAAAGTTGGTACCAATGATGATTCTTTTATCTTATTGAGTTTAAGTAATGATGATGGTGATGGTGATCTAGAGGAGCAAGAGAATCTACAAGTGAAGGTGGGTTGCAAGTACACAAGGTCCATCTTTAGAATTCCTGCTAGACCATCTCCACCAATGCATCATATCTATTACAATCACGTAACTCTTACCATTCAGGTAATGTTGAATCTCAGATATCCTAAATAAGGAGTAAAAATGTTGCATATGAGTATTGTTCGATTAATTTAACTATTTATGGATATTGGTATAACACTTGTGACCTAAATTTGATATATACTGGTGATAACTCATCAACTAGAATTATTTATTCAACTAATTATGGGTTTCACGGCCAATTTGATAGTGTGGCTCTCCCAATTTCATATCCAACAAAATATTCTCTTATTTATTTATATTTTTCCTCATCAAAAGCAAAGCTATCATACACTTAAATAAACAACCCAAAATGATCCAAATTATATAGGTTCCTCATTCAGTTTTGATTCAAACCGATATTATCAATTTAACAATCAAAGCATTGAGACTCAAAGCCAAAATCATATAAAACTTGCAAGACACTCTTTTTGGTGATAGTAGGTTAGTTATTTGCTATCTATGTTCTTATTGATGTTTAATTTAAGTTGTATAATCTTTATTTAATCATTTGATGTCTTTATGTTTAGTATATAGATATTGTTTTGACTTATGTCTATCAATATCAATTTATTTCATGAGCTTTGCAAATTGTTTTGAAAAATTTGAGTAGCGCCTAGCTATTACTATTACATTTCCGTTATCCTTGAACGTCACCTAGAATGTGGTACTGTGATTTGAAACCATGTTTTCAACATCTATTATAGTGAATAAAGACAAGTATATGTAACATTTGATACTATAATCTACTCTTGTCTTTATGTGTACAATGTACGAAGTGCTTCAATTTCTCTCATAAGTTGATGAAAGTTGGTTGGCTTAAGACTTTAATGCAATTAGGAGTTTAAATGAACTAAGCGATTCATGAGCTATTTGAAGATTGGCTCGATAAAAGTTGGATCGAGTTCAGGTTATCTTCTAAACGAGTCAAGTTAGAACTTAATTTTAGGTTTGTTTAGTAAGAAAGCCGAGATTGAGCTTCATAATATTGCGCTTATTAAGGTTCCTGATGATCTTGGCTTGTTCCAAAGTTCATGAATAGACTTACGAATTGGCTTATTAAGTAGGCTTGTGAATTGGCTCGCTAAACAAGCTGAACTTAACGTCATAGGAGAATTGAGTCGAGCTCAGGCTGCATAAATTTTCTTGAGTCAAGCATGAGCCTTCCAAAACTCAGCTCTACAGTTCTTTTATCCTCTTAGAGCTTGTAGAGATTCGACTCATTAAAAAATTTACGAGCTCATTTTTACAAGTTTGCTTGTTGGCTTGAATATTTATTTAACTAAAATTATATAGTTTTAAACTTATTAATTTTAAATTAAACTTTATTATAAATGTAAATAAATTGAACCGTTAGTGAATTATTCGAGATTATACTTGATAAAATATTGACTCATCTTAACTCATTTTCTAAATAAACTAGGTTTAAACTTATAATATTCTGCTCAAGTTTGAAATAAGTAAAGCTAGAGTTAATGAGTAAAGTTAGAGTTCGGCTTGAACTTAAAAAATTTTAACGAACCAAACTTGTGCTCTTCGAAACTTGGCTTGGTTTGGTTCGATTTGTTTACACTTCTGAATGCAATTCTTCACAGTTTAGGAGCACTTTGGCCATAATTAAATTCACCACTCAGCTATATGATAGTTTAATAAGCAAAATACTTTAATATTGGCTCGAATCTACCAATATTATTTGAAAAATAATATTCATCATACTTGAACCTAATTGCTTTTTGTGCTACTGCCATAACAAAGCTCCCCATTTTATCTCAAAAAATTAGTGGTTGCATATACCCAAAATATTTTATTACTTATTAACATATTATACTCAAATGTATGTAATGTATGTAATGTATGTTAACTCTGTTGTTGCATGCAAACTTCACTTAGCCATACACTCACTTGGTTTAATTCTTTTCCTTAATTCACTAATCGTCTTTGTGTAACATTCTTTAATTCATTAAATCGCATGTTTGTGTGGTCCATTCTAGTGACAACATTTCCACTTCTACAATGATTTTCAGCACTAGCAGGGGAAGTTTTAATTTCAGAACAAAAGGCACAAAAGACAGAAAACAACTCTGAACGAGTCTTTATTAAATACTACTAGGTAACATAGAGTAACCATTAATAAAAGTGATAAAATATTTAAATCCAAGCTTAAAAATAATAGGACAAGGGCCTCAAACGTCAGAATGGACTAGCTGAAAAGGTGATGAGGCTCGTTTATTGACTCTAGCAATACAAGCTAAACAATGATGTTTAGCAAACTGACACAAGTCACATTCTAAATTTGACAATGATTGTAACTGAGAACACAATGTTACCAAGATCAATATGGAAGGATGTCCTGATCGACAATGAAATTTTAAAAAGATTTGAGCTACTAGAACATACGAGTGACGTGGGTATCGGTTGGTCTAGAATGTAACACAATACCCACATGGTAGAATACCCAAGCGTGACAGAACAGTAGATCAGAAACCAATCAAAGCCCACTAAAAGCCAATCTCCTTAAATGGAGTACCAAACTGCAAATCAGCACCCAAGACTGCAATATCCAAGCCGAGTCGACACCGGAAGAGGAGACAGAGCCGTCGGATCTTGCCGGAAAAGGCCACACGCACCAGCACATGGCGTTGGAGCAGAAGATTGCGAGAAGCGCATGTGGGCTGTGCTTTGAATAGGTGGGCAATATTGGGCCAAGAAACTTATTGGTGGGAGCGGTGATGAAAAACACTCACCCTGAACGGGTGATCTGAAAGTGCAGATATAAAACCCAAAACTGCCCAAAAAATGTAAATTTTTTTTTGAAGTATCAAATATGAGGATGTCTCTGATACCATGAAGAGATTTGAATCCTATATCTATTTCTTTGAGAATGATATGATATTTATATACAAACTATCCTATAATCATGTATTCTAACTAGGAAAGTATCCATATAATTATGCTAATGTATCCCTATAATTAAGCTAATAACATTTACATGGATGGCTTACTATAACAGTATGCAATGTATGTTAACACTGCTATTACATGCAAACTTCACTTAGCTATGCACTCCCGTGGTTTAATTCTTTTCCTTAATTCACTAAATTCCTCAAATCTTTGTATGACATTCTTAATTCAGTAAATGCCATGTTTGTGACAAAACTTCCACTTCTACAGTGATTTCCGGTACTAGCAGGGGCAGTTGGTTATTAATTGATCAAAATTTTACAACCTTTTTGTTCCATTGGAGAGGGAACCCTATATTATGCCTGCATCTCTTTTGGTTCAATTTTTAGATTTTCCTTTTCTGGTCCTGCTGAAGGGCTCCCAATAGTTGGGACTTTCTGCCTAATGTACTCCTACAATGTGCATAAGTGGTTTTATAGTAAAACCCCCTATGAAGTAAAAATGGTGTATCTAAGACACAATCAGTAGGTACCACCAGCATAAAAGAGGCATGGTTTGAACCTCAGGGATAAACTATGAATGGATATAGGAATATGAGAGGATTGGGGAAGATGCTATTACAAACAGATTTTATGAAACTCTTTTGTAGGAATTCTTTTCCTTTTTTGCCTTTGTGTTTCTAAATGATTGCAAAGGTAAATTCATTATTAATGGCATTTTATTTTCATTTCTATTACTCCCTCTGCAAAACTTTAGTGTTGGATTTGGAAGAATGCAGGAATGGCTTCTTGATCATTTGAGGTCCATTATGTCTTTAAGCATGACCACTGCTATATAGACATTCAAGTTTACGCTGTAGGATATAGGATGCTATGTATTTTTACTTGGCTCACTACCATGTATCAGAGCTGTTTTGATCTCATTCTCGCCTTCCTCAACAGTGCTCAGAAGGTTTCATGCACACTCGCATGCGACGTCGTGTGGAATCTCTAATTCAGGTAAAATGTTCATTTATGCATTCACTTGTACTGTACTGTGATTTCTGAGCTATTTCATTTTGACGTATGTAGCCTGCATCAATGGAAGAAAGAGAGGGGGGGGGGGGGGGGGTAGGGGTTTGGGGTTAGAGTAATGAATAAGAGAGATGACCAAAGGAATCTGACCAACTTATTTTTCATCTAAAATTAAAATTAATGCACCTTTTCTCGGTAGTTTTATTATGCATCCGATCTTTAGTTGCCATGATGCTAGTAGGCTGTGTAAGAATCTTTGGTTGCTGTGTTGCTAGTAGAGCTATGTAAGATTCAAACATCATATTAATAAGCCTGCTTTCTGTTAGCTATATTAAAACTGACAGCAAGACTAAGAGGGGCCAAAGAAAAGGAAAAAGGCAAACCAATGAAGATCAGTTGACATTACAAAGTGTGTTGTTGATGAACTGTCAGTCTGGTGGGGTTCACAGTGCAACGGTCTTACAAACTTTTACAACCTAAAACTTGAGTTTGCACCCCATGCGCCCATTTTCTTGTTGGCCAGCAACTGAGATGGACCATCGTCATGTGCTTAAGATAAACATCCTTACTTTATTATAGGAAAAGCTGATATGACTTCACATTTGTGTGTTATAGGCATTGGGTCGTGCAAAGCCTGACGCGGAGGAGAAAAAGAAATCACCAAATAGCAGATCTTTCAAACGGCTGGTATGTTATTATACTACACATCTTGAGCTTATAATTTGGGCTTAATTTACTTGCTTTCTAATGTCAATTGTAAATAACAGAGTCTGAAAGAGGCCAAGGCTAATTCAAAATCTTGAAGGTGGAGTTATTCGCCTCTTCTACCCATGATGAACTTGTTGCCATCTGTGCTTGGAAGGAGGCTGCTGCAAGTGCTTGTACTAATTTTCTTCCACTAGAAAAAAACAAATAGGAAAGATGGACAGCTGTGAACATGTAGAATTTTGGTTGCAGTTCTGTGTCTTGAACAGCAAAATGCCAAACTCTTTTAGGTCAATTTTTGTTCAATTACCAGTTCTGTGCCTGTCTAGAATATTGCCTTGTTTATCTTTATCCTTTATGCCTTTCTTTATCATGTACATGAAAGCTTATTTTTGAAAATTTTGTGTAGAATCCAGTTGTAATGCCTCTCAAGAAATGAAATTTCAAAAGGGAAAGTCATAGTGCATCACATCCTCTTGCACTGCAGTAACACCTCGTAACACCTTGTTTGATTGGCTATGCTCTGCCATAGACTTGATGGATCTTTAGATTGTCCATAGCCAAACTTTTAAAACTTTGAGGAGATGACAAAAACTAACAATGGATACTCATTGCAACCACAAAATTTATCAATACGCATGTCTTTCTGAAAAAAGAAAAAAGTGGCAATATCATCTACGTAAACAAAGCTTGACGAGCTGAAATTTAAAATTTTAAAAGTTTATATTTGATTTGTTAAAATTTTTTGTATTTGAATTTAATTTATTTTAAATTTGAAGAGAATATTAATAAATTTAAATTTAGTTTGTTTATCAAATAACTATAAAAAAAATGTGTAAATTTAACAAACGGCTATAAAAAAATTGAGTTTTTGATTTATTTACAATTATAATGAATTCTAATTTTAGCAAACCACTACAAAAGGATGATTGAAGGATTGAGTTTTATTAAAAGGATTGAGTTTTATCAAATTGAGTTGTGAATAGTTGTGAGCATTTTGATTTATTTACAATTCTAATGAATTCTAATTTCAACTTATTAAATTTAAAATTAAATAATTTTAGTAAACTAAATATAAATACGAATCAACTCATAAATTTTTAAATAAATAATTTTTTAAATTTTAATGAATTAAATATTTACAAACTCGTGTTTGACTCGTTTATTATTAAACTAATTTAAAAATTATTTTTTTCTCATTTAATAAATAAATTAAATCAAATTGAATTTTTATTACATTGAGTTTCGAATAATTTATGAGAACTTTGATTCATTTATAATTTTAAATAAAATCAACAGATATTTAAAAAAAAAAAGAGAAAACCTAAAAAGAAACAAATGAACAACCATTTAAGCAGTTTTTGTTGGGCAACAACTATAGTTGAATCCATCCATTAGTCAGATGAAATACATTCATGAGATGATCAATCATCAAAGCCAAACTTAGTTTAGTATAACATGGATCATATAATATACATTACAATTTTTAAGAGGTAAGATAAGATTTATTTTTCCTTAATCAAAGATTTTAAATTTAGTGGATCTACCCAATGTAATTTTTATATTAGCTGAGTTTCAAATTGCATATGATTTAGATCAGAAAAAGAAAATCATTTGCATGAATTATTTTAAAGTAGGCTGAAGGTATAGATTTATGCCAAATTACATAAATTTATATTTTCTCAATTTATCTTCTCATATTTCTTTATTTTATTTGTCCTATTTTTATCCAAATGATTACTTTATTTTTGCATTTTATCCTAACAGTTGTAACAGCCCGGAAACCGAACTGCTACCGGCACTAGGATCCAGATCGACTTAAGGTCGCCGGGACCCGTAGTAAGCCTGCTATCCTGTCTGTGTACCTGTGAAATCCCATACATGATCATACATTTTCTGTAAAAACATAAAACTTTTCTTCATTCCAAGGCTTAACCTGTGCATGCACTATCTCTGTTCTCTACCAATCCCTCCTAGAGCTCCTCATTGCTCTAGGCGGATAAAACTCATAATGTTAAGCCTGGTTTTCTCATAAACATACAACAATATATAAACATAAACTGATCATGTGAAAACACAAAAAGGGATTACAACTCTTATAAGTCAAGCACCATTCTATACACTGTACATATACACTATCTCTATACATTTACATATCCACACTAGCTATTACAAAAGTACTCTTCCTGTACCCTGCTGACCTCCCTCTGACCTCTGAACCTGCACAACTGGAGTTAGGGGAGAGGGATGAGCTACTATAGCCCAGTGAGTAGAACAGAATAAAGAACAGGTGATAAAACATGCTCTCATGCAATGTATCACATCATAAGTAATCACATCTCAGCATGGACGGATCAACACTCCCTCTATACCATATGCCTGGTCCCCGTAGGGCTGTTCCAGGTCTTTATGCCTGGTCCCCGTAGGGCTGTTCCAGATCTTTCCTCTGAGGGCTATTGAATCCTTACTATGTCCATACAGTCATAGAATCAAGGATAAATGCAATGCATCATATTCGTGTACACTAATGCATTCACCCTATAGTATAGTCATGATGCATGAAGCATGATAAAATACTCATTTCTCATATTAAAATACTAAGTTCAGTTCCACTCACCTCAGGTTGACTCTGAACTGACTCTGCAGGTTCTGAAACTGGACTCACTGCTGACCTCCCTGATTCCTCTGGTCCGTACCTACACAGGTGGACTCAAATGAGGGACCAAACTCACTCAAGAACATTTCTAAGAAACTCCCCAAAACCCTTCTAAACCATCCTAGAACATTCACAGAAAACATGCAAAAGAAGGCTGGACAGGGCACTTTCGGCGGCAGATTCGGCGGCCGAAACCCCTCTCCAGAGACGAAACTCATGCATGTTCGGCGGCACCTTCGGCGGCCGAAGGTCTCGTCCAGAGATGAAACTCACATACTTTCGGCGGCCGAACTCCCTCTTTCGGCGGCCGAAAGTCCCTTTCTAAACCGAAAGCTTAGCTTTCGGGGGCAAGCTTTGGCAGCCGAAACTGCCTCCAAGCATGTTCGGCGACCGAACCTTCTTTCGGCGGCCGAACTTGGTTTTGTCTAGGGGACAGAACCTTGCTCTGTTTCATGCAAACTTTGCCCAAAAACCTACAACATGCATATCAACTACTCCCAACTAGCACATACACATATATATGCACAAAGGGGTCTAAAACTATCCTAAAACCCTAAACAAACATATCTAACAACACTTAAACATGCTTCAACTCAAAGATCATCAAAAACCTCACCTAAACCTAAACATGCATACTACCCATACAAACTTCATAAAACCGTCAAAAATCAAGAAAGGAAGGTCAGGATCTTCTCTTACCTCTTCCAAACAAGAGATTAGACGATCCCAACGTGGAGTTATGAAGAACCAAGCTTCCAAAGCTCCAAACTTCCAAACTTTGCTCTTTTGCTTAAAACCTTCAAAAAAAACATAAAACCCTTCAAAACTTTGAACGATTTGAAGGAAAACTAAAAACTCATCAAAGTCAACGTGAGAAGGTTTTGGCTCACCTCTGGCTGCAAGTGGAGGAGAAAATACCCTCCTCTCACCGACCTTTGGCCCTTTTATAGGTGGCTGGCCAGACCACCTTCGGCAGCCGAACGTGACTCCGAAACCATGCCAGGTTCGGCGGCCGAAAGTGACCTTCGGCGACCGAACATTAGCATTTCTCCCTTATTGCTTTTCATTCAAAAACTCTTTTCCTTTAACAATTTAACATATGAAAACATGTTAAAATACCTTCGAAAACATATGTATTACTCTTCTAAAGGGTTCCGACATCCGAGATTCCACCGGACTACAGGAAATCCGATGCCGGACTCTAGCCGGGTATTACATTCTCCCCCCCTTAAGAACATTCGTCCTCGAATGTTCCTAACACAACATAAAACAACATAGAAAAGGGGAAAAACTAACCTTAAAACAGATATGGGTATTGCTGAAGCATAGACTCACGTGTCTCCCAGGTGCACTCTTCTAGGTTATGGTGGTTCCACAGGACTTTCACCATTGGTATCTCCTTGTTTCTCAGCTTCCGAATCTGGGTGTCAATGATTCGCACTGGCTGCTCGACATAGGTGAGATCACTTAAGATTTCCACCTCCGGCTCACTAAGAACCTTCTCTGGATCTGACACAAACTTTCTTAACATAGAAACATGAAATACCGGGTGAACTCGTTCCATTGTTGCAGGTAAATCCAGCTTATACGACACAGGCCCGATCTTTTGCAAGATCTCAAAGGGACCTATGTACCGTGGAGCTAATTTACCCTTCTTTCCAAAGCGAACCACTCCCTTCATTGGTGACACCTTCAGCAATACCATATCCCCCTCCTGGAACTCTATCTGCTTCCTACGGATGTCTGCATAGCTTTTCTGCCTGCTTACTGCTGTTCTGATCCTCTCTCGGATCACAGGCACCAACTTGCTGGTAATCTCAACTAACTCTGGCCCTGCAAGAGCCTTCTCTCCTACCTCTTCCCAGCAAACAGGTGTTCTGCACTTCCTCCCATACAGAGCTTCATAAGGAGCCATCCCTATGCTAGCATGATGGCTGTTGTTGTAGGCAAACTCTACCAGAGGTAGATGCTGCCTCCAAGAACCGCCAAAGTCTAACACACACATTCTCAACATATCTTCTATGGTTTGGATGGTCCTTTCTGACTGACCGTCTGTCTGTGGATGGAAAGCAGTGCTGAAATCCAATCTTGTACCCATAGCAGCTTGCAGACTCCGCCAAAATCTGGAGGTGAACTGCGGTCCTCTATCTGAGACTATCGACACTGGAACTCCATGCAGCTTGATTATCTCTTCTACATAGACCTGCGCTAACTTGTCTACAGAATAGTTGCTCCTGACCGGTATGAAGTGAGCAGATTTGGTCAATCTGTCCACAAGCACCCATATGGAGTCTAGTCTGTTAGACGTCGCCGGTAACCCCACTACAAAATCCATAGCGATATTCTCCCATTTCCACTCTGGAATCGGCAGTGGGTTAAGCATTCCAGCCGGCTTCTGGTGTTCTAGCTTCACCCTTTGACATGTCTCGCAGGCTGACACAAACTGTGCCACTTTCCTCTTCATCGTTGGCCACCAATACACCCTTCTCAGGTCCTGATACATCTTAGTGGCTCCAGGGTGAACGCTATACCTTGCATTATGAGCTTCCCTCATAATGTCTTCCTTCAAACTACTATCATCTGGTACACATAATCTCTTGCCATAACGAAGAATCCCCTCACTGTCAAATCTGAACTGTGCATTGTTGCCAGACTGAACAGTCCTGGCAATCTTCACTAACTCAGGATCTCCGTGCTGTTTCAGAGCCACTTGCTCTAGAAACACTGGTGTAACTCTCATCTGTGCAATCAAAGCACCTGTACCAGATAACTGCAACTGTAGCCCTTCATCCATAAGCCTGTAAAAGTCCTTCACCACCGGTCTTCTCTCCACTGCAATGTGGGATAAACTGCCAAGTGACTTCCGACTTAAGGCATCAGCTACAATATTAGCCTTACCCGGATGATATTGGATCTTACAATCGTAATCACTGAGCAATTCTACCCACCGTCTCTGCCTTAAGTTTAACTCTCTCTGACTGAAGATGTGTTGCAAGCTCTTATGATCCGTATAGATCTCACACTTTACCCCATAGAGGTAATGCCTCCACATCTTAAGTGCAAAGATAACAGCTGCCATCTCAAGATCGTGTGTCGGATAGTTCAGCTCGTGCTTCTTCAGCTGTCTAGAAGCATAAGCTATCACTCTGTCATTCTGCATTAACACACAACCTAATCCCACTCGGGATGCATCACAGAACACTGTGAAATCTTCCTCACTGATCGGCAGAGCTAACATCGGTGCTGAAGTTAACCGCCTCTTCAACGCTTCAAAACTCTCATCACAATCTTCTGTCCATACGAACTTCTGATTCTTCCTGGTCAGTCTGGTCATAGGAGCAGCTATCTTCGAAAAGTCCTGAACGAACCTCCGATAGTGGCCTGCCAAACCCAGAAAACTCTTGATCTCTGTCACTGTCGTGGGTGTAGGCCAGTTGGCTACTGCCTCTACCTTCTTGGGATCTACTGCTATTCCTTCTTCTGATACGACATGTCCCAAAAAGGCAATGCTCCTTAGCCAGAACTCGCACTTGGAGAACTTGGCATACAAGCCATGCTCTCTCAAGGTTTGCAAAATGAGTCTCAGATGCTGGGCATGCTCCTCTGCATTCTTGGAGTACACTAAGATATCATCTATAAAGACGATCACAAAACGATCCAAGTACTCCCTGAAAACCCTGTTCATGAGATCCATGAATGTTGCAGGGGCATTAGTCAACCCGAACGGCATTACTAGGAACTCATAATGCCCATATCTGGTCCGGAAAGCAGTCTTGGATACATCTCCTTCTCTAATCTTCAACTGGTGGTATCCTGATCTCAGATCTATTTTAGAAAAACAACCTGCTCCTGACAGCTGGTCGAATAGATCATCAATCCTGGGTAAAGGATACTTGTTTTTTATCGTGACTTTGTTCAACTGTCTGTAGTCGACACAAAGTCTAAGTGGTCCATCCTTCTTTCTGACAAATAATACTGGAGCACCCCAAGGGGAGGTACTCGGGCGGATGAAACCTTTTGCTACCAAATCCTGTAACTGGTCTTTCAACTCTCTCAGCTCTACTGGTGCCATCCGGTAGGGAGGAATAGAGATCGGTCTAGCACCGGGCATCAACTCTATCTCGAACTCTATGTCCCTATCAGGTGGTAGTCCTGGAAGCTCGTCAGGAAACACATCTGTGAATTCTCTAACAACTGGTACTGAGGATGGTTCCCTAACCTGACTGTCTAGCTCTCTCACATAAGCTAGGAACCCCTGACACCCCTTCCTCAACATCCTACGAGCCTGGAGGGCTGATATCAAACCCTTAGGTATCCCTCTCTTGTCTCCTCTGAAGACACACTCTGACCCAACCTGGTCTCTGAGACTCACTACCTTATCCCTGCAGTGCAAAGTAGCACTATAGGTAGATAACCAATCCATCCCTAGAATGACATCAAAATCTGTCAACTCTAGCACCACAAGGTCAGCTGGAAGGCATCTATCCTCTATAAACACTGGACTAAACTGACAGACTGACTCTGCCAATGATGGGTCACATCTAGGTCCACTGACCCAGAGAGGACACTCTAACTCGGATACAATCAACCCCAATCTCTCTGCGGCTCTAAAAGAAATGAAAGAGTGAGAAGCACCGGGGTCCATCAAAGCATACACCTCTGAACACCCAATGATGAGGTTACCTGACACCACTGTGTTCGAAGTGTCTGCCTCCTGCTACGTCATGGTGAAAATCCGTGCTGGAGCTGACGGACCTGCACCTCGGGAACCCATCCCTGATGAAGAGGCTGCCCCTCTTCCTCTACCTCTGCCACTGCTTGGTGGACGAACTGAAGCTGCGGACTGGACGACACTACCTGAAGTCATCTGCTGGGATGGTTCAACCAAAGTCGCCTGAGGACATTCTCGTGCATAATGTCCCTCCTGCCCACATCTATAGCAGGCTGTAGATCCCAACAAACAAGCTCCTTTATGCTGTCTCCCACACCTATTGCAAACTGGAAGATCTGTGCCAGAGCTGGCGCCGCTACTCATTCCCAGACCCGTCTTAATCCTGTTCCAGAACTTGCCTCTCTTTCCTCTGAATTTCTCCCATCTCTTCTTGCTTGCACTTACTGTACTCTGTGAGGAGGAACCTGGTTTAACACCAGAAGACTGTGCCTTGACTACACCTTGACTTATGGCACTGGCCTCCATCTTTCTAGCAGCATCCACAATAGAGTGGAAAAACGCTCATCGCCTCCGTCTGTCTCAACTGCTCAAACTCCACAACCTTTAACTCCCGAGAACTGTCAGGGAAAGCCCACCCAGCAAATTCATTGGCGAACTCTTCCCATGTCATACTGTCAATTCTGGGGTCCACATAGTTCTTGAACCATTCTTTAGCTTTCTTGCACTTTAATGTGAACCCTGCCATCTCAATAGCCCTGCTCTCATCTGCTCCCAACTCACTTGTTATCATTCTGACTGCACTAAGATACTCAAAGGGATCATCTCCCGTATTGAACTTAGGAGCATCCAACTTTAAGTACTCGGTCATCTTCACCTTATTTCCCCCTGAAGAACTGGGTTGTGCTTCAACAACAGGGGCTACTGGTTCAGGTGGTGGTGGTGGAGGTACTGTTTCTCTAGCTTCAGGCGATGCTGAACTTGGATGAAAAGGTGGGGGTGGATACATGTGATATGGTGGATAAAAGGAAGGATAGGGCATATATGGCATGTAGGGTGGATATGGGGCAAAGCTGGAGTAATCCGAAGTGCCTCCCATCGGATCCCCTAGGCCTTGTGGAAAGGGTGGATAGCCAAACCCCGAGGCCTGAGCGCCTCCCTGAGACTCCCCCATACCTTCTTCTGACCTTCCTACCCCCATACTGACATCTCTACTCTGAGCCTCCTCCATAGCAACTCTCTCTTCTTCTGATCTTCCCCCTCTGCCTATTCCTCTTCTGCTCTCGTCAGAAGACCTTCTAGGGTCTCTTGACGTTCCCTCCCTGCTTGACCTGTGCGATCTTGCCCTTGGCAATGCAGGAGGACGAGCAGCTGTACCCTCACGTTCAGGTGGGACTCCAGTCAATCTCGCGGATCGACGAGTTCCTCGCATCGTAACTCTCTCTGGCAACAACACATAACAGAACACATAAGCAACACATAGAGGAAAACAACACATGCATCATGGCAGTGCACAACATCAACAGATAAACAGGACTAACATCCTATCCTAGTGGACATGTTTTCCTACTGTGCTTAACCCAGTAAACCGCTATGAGCCCAACTCTATCTATATAGGTCCGACCATGTGAACCTAGGGCTCTGATACCAATCTATAATAGTCCGAAAACCGAACTGCTACCGGCACTAGGATCCAGATCGACTTAAGGTCGCCGGGACCCGTAGTAAGCCTGCTATCCTGTCTGTGTACCTGTGAAATCCCATACATGATCATACATTTTCTGTAAAAACATAAAACTTTTCTTCATTCCAAGGCTTAACCTGTGCATGCACTATCTCTGTTCTCTACCAATCCCTCCTAGAGCTCCTCATTGCTCTAGGCGGATAAAACTCATAATGTTAAGCCTGGTTTTCTCATAAACATACAACAATATATAAACATAAACTGATCATGTGAAAACACAAAAAGGGATTACAACTCTTATAAGTCAAGCACCATTCTATACACTGTACATATACACTATCTCTATACATTTACATATCCACACTAGCTATTACAAAAGTACTCTTCCTGTACCCTGCTGACCTCCCTCTGACCTCTGAACCTGCACAACTGGAGTTAGGGGAGAGGGATGAGCTACTATAGCCCAGTGAGTAGAACAGAATAAAGAACAGGTGATAAAACATGCTCTCATGCAATGTATCACATCACAAGTAATCACATCTCAGCATGGACGGATCAACACTCCCTCTATACCATATGCCTGGTCCCCGTAGGGCTGTTCCAGGTCTTTATGCCTGGTCCCCGTAGGGCTGTTCCAGGTCTTTCCTCTGAGGGCTATTGAATCCTTACTATGTCCATACAGTCATAGAATCAAGGATAAATGCAATGCATCATATTCGTGTACACTAATGCACTCACCCTATAGTATAGTCATGATGCATGAAGCATGATAAAATACTCGTTTCTCATATTAAAATACTAAGTTCAGTTCCACTCACCTCAGGTTGACTCTGAACTGACTCTGCAGGTTCTGAAACTGGACTCACTGCTGACCTCCCTGATTCCTCTGGTCCGTACCTACACAGGTGGACTCAAATGAGGGACCAAACTCACTCAAGAATATTTCTAAGAAACTCCCCAAAACCCTTCTAAACCATCCTAGAACATTCACAGAAAACATGCAAAAGAAGGCTGGACAGGGCACTTTCGGCGGCAGATTCGGCGGCCGAAACCCCTCTCCAGAGACGAAACTCATGCATGTTCGGCGGCACCTTCGGCGGCCGAAGGTCTCGTCCAGAGATGAAACTCACATACTTTCGGCGGCCGAACTCCCTCTTTCGGCGGCCGAAAGTCCCTTTCTAAACCGAAAGCTTAGCTTTCGGGGGCAAGCTTTGGCAGCCGAAACTGCCTCCAAGCATGTTCGGCGACCGAACCTTCTTTCGGCGGCCGAACCTGGTTTTGTCCAGGGGACAGAACCTTGCTCTGTTTCATGCAAACTTTGCCCAAAAACCTACAACATGCATATCAACTACTCCCAACTAGCACATACACATATATATGCACAAAGGGGTCTAAAACTATCCTAAAACCCCAAACAAACATATCTAACAACACTTAAACATGCTTCAACTCAAAGATCATCAAAAACCTCACCTAAACCTAAACATGCATACTACCCATACAAACTTCATAAAACCGTCAAAAATCAAGAAAGGAAGGTCAGGATCTTCTCTTACCTCTTCCAAACAAGAGATTAGACGATCCCAACGTGGAGTTATGAAGAACCAAGCTTCCAAAGCTCCAAACTTCCAAACTTTGCTCTTTTGCTTAAAACCTTCAAAACAAACATAAAACCCTTCAAAACTTTGA
This sequence comes from Manihot esculenta, assembly GCF_001659605.2. NCBI lineage: Eukaryota > Viridiplantae > Streptophyta > Magnoliopsida > Malpighiales > Euphorbiaceae > Manihot > Manihot esculenta. Next base: position 23,782,530 of record NC_035176.2, on the reverse strand, counting down.
ACGATTTGAAGGAAAACTAAAAACTCATCAAAGTCAACGTGAGAAGGTTTTGGCTCACCTCTGGCTGCAAGTGGAGGAGAAAATACCCTCCTCTCACCGACCTTTGGCCCTTTTATAGGTGGCTGGCCAGACCACCTTCGGCATCCGAACGTGACTCCGAAACCATGCCAGGTTCGGCGGCCGAAAGTGACCTTCGGCGGCCGAACATTAGCATTTCTCCCTTATTGCTTTTCATTCAAAAACTCTTTTCCTTTAACAATTTAACACATGAAAACATGTTAAAATACCTTCGAAAACATATGTATTACCCTTCTAGAGGGTTCCGACATCCGAGATTCCACCGGACTACAGGAAATCCGATGCCGGACTCTAGCCGGGTATTACAACAGTAAGCATCGCAAACGTCGTCCATAAATTTTTATAAAGAGATTAAATGTAAAAAGATGAAAATGACCGATTAATTTTGATATAAAGATGATGAATCAAATTATTCATTTGGCAATACCTAAGCTAAGTGGTTGTTTACATACTAAACATATTTTTATTGAATTCTGAAAAGTTAAACAATTTTTCATACGTTGTTCATTTTATTTGATTTTTATTCAAAATTATAAATTTTCAAGTTTTTCACAATTCGACATAAATTTTATCATCTTTTAAGTGGAACTATAGTTAAGAAAAACATTTTTTTTAATATTATTTGAAAAATATTAAAATATAATTTTTATATAATTTAATCATAAAACACTAAAGTAACAAATTAATTTTTCACAAATTAATTTTTTGAATAGCATCTAAAATGTGCTTTTTAAAGAAAAAAAAAAAAAAAAAAAACACTTTTTAACCTCCCAAACTCAATGCCAAACGCGCCCTTAATTTCTATGGACAAAATCTATTTTTTTAATTTTTTCTTGTATGACTTCCAAGCTCCTTTTCTTTCTTCCCATATAAAATTCTGCTTTGCTTCTTCATAATTTTATAATTGGGTTTGAAGTTTCGGCTCACGTTTTGATGATTTTTTTTGTTTTTTTTCCTTTTGCTATTCCTTCTTCTTTGCAGCTAAGGATAAGTCCTAAATCTTAGTTTCTCCTTCCGAAAGCTAGGTTGAAGTCCCAAGCTTTTTTCTTCCAAATCTCTCCACCTGATTTTTCACATGGTATTAAAAAAAAAAAGAAAAAGAAAAATAACATATTAAAAATATCTTTTTATCAAACAAATGGAATCCTATCAATAAATTACAAGCAATAAATTGTAATTTATTGATAAAATTTCATATATAATATCTTTTATTATAAATACAAAGTCTTGTACAATGAAAATAATACAAGCTAATAAAAATGTACTGTTACATTTTCTTTCTCCCCTCTTTTTTTTCCTTTTTCTCGTCCTATCTAAAAGCTTCACAATAATCAGTTCTTCACTATAATTTTTCATTCCACATTTTTTATTTTTCAAAATTCATCAAATTTTACTTTTTAAACACTAAATTATATAATACATAAAGCACTAGAAAAAATTATTTTCTACTTATTTATTTTCTCTAATTAATGAAAAAAAAAATAGCATAAAAACTTTTAACTTTTAAATTTTAATTTTCTCCATTTTATAAAAAATTTTCACTTTGTTGATAAAAATGTGCTAAATATAATTTAAAAGCAAAAATTAACTTTTTTAAAAGAAAATTCACTTATTTTTTGAATTTATAATTAATTTTTTTCCATTTTCCTTTACATTACAATCTCAATCCATTATATAATATGTTGTGCTGTATTACATATTATATCAAACTTAAAGAATGACAAATAATAAGTATTTTGAAGCACTCATTTAAAACAAAAAACTCAATAAAAAAGAGCAACCAATTTAAACTAGATCAAGATAGTTCGTTTCAATTTAATTTCGCTTTTAATTCAATTTGATTTTAATAAAATTCTAAAATTCAATTTAAAATTTATTTAATTATTTAATTTTAAAGTGAACCAATCGAATGCTATTGCTCAGCAATCTTCCACTGATCTGTTGGAAGTTTTATCCATTACCATAATAGCCTAGGATAATAGAACTAGCTCATGAAAGAATAAGCCAAAATAAGCGCTTGTAATTTAGCGACCAACTCTACGTAGCCGATGGAAATGGCAGAAGAAAGCAAAGCAAAGTAAGAGACTAATGTGTGTCAATCATGTGTAAAAATTCATGCAACTTAAAAAGAACTGAGGTCACCCAACAAATTTGATTATCGGAACAGCCTTGGTACCGATCTCCTTGGCACTTTCCCTTCAAGCTTTAGTCTTCTATATGCTTCTCTTATGTGACAAGGTCTGATTGGTCCTGATTCTTTCCTCTCTGTCATTACCATTCTAGCTGGAAACCACAGTAACCAATATAAAAAATATAAAAATAAAAATACAGGATGATTGAGCTATTTAAATTTTCATACAAACATTTTCAACCAGCCTAAACCCTGCATGATATCGATATTTTCACATGCATTTTCGTAGGAGTTTTTTTAAGAAGGAAAAAACTGCAAGGTGCTAGATTTATATGGCAGAGTAGTTAGATGTGTCTTTGGCACAAGATGCTATAATCAATAGTCCTGGCGTCTCAATTTTTTATGAGCTCTTTTCTTGCATCCATCTCTGTGTCACAAACTCACATCCTTCTCTATTCTTCTCCACTTTCAAATTTCCTTTTCTTCCGATTCTCTGCCTTCCCTTATTTTGAAAAAGAAATATTTTCTTCATTTTTTTCCTTCTTTCCTCATTAATTCTTCTCCTTCTCAATCAATCCAAAAAGTAATGACCCAGTACTCCTTGGCACCCTTTTGTCCTTTTGTTTCTCTCTTCTCCATTTATGGTTCTCAGACCCATGCTTAAGATGCTTTCGTTTTTTCTTGTCCGAGTGCTTTTCAAGGGTAGAAAGACTAAAACCATAATAGAAGTGATCAATCTAAATTGGATAATGATGACAAAACTACTATGCTATGCTTGATAATGAGTAATAATCTTAGGGTTGTTTTACAGATTATTTAAGAATGTAGGATTATAGTTATAAGTCTTCTAATATCAATAGTTTCATTTTCAATTTAGATTTGTAAAGCAATGGGACCTATGATTCTGATTGTTTTATGTGGGGAACCTGAGCACTCTAATAAGGAGGCAGTAGGGCAACAGTGACATCTCTTGAAAGCAGACTGCCCAGTTTTTTTCCCCTGTTTATTGGACAGGTTTAAAAAACACTACTCTCCCCATCCACTAGAAATGAGCTGTAACAACAAAGACAAGCCTTCCTATCTATTTCTCTCCAAACAGCAGGTTTGTGTCTCCTCTCTCCCTCTCTCCCCCTCCTCTTCTCCGTCCACCCTCTCTCTTTCTCTTATCTTCTTGCTGTACCTTGCACAGAAGATTCCATCTTTTTTTTTTTTTTTTCTGTTTTCTGTTTCTTCTTCCCTTCTCCCCTCCTCCACTTCTCTTCTCTTCCTGCTGTAAGCAGCCTAGCAATATCCTTTTTCTGTTTTCAATTTTTTGTTATGTCTCAGTTCTCCTATCCTCCTATTCTTCCTCCATTCTCTTCTTTTCTTTTCTTCCCAAATGGCTGCATGTTTTTTTATATATAATTTCAGAAATTTCAGATTTTTTTTTTTGTTTATTGTCTTTTTCAAATGGGTGTTCTTATTTTGTTGCTTTCTTTTTTTTTTTTTAAATTAAATCATAGATGGGAGATAAGGATAAATGAATCAACATATAGTGCAAATAGTTTCTTTTTTCTTTTCAACATGTTTGTTACTTCATTAGTTAAACGTATGTCACTTTTATGTTAAATGCCTGTGTGTGCGCGTGCGCGCGTGTATAGGCTTGGCATCTTGCCTCAAAAAGGCTTCACATAAGGCCATAGTTTACCCTCTTGCTTTCGCCTTAATAACACAGGCCAGGCTCTAGGATCTCTTTGTGCCACAATGCACCTTTACCAACTATGGTCTACTAGTGTAGAAACATAAGTTCCTACTTGTTTACATCGATATTTTGATTTACAAGTGACAAGCATTATTACTTCTGGAAATGAAATATGGGAAAACAAATTGACAACTAGGAGATAAACACATACCTGTTTCAATAAGTTCACCAACAAACATTTTCGCTATTCCACAGACAACAATTGTCATTGGTAAAGAAATTTTTTGGGATCCTGTGATGCTTACCAACAACTGCATTCACACCATAACAGAAATGCAATCAATTGAGGCTCACGTCAGTGCATGAAGAAACCAACTTGTACAAGAACTGAGTCACATCTCAAGAATGCTAAAAAGGGAGAAAAAGGTACATTAGACATAATTGTTCCCACCACAATCGACTACTAACTACTCCTTATATCTAGTTCTCTTATATGTAACAAAGTAATTCGCAAACCTACTAGGTTGTGCATGTACAAGCTGAAGAGGATCTTTTGCCAACTTATTCCCCATGTGCAGGGACAAGATGCATCCTCCATATAGAAATCCATGTCATGTTTTCTCTCCTTTATTTTCCTATTCTTTTGTTTCCACTTCTTTCTTTTATGTTTTCTCCCCCTTAATTTATCTTTTTCCATATTCTTTTTGTTTACCCTTCTTTCTTTTCTATTTGTGACATACAAATGAAATAACTCCATTGGCTTGATAAACCCCCTAATAACCCATGTTCATAAATCCATTATGTCTGGACACAAATTCTTGGAATATTAAACACTAGCCAATATAATAAAAAAAAATTATACACACCAAGGAAAGGGATAAAACAAAAGAGAAGATAGGAAAAGAAAGAAGACTGAAGTAATGGATAAAGCATACCCTTCTCATGTTGGCCTTCTGAAGAGCAGATCTACGGAACGATTCATACCTGCTCATCTGATCTTCAGTAAATTGTGATAAGATAGACCTGGATAAGAAAGAACAACAGTTCAGAAGAATATGCCGATTTCTACTTAATCAAATATAAGAATAAAAAACAATGGAGAGTCTCATTTCATCGTCCATGAAGCATCTAATGTGTTTCCCATGGAATTGTAATTATCTTATTCACAAATGATTGCACGCATATGTCTCAAATGCATAACAATACGATAAACTTTTACTTTGTCAGTTGGCTAAGCATGTGGCATTACTTCTTTATTCTCCAGTTTGGAATCAAGAATTTCACAAGCAGTTCAATCCAATTAATTTCTTTTCTATAAATTCTCCTATTTGTAATGAAAAAATTCAATATTTTTAATTTAAAAAGTTTCATTTAAAAAAAATTGAAATCAGGCATAATTGTATAAGAATTCATTTTAATTTTTTTCTTGCAAAATGAATCGTTCCAAACAAGTATATGTATTCCTTGTGGAAGAATTTGTTACTAGTCCTTAGTGTTAGAGTTTGGCTCTTACTAAGCCAAATGCATATGCATAAGAACCATTGGCACCAGTTTTGCTACTATGAGGTTTTCAGATTTTCAAGACTCTTGACCAGCAACTGAAACTTTACAGCTCTGTACTTCTTTTTGTATTCTGATACTTATTAACATTTAACTCTATATCCCAATAATCAAATGCCTCAATTTACTCATTAAAAAAAAAAACTCACTTCCTACTTCAATACCTTGACATTAACCATTGGGTCAACAGCATGGTTTTAACAAATGTTCACATAACAACCGTTATGTAACGGGTTTTGGGGGGCCATCACCTGTTACCCCGTTACACAACAGACCCCTTGAGTTGCAGGTGTAATAGCCGCAACGGTAATTACCGTTACCAATAATTGAAATTCTTTTATATCCTCCCTCTTTTGCCCCTATTCTCATTTTTATCAATTTCCACACTTTCCAACAGCTTCAAAGGCAATATTTTTCAAGTTTTCTCTTTCCTTTCTCTTTCAAATTCCAATATTCCCCGCATATTTCTCACACAAGCTTACAATCATAAACCATTGCATTTCCAAGTTTATCTCTTCTAAAAGATTAGTTAAATTTTCTATATTTTAGTTTTTAGTTGTTTTTCCCCTTTTTTTAAAATTCTTTTTGTAAATTAAAGAGTTAGTTTTGAGTTAACATTGTACTTTAACCTATTAGTTTACTCGATCTATAAAAATTGTGTTAGTTTTTCTTATTTTAAACTATATGATGCTTAATTTAAATTAAATGGTTTATATTTGACGTATTTATGTTTGTTATGCATTTGTTCACATTGTTTTGAATTAAATCTAATCAATATCATTTCATTTTATTAACTTTACAAATTGATTTGAAAATTTTGCATAGCGCCAGGCCATTACTGTTACATTATAGCTGTTACAGTCCTATTTCCGTTACTCGCAACCGCAACCGCGATTTAAAACCATGGTCAACAGTGTACCAATACCAAAAATAAGAATAAGAAAAAACACATACTTTTCAATAGATGAATAACATAAATTGATCCAGCTACTTCTATTAACGATAAACAATTTTCAGGGTAGATATTAATCTAAACACTACAAATATGGAAACAAAACATTACTTTAAACATGTCTGTTAGGAATAAAATAAAAATCAAGTATAGTACCAACATAACATGAAGCAAGAAGGAAAGAGAAAAAGAGCGGATAAATGAAATATATTGCAAGCAAATGCTCCTTTATTGATATAAAATAATAAACCTGTTATTCCATTATAGTATGATCTCAACCTAAGATTGAAGCAATTTTTTCAGTTCACAAAATTTATAATAAAGCATAAAACCTTCTGTCATAAAACCAACTTGGTCAGAAAGCTTCATCACATGTAGCTCCTGTATTCGTCACCATAAAGATGGGTGAGATAATTACTTTTGTAGCAGGCCAACGGTCATCATATCATACTTTCCACAATCCACAGACAAACATCATAAAGAATGGAGAGGGAATATTGTTTGACTTTATTTTGCTATTAATCACAGTTAGAATCTCATGAAATTGAAACCAAGATTAGGTTTTGTATAAGTTAAGATAATATTCTGATGCAGTCAGTGTTTAATCTTCTAAAAGCAAATGTGGGCAACTTATGGCAATTCTCACTTCCCATCTTACATTGTAGAAAATTTGGGTGTCTTCTAGGATTCCTAAAGTTAGGAACATGCCCATGCACAGTATACTAGCTTAAAAGAAGAATTGAATGCAAGAAGATTCATCTTGGTGTCTAGTGAAAGAAAGTGGTCAAAAGCTTTAACAAAAATTAGGTCAACTTGGACAATAATGCTTCAACAAACTAAGAATGCATCAAATAGATGAGAAATTAGCATCTAAAACACATAGGTATCAATTTTTTTATAAATTATGTGGAAAAGGGAATCAACCCAGTCATGGAGAACATGCAAAAGCTCCCTCTAGGAAAAAAACAAAAAAGAATAAAATGCAATACATAGAAAAAATAAAAAGGGTTCACCAACTCCATAGGCCTAGCTTGTCAGTCCATAAGGCCTAATAAGCTAGTCCTACAAAATGATGCACTCAAGCATAACTGTGACGCTCTCTGCACTAATGCATCCTCCTAGCTCATCTTTCTTATTTGTAATCTTACAAACGATCAACAACACCTTTAAAAGAGCCTTCAAATACTCACGGATGATCCAAATATTTACAGGAGGCCTAATGTAAATATAGATGGATCAAATCATTAAACTACTAGTAGAATTCCCCTTTTGAAAAAAAAATAATAATGAGCCATTACGGCATAACCCCGAAAAGCAAGAAAAGCAAAACATCTAGAACAATGAAGGGAACTACACAAATGTAATGTAATAACATAATATAGAAGTACTCACTGCATCTTGGCCATTTTATCAGGGTCAGCACTAGATGGGAACTTCGAAAGCTCAACCTCCATATTATCCTCCTCTTCGTCCTCATCATCTTCTTTGTTTTTGGGCTTGCTTCTAGCAGCAGCCAACATAGGAGCAGAAGTGGATGGGTCAGCAGGATGGACACCGGAGCTTCCAACGTCATCATCTTCTGGCACAACAGCAGGGTCCTGAGAAGCAACAGGACCTTGAGTGTCCAACTCATCAGGGCCAACGGGCGAATCAGGTGGTGTTTCCTCTTGCTCCTCATAAGCTGCTTCAAATGGATCCTTGGATTGCTTCATTGACCTCTACCTGCAATTTTTTCAGTACACACAATATCTAATCAAACCAAGATAAGTTCTCAACATTTTCACAGAGGTAATGGCCTAAAAGGGGACTCAATAGACCATATAAGAATTAAAAATTTGAAACCCTAAAAGGCAAAAGCAAAACGAAGGCCTAAAGTGAGAAGAATCGAAATAAACCTTCAATTTCACAAAATAAACCCTTCAAGAGCAAGCATGATTCGCCCGTATACAAGAGTGGATACAACAAGAATTTCCAATTTCATATTCAGAACACACCGTTTGCAGCACATTCTCAATCTGTCATTTTTAATTACTGAAATTTCAGATTTGGACTGAAATTTCAACCAAACCCATAATGATGATCTTCATGAAGTCGCAACAAACATCAATACAAACACAAACCCATCAATTAGACTGAAACAGAACATGTAATTTCAACCAAACAAACACAAACCCATGAAATTTCAACAACCAAATGGCTAGAGGACAGTCGCATAATGGAAAACGGAAAACAAACAACATTACAACACGTGAGTTTCAACCAAACAAACACATCCATGAAATCGATAGATTTAGAATACTAACCGCAACCAAAGCAGCCGACTGAGGAAGAAACGAAGCAGAATGAAGCAGCAGATGCAATCGAACAAGGGCGACACGCAGCTGAAACGAAGCAGAAGATGAAATCGAAGAACAGAGCTGCTCCTTGTCAAGCTGAATCGAACAACGATGACAAAACGGACGGTGTGCAGCGATTCGGGTGTGCGACGCAGCTACAGCGAGGGTTGAAACAGAGCTGAATCGACCAAAGCTGTTCCTTCTCGTTGTCCAGTTGAACCACTAGTTGAAGGCGTTGCGGCTGAAGACGTGCGTCAGGGGCTCAATGCATGCAGCTGGTGGCTATGGCTGGAGAGTCCTCTACGCGATGGCAAAAAATTGGGAGGTTTCGAGCGTTGGGCACCAAGGGCAGGGCTGTTGGGCTGAGTGAGACAGATTCTTCACTTCGTTTATCCATTATTCGATGAATTCGATTTTAAATAAATCCAAAAATTAAAATTTTATTATTTGTAAAAATTAAATCGAATCGATTTTAAATAGAAATTAATTTAAATTGAATTGATTTGATTTGATTTGATTCAGTTTAATTGATTGAGAGTTTTAATTGACTTTTTATTTTTTACATATTACTTTTAGTATTATGAATTTTAATTAAAATATTTCAATCTTAATTATGATCTAATCTTCTTAAATTATCAAAAATAATATACTATTGTTTACTAATCGATTCAATTCGATTTTATCAATTTATTTTATATCAAAATCGAATCGAATTGAAATAATTAAAATTTTTAAAAGTAAAAATCAAATCGAGAAAAACAGAAAAAAATCAATGTAATACCCGGCTAGATCCTGGCATCGGAATCCCGACTTTTCGATGGAATCTCTGTCGGAATCGGGAATTCAAAGATGCCGGAGCCTTCTAGAAGGGTAAAATGTGGTGTCTAAAATGTTTTCACATGATTTTAAGGTTTTGAATGAAAAAGAAATCGAGTTTGAAAGAGAAAAGACCATGGAGGCCGAACCTCAAGTTCGGCCGCCGAACATGGAATAGTTTAGGGGGCACATTAGGTTGCCGAAGGTGGTGAAGCTGTGGAGGCAGCTTTGGCCGCCGAAGGTCGTTGACCGACCACCTATAAAAGGGCCCCTTATCCAGATTTGAGATGAGTTTTCTCTCTCTTTTCGGGTATAGGTGAGTTCTTGATCTCCTTTGGTTGATTTCATGGTTTTCTTCAAAGTGGAGCAAGTTTTAAGAAGGTTTTAACTTGGTTTTCAAGGATTTGAGCTTTTGAAGGATTTGAGCTAAAGAGCAAAGTTGTGAGGCTTGGAGATTCCAGATCTGTTTTCCTTGGCATCTCCGAGTTTAGACCATCAATCCTCTCGATCTTCAAGAGGTAAGCATGGATCATCACCTTTCCTTATGTTTTAAGTGTGTTTTGAAGGGTTTAAGGGAGTTTTATGCATGGTTATGCATGGTTTGCATGGTTTTGGCTTATGTTGCTCATAAGCTATATGTATGCTAGATGTGTTGGTTGTTGGGGTTTAGACTTGTTAAAGCCCCTATATGCATGGATAAGAGAGTTTTTGCATGTTTTTGCATGTTTTTGCATGCTTGTATGAGTTGGAAAGAGTTTGGAAGGCTTGGGAGGCTGCTTGTGTGCGAGGCTGAGTTCTGGAAGAACTCAGGTTCGGCAGCCGAAGGGACTTTCGGCCTCCGAACTTGCCTGTGGTGGCTTGTTTTGGCTGCCGAACCCTACCCCCGAAAGTTGGACTTTCGGCTCTGGAGGGGAGTTTTGGCCGCCGAAGGTGCCGCCGAACATGCATGAGTTTCGGCTCTAGAGGGACTTTCGGCCGCCGAACCTGCCGCCGAAAGTGCCCTGTCCAGCCTTCCTTTGCATGATCTGCATGATTATTTTATGATGTTTTAGGGGGTTTTTGGGGAGTTGTTTAGCGTCTTGTTAGAGTGTGTTTGGTCCCTCATTTGAGTCCACCTGTGTAGGATCGAACCCAAGGAACCGAGAAGGCTAGCAGTGTTAGCTGTTGCAGAGTTAGTCCAGCATCTGCCAGAGGTGAGTAGAACTAACTCAAATGTTTTAAGCATGTTCACGCATCATGAATACCATGTCTATGTCTTAGGCTGTTGCATTAGATTTCACAAAGATGTTGCATTGCATAATTTGCTGTTGATATGAATGGACCAAGGCGACCCCAATAGCCCTAGATATGATATGTTACAGAAGTCCTGAGAAGCTCCTTCGAGGGCCGGGCACTATGTTATATTACAGAAGTCCTGAGGAGCCCCTTCGAGGGCCGGGCACCATGATACGTTATAGAAGTCCTGAGGAGCTCCTTCGAGGGCCAGGCATAGACAGAGGGAGTTTTGGAGGTCAGGTCCATTCGTGATGTGAAATGTTTGTGTTGTGACGCATTCCATAAAAGCATGTTTTATTATAATGTTTATCGTTCTGCTCATTGGGCTTTTTAGCTCACCCCTTTCCCCTAACCCCAGGTTTGCAGGTCAAAGGTAGTCCAAGAAGACGTCAAGGGTAAAGGTTGTGGCTATGTAATAGAATAGTAGTGGACATGTGATGTAAATCGATATAATGTAATGTAATGTAACGTAAAGTAGAGTTATGTTTATGGATTAGTATTGTGCTTGGCCCTAAGGTCTGGTTAATCCCTTTTTGTACATGATGTATGTTATGTTTTTATTGTTGAGATGTGAACCAGGCTTGATGTATGTAATGTTGACCCAGCTAGAGCATTTGTTGAGAGCTCTAGCATGGGGGTTTTTATGTTTCCAGCTAGTGTGCATGCACAGGATTAAGCTTGGTATGAGAAAAGTTTTAAAGTTTTTATATAAAATTTTATCATGTATGGGATTATACCAGTTGTACAGGATGTATGTTAGGCTTGCTACGGGTCCCGGCAGCCTTAAGCCGATCTGGATCCTAGCGCCGGTAGCGGTCCGGTTTCCGGGTCGTTACAATCAAACTGCAAAGTAAAGTAAGAGACTAATGTGTATCAATCATGTACAAAAATTCATTTAACTTAAAAGACCTGATGTCACCCAACAAATTTGGTTATTAAACCCGTCTTGGTACCGATCTCCTTGACACTTTGCCTTCGAGCTTTAGTTTCTATATGCTTCTCTTATATGGCAAGGTCTGGTTGGTCCTGATTCCTTCCTCTCTGTCATTATCATTCTAGCTGGAAACCATAATAATCAATATAAAAAATGACAAGAAGATTGAGCTATTTAAATTTCTATAAAAAATTTTCAACCACCCTAAACCGCACATGGTATCGATATTTTCCCATGTATTTCTATAAGAGTTTTTTCTTATAAAAAAACTGCAAGGTGCTAGAGTTATATGGTAGAGTAGTTAGAGCCATTTTTTCCTGTATCCATCTCTGTGTCACAAACTCACATCTTTCTCTATTCTTCTGTACTTTTAATTTTTCTTTTCTTTATGTGTGTTCAAACTCACATCCTTATTTATTCTTCTCTACTTCCAATTTTCCTTTTATTCGTGTGTGTGTGTGTCAATTTTCCTTTTCTTCATGTGTGTCCTCTTGCTTTCACTTTTCACCTTAATAACATAGGCCAAGCTCTAAGATCTCTTTGTGTCTTAATGCACCTTGACTAACTATGGTTTATGAGTGTAGAAACATAAATCTCTACTCATTTACATTGACATTTTGATTTAAAAGTGACAAGCATTACTGCTCTAAATTGAAATAAAAGAAAACAAATTGATAACGAGGAGATAAACATATACTTGTTTCAACAAGTTCACCAATAACTGGGAGATAAACACATACGTTTTCTCTCCTTTATTTTCATATTCTTTTTGTTTCGCTTGTTTCGCTTATTTCTTTTATGTTTTCTCCCCCTTGTTTATCTTTTTTCATATTCTTTTCATATACCCTTCTTCCTTTTCTATTTATAACATATAAATGAAATAACTCTACTAGCTTAATCCTAATACCCCATTTTCTTAAATCTCTTATGTCATGACGAAATTCTTGAAAAATCAGAGAGTAGCCAATATAATAAAAGAAATTATACAGACCAAGGAAAAGGATTAAAAAAAAAAAGAAGAGAAGATGGGAAAAGAAAGAAGACTACAATAATAGATAAAGCATACCCTTATCATGTTGGCCTTCTAAAGAGCAGATCTACAGAATGATTCATACTTCTCATCTGTTCTTCAGAAAATTGTGATAAAATAGACCTAAATAACAAAGAACAATAGTCTTGAAAAGTGTGCCTTATGCTACTTAGTCAAATAAGAGAAATAAAAGACAATTGATTCCCATTTAATCTTCCATGAAGCATCCATGTGCTTCTCAGGGCAATTTAATTATCTTATTTATAAATAATTTCATGCATGTCTCAAATGCATAATAATATATTAAATTTTTATCATGTCAGTTAGCTAAGCATGCGACATCACCTCTTTATTTATCCTATTTGGAATCAAAAAATTTTGTTGGAATAAACTATCTAATTAGGAGTAGATTACGTAATCATAGAGATTTGTACAATTAACAAATCTGATATATATTGTTTCCTATACAGGCTTATCTTGTTTTTTTAGAATAGGATTGCTTCTTTTTTTCTCTCCTGATTTTGTGTTGTAAATGTATCTATATATAACCTCATTTCCGGAGAAAAATACACAACAACTGAATTATTCACAGATTCCATCGTTCAATATGGTATCAGAGCAATTCTGATCTTGGAAGAATTGCTTCCCGAATTTCATATCTTGAAACCACCACCATAGCTTACCATCTGCAACATCGTATTTTATATTCCCCAACACCATTATTGTTCAGCCACAACAGAAGTCCAAAAAAATATGAAGGACAAATCACAACCTGCAGCTAACGTTACCCACCTAGGTATTGTTGGTAAGACAAATGTACTCTCTGCAATTTCTAAGAATAGTATTTAGATTATTGATACAGGTGCATCTGATCATATGACTAGAGATTCAGGGCAGTTATAATCCATTCGTGCTTTTTCACAATCTGTTATATCTACAACTAATGGTGGTACTTCTCCAATTACTGGAGAAAGATCAGTCATCTTGTCTAGTAGCCTTACTCTAGATACTGTCTTGATTGTTCCATCTCTTGAATATAACTTTTTGTCAGTTAGCCAAATAACATCTTCTCTTGTGTGCACTGTAACTTTTTGGTCCTCATTTTGTGTCTTTCAGGATATTCTGATTTGGAAGATTCTTGGTTATGGTGTTAAAAGCGGCAAACTCTATTACTTAGATTTGACAGAGAATAGGAAACAAAAAAATAACCTTGCATGTCAAATGAATAGTAGAGACAAAGCTCAAGCAACTGTTTGGTTATGGCATCGGCGATTAGGACATATTTCATTTGGATATCTTAAAAAGTTGCAACGACATCTTTTTTCAAATTTGAATATTTCAGACTTTCATTTTGATATTTGTGAACTGGCCAAAAGTCACCGTATTTCTTATTTACCATACTTAAATAAATATTCTGAACCATTTATGATTATACATTCTGATATTTGGGCCTGCAAAGATTCCTTCTATTTCTAAAGCACGATATTTTGTTACATTCATTGATGAGTGCACACGAATGACTTGGATGTCTCTGCTTCACAAAAAAAGTGATGTTCTTACAACATTTCAAGAATTCTACAATATGGTGGGCACTCAATATCAAAGACAGATTCATGTTTGGCAAACTGACAACGCACTGGAGTTCTTGGATACAAACTGTGGAAAGTTCCTAAGCGAAAGAGGGATTCAACATCATACTTCTAACACCTATACTCCACAACAAAATGGTTTGGCAGAAAGGAAAAATAGGTAAATCATGGAAGTTGTTCGTACTTCTCTCTTTGGCATGAATATGCCTCGGTTCTACTGGGGAGAAGCAATGAAGTCTACTATTTATCTAATTAATCAGGTCCCCTCTCGCGTACTTGATTTCTGAACTCCTCAACAAAAGATACAAGCTTTCTTCTCACTGTCACATGTCCCAAATCTTGAACCAAGGGTTTTTGGCTGCACAGTATATGTCCATATTCCAAAAATTTTGCGGAATAAACTTGATCCTTGTGCTAAATGATGTATATTTATTGGCTACTTCGATTTCCAAAAGGGATACCGATACTATAATCCACACACAAAAAGATGACATGTGACCTTGGATGTGTCATTTCATGAATCAGAACCATACTATTCAGGGAGAGTCACACCTCCTTCTTTTTAGGGGGAGAACTTTAGTGAAGAGAATGTGCCACAAGAAATAATGACAAATTTCTTAGAACTAGAGGAAGTAAGTGAAAGTTTTCAGCATAATAGTTATCAAGATCTCCTTGAAAGCTGTGACGAAGATTCATTAGTTCATTCTGGAAAATTACAAATACCAACGTCTGCTGAAGAATCACCAACATCTGAAGAGTTGCCTATGATAACACCATCAACCAAAGAATCAACTCAGATTGTCCTGGACACCAACATTTCTACTCAGGTAAACCCGAGTCCTATACTTGATGAGTGTAATGATACAAGTAACTCTTGTGACAATTTGACTCCCAGATATCCATAAAGATCAAATAAGGGTGTACCAAGGAAACAGTATGAACCTGACCTTAGAGCCAATGACAAGTATCCAATTAGTAATTATCTTTCTACTCATAGATTGTCCAAGTCATATGCACTTACTATTAATAAATTATCCAAAGTATCTATTCCTAGTAGTGTGCAAGATGCCTTAGCAGATCCAAAATGGACAAAGGCAATGAACGAAGAGATGGAGGCCCTACAAAAGAATTCTACATGAGAACTTGTTCCTCTACTTGAAGGAAAGAAGACAGTTGGATGTAGATGGGTATGCACTGTGAAACTTAAAGCAGATGGAAGCATTTATAGATATAAGGCGAGATTGATTGCAAAAGGATATACACAACAATATGAAGTATATTATCAGGAGACTTTTGCATCGGTGGCCAAACTCAACACAATTCGTATCGTTATTTCTGTAGCAGCAAATCGAGGTTGGCCTTTGAATTAATTTGATGTTAAAAATGCTTTTCTTAATGGAGATTTGGAGGAGGAAGTCTATATGGAGGTCCCACTGAGGGTTAAACGGAGTACTTCAAATAGAAATGAAGTTTTTAACATGAAGAAATCATTGTATGGGCTTAAACAATCACCTAGAACTTGGTTTGAGAGGTTCACTTCAGCGATGAAGGCATTTAGTTATAAACAGAGTAATTCAAACTATACTTTATTTATCAAACACAAAGAAGGGAAGGTAACAGGTTTAATTGTGTATGTCGATGATATGGTCTTAACAGGAGATGATCCTTGTGAAATAAAGTTAATGCAGGACTATTTGGCTGCTGAATTTGAAATGAAGGATCTCGAGCAACTTAAATATTTCTTAGGTATTGAAATAGCAAGATCAGAACGAGAGATTTTTCTTTCACAGCGAAAGTATGATTTGTTGACTGAAACTGAAATGCTTGCTTGCAAACCAGCAGAAACTCTGATGGAGGTGAACCATAAACTCGGTTTCTTTACAGAAAAAATTCCAACAGATGTGGGATGCTATCAAGGATTGGTTGGGAGATTGATCTATTTGACTCACATGAGGCCAAACATAGCATATGCTGTAAGTGTTGTAAGTCAATTCATGCATAAACCAAGTGAAGAACACATGAATGCAATATACCGAATCTTGAGATACTTGAAGAGGGCTTCAGGCAAGGGACGATTATTCTCAAAGAATGGTACATCAAACATTGAAGGATACACGAATGTTGATTGGGTAGGCAATCAATCAACAAGGTGATCTACTTCGGGTTATTTTACCTTCGTGAAAGGGAATCTAGTTACATGGAGAAGTAAAAAACAAAAGGTTGTGGTGCAGTCAAGTGCAGAGGCTGAATTCAGAGGTATGGCGTATGGTTTATGCAAGCTATTGTGGATTAAGAACGTTTTAAAAGAATTAGGAATAGACAATGCAAGCTCAATTAAACTTTATTGGGATAACAAGGCTACAATTGAGATTGCACAGAATCCCGTACAACATGATCGCACCAAACATGTTGAAGTTGATAGGCATTTCATCAAGGAAAAGCTAGATTAGAAGATTATACAGTTCTCGTTTATCAAGTCAAAAGATCAGTTAGCTGATGTACTCACAAAAGCAGTGTTTGGGAAGATATTCCATGATATGATTGACAAGTTGGGCATGATAGATATCCATGTTCCAATTTGAGGGAGAGTGTTGGAATAAACTGCCTAATTAGGAGTAGATTATATAATCATAAGGACTTGCACAATTAACATATCTGATATATATTATTTACTGTACAGACTTATCTTGTTTCCTAAGATTGCTTCTTCTTTTTCTCTCCTGATTTTGTGTTGTAAATGTATTTATATATAACCTCCTTTCCAGAGAAGAATACACAACAACTGAATTATTCACAGATTACATCGTTCAACAAATTTCATAAGAATTTAATTCAATTGAATTCTTTTCTATCAATTTTTTTATTTAAAATGAAAGAGTTTAATTCTTTTTAACTTAAAAAACTTTATTTTAGAAGAAATTGAAATCATGCATGGTTTTATAAGAATCCATTTGAAATTTTTCTTACAAAATAAATTATTCCAAACAAAACCTATGCATTCCTTACAGAAGAATTTGTTACTAGTCTTTAGTGATAGAGTTTGACTCTTACTAAGCCAAATACATAATCATTTGAACCATTGACACCAGTTTTGCTACTTGATGATTTGCAGATTTTCAGAAATTTTGACTAACCATTGAAACTTATCAGCTCAGTACTTCTAGTATTTAATAACTCTATATCCCAATAATCAAACCCCTCAGCTTACTCATAGAAAAAAAAAACTTCTACTGTGATACGTTGACATTACCATTAGGTCTATAGTGTACCAATACCAAAAAAAACATTAAAAAATATCATCCTTTCTGTTATATGAACAACATAAATTGATCCAACTACTTCTATTAATGGTAAATAATTTTGCTGGATAGATATTAGCGTGTAAATGCTATTATTAAGGACAAACGAAAAATATTACTTAATATGAAGCAATTAGTCTTAGATTGGACCGGACCTAACTTTTGCTTTCGACGTTCGATGGAGACCCACGATAGCTTTTCAAAAAAGAAATTTTGAGACGCATGACTTTCAAAAGTGTGACAAGGACCAAAGGCCCAGTCACAAAGTTCGAGGTAAAAATTTCACCGTTTAGAGGGTTAATTTTATATTTTTAATTATTTTTTAAATATTTTTGTAATTTTGCATATTAGAGTTTTTTTCTATTATAAATAGTCTTTCCTTGGCTATTTGAGATGCTTTTCAATCTTTCAAGAATTTCATTAAGACTTTTCCAGTTTCTATTCTCTCATTTCTATTATTTCGTCTTAGACAAATGTTATTAGTTAAAACTTCTGACGGAGTCTAATTAGTCCTATATCATTACTTTAAATATATCCATTAGGAATAAAAAAAAAAACAAGTATAGTACCAACACAACATGAAGCAAGAAGGAAAGAGAAAAGAGTTGGTAAATAAAATATATTGCAAGCAAATGCTCATTTATTGATACAAAATAAATTTGTTATTCTATTATAATATGATCCCAACCTAAGATTGGAGTAATTTTTTAGTTCACAAAATTTATAGTGCATCCCCCTAGCTCTTCTTATTTCTAATCTTATAAATGATCAACAACGTCTTTAGAAGAGCCTTCAAATGCTCATACATGATCCAAAAACAACTTTACTAGACAAACATTTTCAAAAGTCCTATAGCCTTCACAATTCATGGATCGAATCATTAACCTATTAGTGACATTCCCTTTTTGAAAAAAAAAAAAATTAATGAGTCACAATGTAATAACCCTGAAAAGCAAGAACAACAAAACATCTAGAATGATGAGAGATATATACATTTGATTATTTTAGAGACTAGTGATACAAATGATGGTTTTAGAGTATTATACTAGACATGGATTAGGATTCATGTGTTAGATACTTTATATTTTTTTTATTGGTATTAAAGCCTAAAATTTATTTTCTAGTTTATTACATGTGTTTAGAATGTTATAATGTTTAAATTGAATTAAAATTATTTTAAAAATTTTTTAGTAAAAAATTTAAATTTAGATAACATATTCGCATGCATTATTTTAGATTTAATATCTCCAAATTTGGGAAAAAAGTCTCAAAATTCTACCTTTAAAGAAAGTCTATATTGAAAAATTCCTTATTATAGAATTCTCTTAAATTAATGATGACCAAAAATAGAAAGACTATACATAAATTATATATGTTAAGGATAAATTTCAAATATCAAGTTGTTTCATATGAAATGATGTGTCGTATCAATTGAAATAAAATATTGTTTTATATAAAATAATGTGTCATTTAATCCGAGATGACATGTCAATTCATTTGAAACAACATGACTTTTCAGATGAAGTGATGTGTCATTTCATCCGAAAATGTGTATCGTTTCAACTAAAAAGATATGTCTTTTAAAATGAAAAGACGCATATTCTCAACAAAAAAGACGTATTATCTTAACTAAAAAGGTTCTTCTCAACAAAAAAAAGATGTATCATCTTAACTAAAAAGATGTATTTTTTTTCAAATTATAAAGTTGTGTCTTTTCAAATTATTTGATCATCATATGAGTGTTATATATATTTGAATATAGGCCCTCTCACACACGTATTGGAGTCGCATGGGCATATGCCACAATTCTAATTTTTTTATATTGAAAAAAATTTAAATATTTTATGTGACCTTAAATAATATTTTGAACACTTTATATATTTTATATTTTATATTTTTATTTTTATGAAAATTAATAAATTTTTATTGTAAAATAATTATATAAATTGTCCAAAATTTATTTTAACAATTCTTTAATTTTCTAAATCGCCATATTGCCTTAAAATTATTTATTATGTAATATAAAAGGTATTGGCAAAATATGCGAGAATGTCAATGATGATAATAATGATTTAGAGTGACTGAGAATGATTATAATTTGGTTAATCTACCTTGGTTTTAGTTGTTAATAAGGAATGAATTGAATTGCTTTATAAAAAAAAAAAAGAAAGTTAGATTAATGAGCAAATTTATTATATAATTGGATAAGGAGAACTGATATGCAGACATATAAAAATTTAAGCTTAGATTTTCTATTACCTAATTAAAGGTGAATAATTTGGATCACAATGATAGTAATTCTTATAAGTGATTAGATTAAACTTGGAAAAAGTACAAAAGAGAACCTTGGTTTCATCAGTTTTTCACTTTAAGGTCAATGGTTTACTTCGGGATATATGGTTCAATTTTGTGTCAAACAAGTACCTCATATTTGTAACGACCCGAAAATTGGACCGCTACCGGCGCTAGGATCCAGATCAGCATAAGGCCGCCGGGACCCGTAGCAAGCCTGACATACCTCCTGTAAACCTGTTTAATCCCATACATGATCAACAACATACATAAAAATTTGAACTTTTCTTTTCTTTTACCAAGCTCAACCTGTGCATGCACATAAGCATATACATAAACATAAACATAAACCTCACACTGGAGCTCTAACCAAATGCTCCAATGGGGTATCTCATCATACACAAGCTTGGTGGAACATAAACGTCATAAAACATAGATCATGTATACAAAAAGGATCACCATACACATAGGGTCAAGCACAACCTCTAATCCTCAATATCATTTTTACATAACATAACTATTCATAACTTTACATCATTTACAATCTATCATGTCCACTTTCTAACTATTACATACACATGACTTCATTACTCTTGACTTCTCTGCCTAGCCCGTACCTGCAAACCTGGGGGATTAGGGAAAGGGGTGAGCTACTAGAGCCTAGTGAGCAGAATAATAAAAACATTTAAATCATATGCCATAATGGAATGCAACACATCACAGATAAATCACATCACGGATGGTATTGTCACCAATAGTCCTCTACATTCCAAAGTGCCGGGACGTAGAATGGGTCAACCGGTCTTTCTCTTAACATATCATAACATAACATTTCCAAGGTGCCGGGACGTAGAATGGGTCAATCGGTCTTTCTCTTACATAGTGCCGGGACGTAGAATGGGTCAACCGGACTTCCATACCATATCATGCCGTATCATCATCATATCATATCATATGAGGACTAAAGGATCATCCAATAACCAATCCACATCAACATCATAGAATGCAATGAAACATATTCGTGAATTCTAATGCAAACAACCTAAATCATCACATGGCATTCATGATGCATGAGCATGCTCAAAACTTTATAATTTATTTGCTTTAAAAAATAAAGGTTTATTCTACTCACCTCAGCTAGCTCTGACAAAGACTGAAGCAGCTGACTCACTGCTGGGGTCTTCGGTTCCTCGGGTCCGAACCTACACAGGTGGACTCAAATGAGGGACCAAACAACTAGAACATGACTCTAAAAACATCCCCCAAAAACCCCCTAAAATACCTCAAAACAATCATGCAAAACATGCAAAGGAAGGCTGAACAGGGCACTTTCGGCGGCCGAAAGTCCCTCCAGAGCCGAAAGTCAGGCAGGTTCGGCGGCGCCTTCGGCGGCCGAAAGTGCCCTCCAGAGACGAAAGTCTCTTTTGGGGGCAGGCTTCGGCAGCCGAAAGGCTTGCCTCCCAGGCAAGTTCGGCGGCCGAAAGTCCTTCGGCTGCCGAACCTGGTTTCTGCCAAAAGGGCAGAAACTCGGCTCCTCATGCACATTTGCCTTCCAAAACCTTCAATCAAGCATACAACTCATCCAAAACATGCATAGATACATACATCAGTTCCTAGGGGCTTCAAACTATCCTAAACCCCATCTACAACACATCAAACATGCATATCCAACATACATTGTCCATAAAACACATATAACCTAACAATGCTCAACTAACATAAACATACATTTCTACCCCATGAATCAACTTAAAACTTGTTTAAAACATATAGTGAGCTTAAGATCGGCCCTACCTCTTGAAGATCGAGAGGAAAACGACCCTAGCTCGGAGATGGGAGAGATTGAGTTCCTTGAACCTCAAAGCTCCAAAAATTGCTTTGTGCTAAAAAATCTTCAAAACAAAGTTGCAAACTCATAAAAATCATGAAGAATGGAAGAAAGAAACACAAGATCGGCGAGGGACGGCGGAGAGCTCACCTTGGCCGAAAATGGGGAGAAAAGCTCGCCCGTTTTAGGCTAAGGGACCCCTTTATAGGTGGCTGGCCAGGCCACATTCGGGGGCCGAACGTGCCTCCGCATGCATGCCATGTTCGGCGGCCGAACCTGGACTCCCCTTACTTATGCTTTCGGGGGCCTAAGGCACACCCGAAGTGCATGCATGTTCGGCGGCCGAACTTGAGGTTCGGCGGCCGAACCTGAGTTTTCCTCCAAGACTATTTTCATGCAAAAACTCATTTTCTTTTTAGTTTAAAACATAAAATACATTAAAACATTTTATAAAAACATGATTTTACCCTTCTAGAGGTCTCCGACACCCGGGATTCCACCGGACAGTAGGAATTCCGATACCGGAGTCTAGCCGGATATTACATTCTCCCCCCCTTAAGAACATTCATCCCTGAATGTTCACCAAACAACACATAGCATGGCATACACATAACAAACATACAAGGCACATAAAACTCACAAGGAACTAACCTTAGAAGAGATAAGGGTATTGCTGGAGCATGGACTCCCATGTCTCCCAAGTGCATTCTTCCATATTGTGGTGGTTCCAAAGGACTTTCACCATCGGGATTTCCTTGTTTCTCAGCTTCCTGATCTGGGTGTCAAGAATCCGCACTGGCTGTTCAACATAGGTGAGATCTTCTTGGATTTCCACATGAGGCTCACTAAGAACCTTGCCCGGATTTGACACGAACTTCCTCAACATGGAAACATGGAAAACCGGATGGATTCTTTCCATTGAAGCAGGTAAATCTAGCTTGTACGACACATTCCCAATCTTCTGCAAGATTTCAAAGGGTTCGATGTATCGTGAGGCTAGTTTACCTTTCTTTCCAAAGCGAACCACTCCTTTCATTGGAGACACCTTGAGCAATACCAGATCCCCCTCCTGAAACTCTACCTGCCTCCTGCGGATGTCTGCATAACTTTTCTGCCTGCTTGCAGCAGTCTTGATCCTTTCTCTGATCATGGGCACCACCCTGCTGGTGATCTCAACTAGCTCAGGCCCTGCCAAGGCCTTCTCTCCAACTTCCTCCCAGCAAACCGGTGACCTGCACTTCCTTCCATATAAGGCTTCATATGGAGCCATCCCGATGCTAGCATGATGGCTGTTATTGTAGGCAAACTCCACCAAGGGTAGATGCTGCCTCCAAGAACCGCCAAAATCCAGCACACACATTCTAAGCATATCCTCTATCGTTTGGATGGTCCTTTCTGATTGTCCGTCCATCTGTGGATGGAAGGCAATGCTAAAATCCAACCTGGTACCCATGGCATTCTGCAGACTCCGCCAAAATCTGGAGGTGAACTGGGGTCCTCTATCAGACACTATTGAAACAGGAACCCCATGCAGCCTGACGATCTCATCAACATACACCTGCGCCAACTTGTCCACAGAATAGCCACTCCTGACAGGGATGAAGTGAGCAGATTTGGTGAGTCTATCCACAATCACCCATATGGAGTCCAATCTGTTGGACATCGCCGGTAACCCCACTACGAAGTCCATAGCTATATTCTCCCATTTTCACTCTGGAATGGGTAGCGGGTTAAGCATTCCAGCCGGCTTCTGATGTTCCAGCTTCACCCTCTGACACATTTCGCAGGCTGACACAAACTGTGCCACTTCTTTCTTCATAGCTGGCCACCAATAAATTTTCTTAAGATCTTGATACATCTTGGTGGCTCCGGGGTGAACGTTGTACCTTGCATTATGAGCCTCTCTCATAATGTCTCCTTTTAGCCCTATGTCGTCTGGTACACACAATCGGCTCCCATAGCGGAGGATCCCCTTGTTGTCGAATCTGAACTCACTATCCTTGCCTGACTGAACAGTCCTGGCAATCTTCACTAATTCTGGGTCCTCATGCTGTTTCTGAGCCACCTGCTCCAGAAACACGGGCGCCACTCTCATCTGGGCTACTAAAGCACCTGTACCAGACAACTCTAACTGAAGACCTTCATCAATGAGCTTGTTAAACTCCTTCATCACCGGCCTCCTCTCAGCCGTGATGTGGGATAGACTGCCTAGTGACTTCCGGCTTAGGGCGTCTGCCACAACATTCGCCTTACCCGGATGGTACTGAATCTTGCAATCATAGTCACTCAGCAGCTCCACCCATCTTCTCTGTCTCAAATTCAAATCTCTTTGACTCAGGATGTACTGCAGGCTCTTATGATCTGTGAAGATCTCACATTTTACCCCATAAAGGTAATGCCTCCACATCTTGAGTGCAAAGATTACTGCTGCCATTTTCAGGTCATGTGTAGGGTAATTCAACTCATGCTTCTTCAGCTGTCTAGAAGTATAAGCAATCACCCTTTCATTTTGCATTAACACACAACCCAATCCCACTCGGGATGCATCACAGAAAACTGTGAAATCCTCATTGCTAGCTGGCAAAGCTAACACTGGTGCTGACGTTAACCTCTTCTTAAGCTCTTCAAAACTCTCTTCGCACTGGTCAGTCCACACAAACTTCTGATTCTTCCTGGTTAGTCTGGTCAGAAGAGCTGCAATTTTTGAGAAGTCTTGAACGAACCTCCTGTAGTAACCTGCCAAACCCAAGAAACTTCTAATCTCTGTCACTGAAGTGGGTCTAGGCCAGTTAGCCACAGCTTCTATCTTCTTGGGGTCCACTTCTATCCCATTTTCTGACACAACATGCCCCAAGAATGAGATGCTCCTTAACCAGAACTCACACTTGGAAAACTTGGCATACAAGCCGTGTTCCCTCAAGGTCTGCAGAACTAACCTCAGATGATGGGCATGCTCCTCTGCATTCCTGGAATACACTAAGATATCATCTATGAAGACAATAACAAAGTGATCCAGGTATTGGCTAAACACTCTGTTCATGAGATCCATGAATGCTGCAGGGGCGTTGGTTAACCCGAACGGCATTACAAGGAACTCAAAATGCCCATATCTGATCCTGAAAGCTGTCTTTGGCACATCCTCCTCTCTGATCCTCAGCTGATGATACCCGGACCTCAGATCTATTTTGGAGAAGCAACCCGCTCCTGCTAGCTGGTCAAATAGATCATCGATCCTTGGCAATGGGTACTTGTTCTTGGTAGTGACTTTGTTCAACTGCCTGTAGTCGATACAAAGTCTAAGGTATCCATCCTTCTTCCTCACAAACAGCACTAGAGCACCCCAAGGTAAGGTACTCGGTCGGATGAAGCCCTTTTCTACCAGCTCTTGCAACTGTTCTTTCAATTCCTTCAACTCAGCTGGAGCCATCCTGTAGGGAGGGATAGAGATCAGTCGGGTTCCAGGCATCAATTCTATCTCGAACTCTATCTCCCTAGCAGGTGGTAAACCTGGCAGCTCGTCTGGGAAGACGTCTAGAAACTCTCTAATCACTGGCACCGAGGCGGGCTCTCTAACCTGACTACTAAGCTCTCTCACATGAGACAAACATCCCTGACATCCCTTCCTAAGCAACCTACGAGCTTGAAGAGCTGATATCAGACCTCTAGGTGTATCCCTCCTCCCTGAAGACAACCTCTGACCCATCCTGACCTCTGAACCTGACTACCTTGTCCCTGCAGTCTAAGATAGCACCATGGGTAGATAACCAGTCCATCCCTAGAATGACGTCAAAATCTGTCAAGTCTAGAACCACAAGGTCGGCGGAAAGGCATCTTCCCTCAAAAAAGACTGGACAGCACTGGCAGACTGACTCTGCCACTGATGGATCACACTTGGGTCCACTGACCCAGAGAGGACACTCTAACTCAGAGATCATCAACCCCAACCTCTCTACGGCTCTCGGAGCAATAAAAGAATGAGATGCACCAGGGTCCATCAAGGCATACACATCTGAACAACCAATGACTAAGTTACCTGCCACCACGGTGTTAGATGCATCTACCTCCTGTTGAGTCATCGTGAAGATCCGTGCTGGAGCTGATGGACCTTCACCTCTGAAACCCGTTGAAGAAGAGGCTGACCCTCTCCCTCTGCCTCTGCCACTGGCCTGAGTCGTGGCTGGAGCTGCTGGCTGCGCTACACTACCTGAAGCTGTCTGCTGGGACTGAGCCATAGGTACTGTCCTAGGACACTCCCGAGCCATGTGTCCCTCTTGCCCGCATCTGAAGCAGGCTGCTGTCCCAGCCCGGCAAACTCCCTTGTGTGGCTTACCACACTTTGCACAAACTGCATTGTCCGCACCAGAGCTTGAGCCACTCCCTAGTCCCAGACTAGACTTGATCTTGTTCCAGAACTTGTTCTTCTTGGGCTTCCTAGTGGTGTTACCCCACCTTTTGATACCTGAAGCTGCTGCACTCAGAGAAGAAGGGCCTAGGGTCTTAGAACCAGAGGGCTGTGTCACTGACTGTTTAACTATCCCCTGAATGATGGTACTGGCCTCCATTTTCTGGGCCATATCCACTATGGCATGGAAGCTCTCCCTATCTGCTGACTGGATCAAGGAGGAATATCTGGAGTGGAGTTTCATGATATACCTCCTTGACTTTTTTGGTCTGAGTCAAGATTTTGCCCTGCAAATGGCAACAGCTCCAAGAATCTGTCTGTGATCTCGTCTACACTCATATCATCAGTCTGCCTCAACTGTTCAAACTCTATCATCTTCAATTCCCTTGAGCTATTAGGGAAAGCCCATCCTGCAAACTCGTTTGCAAACTCTTCCCAAGACATACTATCCATCCTCGGGTTCACATAATTCTTAAACCACTCTCGTGCCTTCTTGCACTTAAGCGTGAACCCAGCCATCTGAATGGCTCTACTGTCATCAGCCCCAATCTCATCTGTGATCACCTTGACCCTTTCAAGATACACAAACGGGTCATCCCCTTTTTCATACTGAGGAGCACCCAACTTCATGTAGTCGGTCATCTTAACCTTGCTCCCATCGGATGAGCTAGGCTTAGGTACTGGGGTTTCTGTAACTGTGGGTTCTACTGGTGGAGGAGGAGGTGCAGCATCCCCTGGGGTAGGGTTTGCTGGATTTGGATAGTAGGGCGGGGGTGGATACATTGGGTATTGTGGGTATGGTGGGTAGTAAGATGGGTATGGCATGTGAGAAGGGTAAGGATTAAAGCTGGGGTAATCCGATGTACCTCCCATCACTACAAAAAAACAGTGATTTAGCGACCAAAATTTTGGTCGCTAAAAGGCAGATTTTGGTCGCTATTATGAAATAGCGACCATTTGGCGACCAAAATGAAATGGTCGGTGTTTGGCCAGTCGCTAAATTTTTGGCGATATATGAAAATTGGTCGCTAAAATAGCAACCAATCAGCGACCATTTTTTGGTCGCTAATTTGGTGTCATGGCAGATAATGTATTGAAAAATGGTCGTTAAAATTTGGTCGCTAAATGGTCGCTGTGTGGAAAAGTAAATTGGTCGTTAATTTTTAGTCTTGAAATGGTCGTTGTTTTGGTCGCTAAATTGGTCGCTATTTCGTTGTTATTTGATCGCCTCAGGGAAGAGCATTTGGTAGCTGTGTGGAAGTAAATTGGTCGTTAATTTTTGGTCGCGAAATGGTCGCTGTTTTGATCGCTATTTCGTTGTTATTAAATCGCCTCAGGGAAGAGCATTTAGTCGCTATTTCGTCGCAAATTAATAGTAAAATAAAAAAAATATTATTATTTAATTTGCTTTTGTAGCTGATTAGTCACTAATAAATGCATTTAAATCTGATTCATATCATTTTTCCAATAAATTCATAAACCTGCTATAATATCAATATGTACACACACATTCCAATACATAAAACATCAAAGACAATATATACACATCAACTTCATTTCATAATTCTGCCATCTAAAAGTCCAAAACATTACTATAGTTCAACACTAAGAAACTTAAAATATCTTAAAATACATAATGGATCCAAATAGTATAAAATTCATATTATAAAACATATTATTTAAGTCAGTGAGATATGACATCATGCTAATCCATATGTGAATCACCAAGGGATCTATGAACTGGATGAATATCAGATGATGATGGCATCAATGAGGAAGACTGTTGTCCCATCTTCGCTGCCTGTAGTTCATCACGCATTTGAGCTATCATATGACTTTGGTCTTCTACAAGTTTCTGCAAACTATTATATATAATTAAACTTTTTAGTCTCTCAATTTTTCTTCCAATATACATTTATAGATCTTTTCATTCAATTTGTTGTTAGTTTTTCAAATTAAACTACTTTTTAATCCTTAAATATTATAATTATTTTCAGTTTTGTTCCTCAATTTTATAATTACTTACAATTTCATCTTTTATATTTATGTTTTCATCTTTCTGTCTTCAATTGATGAAATTATAAATAATTGTAAAATTAAGGAATAAAATTATAAATAATTACAATATTTATGAACTACATAGTAATTTATCTAAAAATACTAAGAGAAAATGAAAAGAAAGATCTAAATGTGTGACAAATCAAGATTAAGAGACTAATTAGTCTAATTTCCAAATTATAAGGACCAAACTTGTTATTGGTGACAAAATTAGGGACTAAATAGTAAATTTTTCATTTTAAAAAGATATAATATTAAAAATAATTATTTGGCATGATCAAATTTGTAAGAAAAAATTCAAATGTCTTCTTCTTTTTGGACTAAATAGAATCCAAAAAGTTAAAAATAATTATTTGTTAGGTACGTAAATGTGATGAACAGGAGACCTGACCCATTATACTAAAGAGCATCTCACAAACTAACTTTTTGGATAGCCCCGCAGTTTGAATCACATAAAATATTTCGAAATTACTAAATAATGTCAACATCTAGGACTTATGAAGGTAAAGTGCACTTATATGATAGTTGTGCTTGTGCCTTCAAACATTGGAGACCTCTATTTGAAAGATACTATCATGTTATTAAAACATACACCAAGCTACCAACGAAAAGAACTCAAGAAACTGAATTACTACCTCATGCTTTCCTAGACATGTTATAAATGAGATGCTCAAATCGAAGTTCAAACTTCAAACATTAATATAACAGATTCACAAACAGTTTCAGATTACAATCTTACAAAACTATAACCCAAAAGTCCCTATATAGCCGGTGCCAGTCAGGCTTTTCCAACTCAAAAGCACATACAGAGCATCCTTTGGACATTGGAGATTTAAGCTAAATACTTTGATAAGATATCCTATTTCTATTTGACAATTATATCTCATGGTGGATTTAGGTTCAGTTTTTGCGCTTTCAATTGTTTTTGAAAGGATGCTCTGAAGTTGGGCAAAACCGAATTTGGCTACCTTGGATCCTGATTCCACCTATTAACACTCCAACTTACTACAAATAGAATCAGCCAGATAAAAAGTCTAGTTTAAGTAGCATTTTACAAATCACATGTTCTGAATTAATAATTAATAATTCATCTTAAGCACAATGTCTACACTTCATTAGCAAGGTCAAAGATGAAAATGTATTTCAAAACTGACCTTTACGGAAGAACCTTTAAGATCTGATGCTTGTCTTACATATGAAGATTTAGAGATCCCCTCAATAAAACTTGATCCCCTTGCACTTGGCGAGCCTTTGATTGAACTTGTGCAGGCATCAGCCATGGCAACATCTCCTTGATGGAAAAGCATTATTAGCAGGCTCATTTTTCACAATCATATCAAAGCCAGTGAATAGCTGTCTATTTTCATAGTAACCAATCAGAATAGCATACTAAGTCCATTAAATGATAACTTAACCATGAATTTAACTGCTGCATAATGCAAGAGATGCTTGAGAGGTCAGAAGTGGAACTTTTCACTAAAACCTTTGCAAAGTGGAACTTGTTGCAAAAATATGAATGATTAAATTTAACAAAAGGTGGTGCTCTTAGAAAATGATAAAGGGCTTATATTAACATATACCTTCTTCTTCAGGTCCCTGGACAACAACAGAGTACCGTTTAACAACTTGAGTGAAAGGTATATAGATCAACAGCTGCTCATCCGCATCGCTCTCTAGATTCAAACCAGCATCTTCTCTATATCCCTAACTTGTGCACAAATTACAATAAACATAAAACATAATAACCATATGAATCATAAAAAACAATATATTGAGGAATTCTTTCTCTGAGCATGATTAAAGTGAGCATTATGCTCAAAGAAAATCTTAGTAAGCTTCATGTCAATCAATTTGGGCTTCAAGAAAATTGAGGGGAAAGGTATTGAACACTCCCAAAAGTTTGTCGCGTGCTATGAAAATAGAAGGGAGAAAAAATGGAAAGGAAATCAAAATTGCATTTGGATGAGCATGAAGGAAAAATAATGCAATTAAAGAAAATCCAAACCACATAGACTATCAAATGCACAAAAGGGAAAACTTTCTGCTGATAAATTTACCTGTTTGAGAGCATTGGGAAGAGAGTGGCTGGAGTTTTGATTGAGGCATTCAACTCCAGACCAATCAATGAATTAAGTCTACTAGATCAACCTGATTAACCAAGAAGATTGAAACCACAATTAACAAATCTCAATTTTACCCTCCAAAACCCAGCTCCAAGAATCGAATAATTCCCATAAACTTTCTCAATAACCCGAACAAGGGTCAGAAATAACGAAGAAGAACTGAAAACAACATATTTTTCTTAAACATCATGGGATCTGATAGTATTAATGTGCTCTGTCGCTGGCTACAAAGAATGTTTTGAAGCCCTTGGAGTTTGTTCTAGGACACACATCGCTAATGAGTCCCTGTGAAATGGAAGTCTATTAATGTGGAGTGGGAAAAGGATAAAATATTTGAGAAGAAGAGGATTATTACTAAGTGTAGGAAAATAGATTACTAGTAGAACAGCTCTCCATGGCTGCTACCTTCTCTCTTCTGAAAGTGAAACGCCCAGCGGCTTCCCTGTACCAAGGAATTAACAACAAATAACTACATGCTTATGACTAAAATCAAAACCCTAATTTTCGACACAAGAGAAAATCTTAAGGAGGCAAAAAAGGTGAGAAATCAGGTAACAAAGCTCACTCTCTTGCCGTATCCCCGGCGTCAGCGTCGTAAGCGTCTCAGAAAGGACAAGAACCCTAGATCTTGAACAGATGTCGAAGAGCAACTTCCCTCGATGATAGAAAATGTTAAAAACAAAATGCTGATACCAATCAAGCTTGTTTTGTATACGTGACCTTTCACTTTCGATTCAAACGAAACCCGAAACTCAGGAGAGAGAAGGGTTTTTGCAAAGGACCACGAAGCGTGTTGATCTGTCGTTGGGAAGAACCCGATAATCCCAGAAATTCAATCGGTTCAAACCAGTGTTTGTGGAACTGTGGCTCTGTATTTGGATTCCTGATTTAGAGTATCTCTTAAATTGTCAAAACGATGTAATTTTGTATACCGAATTAAAATCACTTAATTTAAAATTTTAAATAAAATAAAATTTAATTAAAAATTAAATTAAAATTTTAAAAATAAAATGGTCGCTGATTGGTCGCTGTTTAGCGACTAAACTAATTAGTCGCTAAATATGGTCGCAAATTATAACATTATATTCCCGCTCAAAAAGTAGTCGCAATTTTGTCGCAAATATGGTCGCAAATATCTCGCGCCACTAATTCCCGCTAAACTTAGCGACGATTTAATATTTGGTCGCTAAATAGCGACCAAATAACAACCAATTTTTGGTCGTTGAGTCTTTTGTTAAATAAAAATATTATTTTATTCATGTAGTAGCAGAATGGTCGCTGATTGGTTGCTATATAGCGACCAAAAATTTTGGTCGCTAATTTTGGTCGCAATTTCATAGTTTTTTTGTAGTGCATCGAATACCCGGGATTTTGAGAAAAGGGTGGGTAGTGAGGTGGTTGAACAAATCCCGAGGCCTGGTTGCCTCCTTGGGACTCTCCCATTCCCTCTTCCGACATGCTTACTCCTAAACTGCCATCCCTCCTCTGATCCACATCCATCTCATCCCCCATATCAACCGACATTCCTCCCTGAACTGTTCCCCTCACTGATCTGCTCCTACCCAGATCCAAAGACCTTCTAGGGTCTCTTACTGCTCTTTCTCTGCTGGACCTACTTGACATTGCCCTAGGCAATGCAGGAGGATGGGCGCTCGTGCCCTCATCCTCAGGTGGTACTTCAGTCAATCGTGCAGATCGACGAGTTCCTCTCATCCTGTTTCTGAAAAACAGTACACATCACATAAACATTTGCATCAAATGGTTCATGTGGAAACACATGAACCCGCATCACATACATCACATATCATAACATATCATTAATGCACATGCATATAATCATGGCATTTCACATCGTCATTCAAGACAGGACTCTACATCCTATCCTAGTGGACATGATCTTTCCTATTGTGCTTGACCTTCTATAACATCTATGAGTCCGACACTCTAGGTCCGACCATATGAACCTAGGGCTCTGATACCATTTTGTAACGACCCGAAAATCGGACCTCTACCGGCGCTAGGATCCAGATCGGCATAAGGCCGCCGGGACCCGTAGCAAGCCTGACATACCTCCTGTAAACCTGTTTAATCCCATACATGATCAACAACATACATAAAAATTTGAACTTTTCTTTTCTTTTACCAAGCTCAACCTGTGCATGCACATAAGCATATACATAAACATAAACATAAACCTCACACTGGAGCTCTAACCAAATGCTCCAATGGGGTATCTCATCATACACAAGCTTGGTGGAACATAAACATCATAAAACATAGATCATGTATACAAAAGGGATCACCATACACATAGGGTCAAGCACAACCTCTAATCCTCAATATCATTTTTACATAACATAACTATTCATAACTTTACATCATTTACAATCTATCATGTCCACTTTCTAACTATTACATACACATGACTTCATTACTCTTGACTTCTCTGCCTAGCCCGTACCTGCAAACCTGGGGGATTAGGGAAAGGGGTGAGCTACTAGAGCCCAGTGAGCAGAATAATAAAAACATTTAAATCATATGCCATAATGGAATGCAACACATCACAGATAAATCACATCACGGATGGTATTGTCACCAATAGTCCTCTACATTCCAAAGTGCCGAGACGTAGAATGGATCAACCGGTCTTTCTCTTAACATATCATAACATAACATTTCCAAGGTGCCGGGACGTAGAATGGGTCAACCGGTCTTTCTCTTACATAGTGCCAGGACATAGAATGGGTCAACCGGACTTCCATACCATATCATGCCATATCATCATCATATCATATCATATGAGGACTAAAGGATCATCCAATAACCAATCCACATCAACATCATAGAATGCAATGCAACATATTCGTGAATTCTAATGCAAACAACCTAAATCATCACATGGCATTCATGATGCATGAGCATGCTCAAAACTTTATAATTTATTTGCTTTAAAACATAAAGGTTTATTCTACTCACCTCAGCTAGCTCTGACAAAGACTGAAGCAGCTGACTCACTGCTGGGGTCTTCGGTTCCTCGGGTCCGAACCTACACAGGTGGACTCAAATGAGGGACCAAACAACTAGAACATGACTCTAAAAACATCCCCCAAAAACCCCCTAAAAGACCTCAAAACAATCATGCAAAACATGCAAAGGAAGGCTGAATAGAGCACTTTCGGCGGCAGGTTCGGCGGCCGAAAGTCCCTCCAGAGCCGAAAGTCAGACAGGTTCGGCGGCACCTTTGGCGGCCGAAAGTGCCCTCCAGAGACGAAAGTCTCTTTTCGGGGGCAGGCTTCGGCAGCCGAAAGGCTTGCCTCCCAGGCAGGTTCGGCGGCCGAAAGTCCTTCGGCTGCCGAACCTGGTTTCTGCCAAAAGGGCAGAAACTCGGCTCCTCATGCACATTTGCCTCCCAAAACCTTCAATTAAGCATACAACTCATCCAAAACATGCATAGATACATACATCAGCTCCTAGGGGCTTCAAATTATCCTAAACCCCATCTACAACACATCAAACATGCATATCCAACATACATTGTCTATAAAACACATATAACGTAACAATGCTCAACTAACATAAACATACATTTCTACCCCATGAATCAACTTAAAACTTGTTTAAAACATATAGTGAGCTCAAGATCGGCCCCTACCTCTTAAAAATCGAGAGGAAAACGACCCTAGCTCGGAGATGGGAGAGATTGAGTTCCTTGAACCTCAAAGCTCCAAAACTTGCTTTATGCTCAAAAATCTTCAAAACAAAGTTGCAAACTCATAAAAATCATGAAGAATGGAAGGAATAAACTCAAGATCGGCGAGGGAAGACGGAGAGCTCACCTTGGCCGAAAATGGAGAGAAAAGCTCGCCCGTTTTCGGCTAAGGGACCCCTTTATAGGTGGCTGGCCAGGCCACATTCGGGGGCCGAACGTGCCTCTGCATGCATGCCATGTTCGGCGGCCGAACATAAGGTTCGGCGGCCGAACCTGGACTCCCCTCACTTATGCTTTCGGGGGCCTAAAGCACACCCGAAGTGCATGCATGTTCGGCGGTCGAACCTGAGTTTTCCTCCAAGACTATTTTCATGCAAAAACTCATTTTCCTTTTAGTTTAAAACATAAAATACATTAAAACATTTTATAAAAACATGATTTTACCCTTCTAGAGGTCTCTGACACCCGGGATTCCACCGGACAGTAGGAATTCCGATACCGGAGTCTAGCCGGATATTACAATATTATCGTGTCATTTATAAATATCGGTCATTTCGAGACCCCAAGCTAATATGAAACTCATATCACAAGGTATTACTGTGACAAAAAATTGAACCACAAACCTTGAAGTAAATAACATACACCGAAGTAAAAAATCAATAAACCACAGTGTATTTTTCTGTACCTTTCCCTTAAAACTTTGTCAAAAAATGCTAATTAGGTAGCGAGAAAAACTGTGAGTCATCCTATTGAACTTTTCATGAGAGATATTAAGAGATAAATTTTCTTAGGATTATGAGTTGCACCTAAACCTAAATCTTGATGTCATTAAATCTTATAAAGATTTATTGAAAGTTTTAGATATGTTTATTTTATGTTAAATAATATGTTTGTTCTCATATATATATATATATATATATATATATATATATATATATATATATATAATATAGAAGAATTCAATATAAAGTTCTACACTATTATCTCTTATTTTACAATAGTTTTCTCCTTTGCATTTAGGTAATGTTTTTTTTTTGTTCTTTCACTTCTTGAGACTTTTATATCAATATTGAGTAGTGAAACTTGTTCTATGGTGTTTTATCCACAATCAGCAAAGCACAAGGGTTAATAGGAGCTTCTTTTGCCATTTAATTTCCAAATTTACTATTCTTGCAAGGTAAAAAGATCATTTTAATGAAAGCACTCTGTTGCAACTAGGAGATAGAGTTCTATTTGAACTAAAGTAATATGTTATTTGAACTAGAATATATATAGACATATATAATAATTCAACATAAAGTTCTACACTATTATATCTTGTTTTACAATAGTTTTCTCCTTTGCATTTAGGTGATACTTCTTTTTTTCTTTCAATTCTTGAGACTTTTATATCAATATTGAGTAGTGAAACTCATTTTGTGGCATTTTATCTAGAATCAACGAAGCACAAGGGTCAATAGGAGCTTGTTTTGCCTTTCAATCTCCAAGTTTACTATTCTTACGAGGTAAAAAAAAATCATCTTAATAAAAGTAGTTTGTTGCAACTAGGAGATAGAGTTCTATTTGAACTAAAGTAATATGATATTTAAACTAGAGTATATAATAATAATAATAATAATAATAATAATAATAATAATAATTCAACATAAAGTTCCATATTATTATCTCTTGTTTTAAAATAGTTTTCTCCTTTGCATTTTAGTTAATGCTTTTTTTTTCCTTCTTTCACTTCTTGAGACTTTTGTATCAATATTAAGTAGTAGAACTTCTTCTGTGGCGTTTTATCCAGAATCAACAAAGTACAAAGGTCAATAGGAGCTTCCTTTGCCATTCAATCTCTAGATTTACTATTCTTGCGAAGTAAAAAATCATTTTAATGAAAACAGTCTGATTAGAGATAAGTAAATCAAGAAAGTACTATTTTTTAAGAATGGTAAAAACACTCTTGTTTCGTTTGCATTTTAAGTTAACTTTCTGAAAACTATTTCTCACATATAAGTAATTTACATAGGTGGAGCTTAGTAAGTTGCACTTCCCTAGTTAAATTACATTGAATTTACTTTTTTATCCCTTAATTTATTACATTTGAAATCATATTATGGATATTATTATTTTTTACCACTTAGAAATAATTTTACTTTCTAAGAAGTTGATTTGTATACCAAATACAATTATACCATACTTCTCAATAAATAAATTTCTTAAAAATATACTTTTTAAGAAAAATATTTTCTAGAAAATAAGATATTTTGAATGACGAGTGTCGAATCCGTCAAATTAAAATTTACTTTCCTTTTTTTAATTGATAGGAACTTGTAGATAGGGTGAGTGAGTATCGATTCCACAAAGATTTCAGTTCTGCTTAATTTAAATGACCAAATTGAAATAGAGAAATAGTTTAATAGGAAAAAGTGAGAAGAAGAGAGTTTTTTTTTTCTTATAAAAGTGGTTGTGCCTTGGGCAAGCTAATAAAAATAAACTTAAAAGGAAAAAATAATAATAAACAATGCAATTGAAATTTGAGAGACAAATAAATAGTTAGGATTTTCAGCTGAAGGTAATCAAATTGAGGTGTTTTGCAAATGATCATTGGTTAGAAAAAATAATTCATGTTATCATCTATTATTTAGTTATAGTGGTCAAACACGCGAATCCCACCAATTATTCCTTATGAATAAATTAATTCGCTTCGTGCTTAAATTAATTTCTAGTTAACTAATAACCCCAACACGCCTGTAGATTTAATTAGTCAACTGCATTAAGAGAGAAGAACCCAAACTTAATCAATAAAAACACGCATTTTATTTAAATCAAATATGCCAATTTCTTAACATAAATTAATATGTTAATTACTACTTGTTATTAATCCAATTAAACAATTACGGATTTAATTAGATTAATTAGATATAAGTTGTTTTTCCAAGAGATTCAATAGGCCTATTGAATTCTCAACAAATTTCGAAAATATACTGACCATATATCTTTGGAAAGTTGCTGGTGCATTGCAAAGTCCAAAAGGCATCCTTCTGTAGGCAAAAGTGCCGAACGGATATGTGAAAGTCGTCTTCTCTTGGTCTTCTGGGGCCACTGGTATCTGGTAAAAACTTGAAAAGCCATCCAAACAGCAAAAATGAGATTTTTCTGCCAATCTTTCTAACATTTGATCGATAAAAGGTAAAGGAAAATGATCCTTCCTAGTTACTGATGTAACAACCTGGAAACCGGACCGCTACCGGTGCTAGGATCCAGATCGACTTAGGGTCGCCGGGACCCGTAGCAAGCCTAACATACATCTTGTATACCTGTTAAATCCCATACATGATCATACATTTACATAATAACTTAAACCTTTTCATTCACCAAGCTCAACCTGTGCATGCTGTAACGACCCGAAAATCGGACCGCTACCGGCGCTAGGATCCAGATCGGCTTAAGGCCGCCGGGACCCGTAGCAAGCCTGACATAAACCTGTAAACCTGTATAATCCCATACATGATCAACAACATGCATAAAAATTTAAACTTTTCTTTTAACATTCAACTCAACCTGAACATACATGTACATAGTCATGATCATAATCATGATCCCTCTGTGGGATCTCATCAATGCCCCAACGGGCGATACAACATGAGATGAGTTGGCTAACATGAACATTATAAAACATTTCTATAGATCATGTATCAAAAGGGATAACAATACTCATAGGGTCAAGCACATCTATAACCTCAATATACCTCATTACATAACATACTGTAATCTCTTACATTACATCATAATACAATTGTCATGTCCACAATCTAACTATTACATCAACATACTTCAAAAACTCTGGCTAACCTTCTGGTCTACCCTGTACCTGCACATCTGGGGTTAGGGGAGAGGGGTGAGCTAACAAGCCCAGTGAGCAGAATAGTAAAAAACAATATATTAAAATTTCATGCTTTCATGGAATGCAACACATCACAACAAATCACATCTTGGATGGTATTGTCACCTATAGTCCTCCACATAGTCCAACTGTGCCGGGACGTAGAATGGGTACAACCGGTCTTTCTCTTAACATAACATATCATACAGTCCAACTGTGCCAGGGACGTAGAATGGGTACAACCTGGACTTCCTCTTACATCGTGCCAGGGACGTAGAATGGGTACAACCTGGACTTCCATACCATATCATGCCATAACATCATCATATCATATGAGGACTAAAGGATCATTCAATAACCAATCCACATCAACATCATAAATGCAATGCAACGTATTCGTGAATACTAATGCAGCAACCTACTATATCTCATGGCATTCATGATGCATGGATCATGCTCAAAAGTCATATTTCATTTATTTTAAAACTTAAGGTTTATTCCACTCACCTCTGGCTAGCTCTGACAAACTCTGTAGCAGCTGGCTCACTGCTGGGGTCCTCGGTTCCTCGGGTCCGAACCTACACAGGTGGACTCCAATGAGGGACCAAACATACATAAACATAACTCTAACATACTCCCCAAATACCCCCTAAAACACCACAAAACAACTATATAAAAACATGCAAGAAATGGCTGAACAGGGCACTTTCGGCGGCAGGTTCGGCGGCCGAAAGTCCCTCCAGAGCCGAAAGTCAGGCACTTTCGGCGGCACCTTCGGCGGTCGAAAGTCCCAGACAGATCCGAAAGTCCTCTTTCGGGGGCAAGCTTCGGCAGCCGAATGTTGCCTCCACAAGGGGGTTCGGCGGCCGAAAGTCCCTTCGGCTGCCGAACCTGGTTTCTCCCAGAATGGCAGAAACTTGGTTCACATGAACCTCTTGCCTCCCAAAACTTCAAATCATGCATATAACTCAACCAAAACATGCATACAAGCTCCTAGGCGCCTCAAACAAACAAATACCCCAACTACAACACTTCAAACATACTCAAACATGCCACATTCTTCAAAAATCACATAAAACCTAACATAGCTCAACTAACTTAAACATGCATTTCTACCCCATAAAAATTCATAAAACTTATTTAAAACATACATTGAGCTTAAGATCGGCTCTTACCTCTTGAAGATCGAGAAAGAGACGACCTAAACTTGGAGATCCAAGAAAATGAGCTCCTGAGTTCCCAAAGCTCCAAAACTTGTTTCAAAAGTTCAAAACCTTCAATGCAAGCTTAAAACTCAAGAAAAATGGTGGGGATTTGGAGGAAAAATACTAGATTTGGAAGAGGTAGATTGGAAGCTAGCTGTGGCCGAAAATGGAAGAAAGCTCGTCCATTTCGGCTAAGGGTCCCTTTTATAGGTGGCTGGCCAGGCCACGTTCGGGGGCCGAAAGTGCTTCCGCAAGCATGCCATGTTCGGCGGCCGAACTTGGGTTTCGGCGGCCGAACCTGAACTTCCCTCACCTATGCTTTCG
Source organism: Manihot esculenta (assembly GCF_001659605.2). NCBI lineage: Eukaryota > Viridiplantae > Streptophyta > Magnoliopsida > Malpighiales > Euphorbiaceae > Manihot > Manihot esculenta. The sequence continues at coordinate 23,743,040 of NC_035176.2, read as the reverse complement.
GGGGCCTAACGTGCCTCCAAAACACATGCATGTTCGGCGGCCGAACTTGAGCTTCGGCGGCCGAACCTGGGTTTTCCTCCAAGGTTGTTTTCCATGCAAAAACTCATTTCCTTTTCATTTAAAATCATAAAATACACTAAAACATTTTAGGAAAACATGTTTCTACCCTACTAGAGGCTTCCGACATCCGAGGTTCCACCGGACGGTAGGAATTCTGATACCGGAGTCTAGCCGGGTATTACATTCTCCCCCCCTTAAGAACATTCGTCCCCGAATGTTCCTCAACTAGTATACAAAGCATGGCATAGAACATAACACACATGCAAAACACATAAACACATAGGGATCTAACCTTAAAAGAGATGAGGGTACTGCTGGAGCATAGACTCCCGTGTCTCCCAAGTGCATTCTTCTAAATTGTGGTGGTTCCACAGGACTTTCACCATCGGGATTTCCTTGTTCCTTAACTTTCTGATCTGGGTGTCTATGATCCGTACTGGCTGTTCAACATAGGTGAGATCCTCTTGGACCTCCACATCAGGCTCACTAAGAACCTTGCTCGGATCTGACACAAATTTCCTCAACATTGAAACATGGAAAACCGAATGGATTCTTTCCATTGAAGCAGGTAAATCCAGCTTGTACGACACATTCCCAATCTTTTGCAAGATTTCGAAGGGTCCGATGTATCGTGGGGCTAGTTTACCTTTCTTCCCGAAGCGAACCACTCCCTTCATAGGAGACACCTTGAGCAATACCAGATCCCCCTCCTGAAACTCTAACTGTCTTCTGCGGACGTCTGCATACCTCTTCTGTCTGCTGGCAGCAGTCTTGATTCTCTCTCTGATTATGGGTACCACCCTGCTGGTGATCTCTACTAGCTCAGGCCCTGCCAAGGCCTTTTCTCCAACTTCCTCCCAGCAAACAGGTGATCTGCACTTCCTTCCGTACAAAGCTTCATATGGAGCCATCCCGATGCTAGCATGATGGCTGTTGTTGTAGGCAAACTCCACCAAAGGTAGATGCTGCCTCCAAGAACCGCCAAAGTCCAGCACACACATTCTGAGCATATCCTCGATAGTCTGGATGGTCCTTTCTGACTGTCCATCAGTCTGGGGGTGGAAGGCAGTACTGAAGTCCAACCTGGTACCCATGGCGTTCTGCAGACTCCGCCAAAACCTGGAGGTGAACTGGGACCCCCTATCAGACACTATCGAAACAGGAACCCCATGCAGCCTGACGATCTCATCCATATATACCTGCGCCAACTTGTCCACAGAGTAGCCACTCCTGACAGGAATGAAGTGAGCAAATTTGGTGAGTCTGTCCACAATCACCCATATGGAGTCCACTCTGTTGGACGTCGCCGGTAACCCCACTACGAAGTCCATAGCTATATTCTCCCATTTCCACTCTGGAATAGGTAGCGGGTTAAGCATTCCAGCCGGCTTCTGATGTTCCAGCTTCACCCTCTGACACACTTCGCAGGCTGACACGAACTGTGCCACTTCTTTCTTCATAGCTGGCCACCAATAAACCTTCTTTAGATCTTGATACATCTTGGTGGCCCCAGGGTGAATGCTGTATCTTGCATTATGAGCCTCTCTCATAATGTCCCCTTTCAGCCCTATGTCATCTGGTACACATAGTCTGCTGCCATAGCGGAGGATCCCCTTGCTGTCAAATCTGAACTCACTGTCATTGCCTGACTGGACAGTCCTGGCAATCTTCACTAACTCCGGGTCCTCATGCTGTTTCTGAGCCACCTGCTCCAGAAACACGGGTGCCACTCTCATCTGGGCCACCAGGGCACCGGTACCAGACAACTCCATGTGTAGACCTTCCTCAATAAGCTTGTGGAACTCCTTCACCACTGTCCTCCTCTCTGCCGATATGTGGGATAAACTGCCTAGTGACTTCCGGCTTAGGGCGTCTGCCACGACATTCGCCTTACCCGGATGATACTGAATCTTGCAATCATAGTCACTCAGCAGCTCCACCCATCTCCTCTGTCTCAAATTCAAATCTCTTTGACTCAGGATGTACTGCAGGCTTTTATGATCTGTGAAGATCTCACATTTTACCCCGTAGAGGTAGTGCCTCCACATCTTGAGTGCAAAGATTACTGCTGCCATCTCTAGGTCATGTGTGGGGTAATTCAACTCATGCTTCTTTAGCTGCCTAGAAGCATAAGCGATCACCCTCTCCTTCTGCATTAGTACACAACCCAGTCCCACACGGGATGCATCACAAAAGACCGTAAAGTCCTCATCACTAGATGGCAGAGCTAAAACTAGTGCTGAAGTCAACCTCTTCTTAAGCTCTTCAAAACTCTCCTCGCACTGGTCGGTCCACAGAAATTTCTGATTCTTCCTGGTTAGTCTGGTCAGAGGAGCTGCTATTTTTGAGAAGTCCTGAACGAACCTCCTGTAGTAACCTGCCAAACCCAAGAAACTTCTAATCTCTGTCACTGAAGTGGGTCTAGGCCAGTTAGCCACAATTTCTGTCTTCTTGGGGTCCACCTCAATCCCATTCTCTGACACTACATGCCCCAAGAACGAAATGCTCCTCAGCCAGAACTCACATTTAGAGAACTTGGCATACAAGCCATGTTCCCTCAAAGTCTGCAGAACCAACCTCAGATGATGGGCATGCTCCTCTGCGTTCCTAGAATACACTAAGATATCATCTATGAAGACGATAACGAAGTGATCCAGGTACTGGCTAAACACTCTGTTCATGAGATCCATGAATGCGGCAGGGGCGTTGGTTAACCTGAACGGCATTACAAGGAACTCAAAATGCCCATATCTGGTCCTGAAGGCTGTCTTCGGCACATCCTCATCCCTTATCCTTAGCTGATGGTACCCCAATCTTAGATCTATTTTGGAGAAACAACCCGCTCTTGCTAGCTGGTCAAATAGATCATCGATCCTTGGCAGAGGGTACCTATTCTTGGTAATGACTTTGTTCAACTGTCTGTAGTCGATGCAAAGTCTAAGGGATCCATCCTTCTTTCTCACAAACAAGACCGGAGCACCCCAGGGTGAGGTACTCGGTCGGATGAAGCCCTTGTCTACCAACTCTTGCAACTGCTCTTTCAACTCCTTTAACTCGGCTGGGGCCATCCTGTAGGGAGGGATAGAGATCGGTCTAGCTCCAGGCACCAACTCTATCTCGAACTCTATCTCCCTAGCAGGTGGTAAACCTGGAAGCTCATCTGGAAAGACATCCTGAAACTCTCTGACAACTGGCACCGAGGCCGGCTCCCTGATCTGACTGTCTAGCTCTCTCACATGAGCTAAGTACCCCTGACATCCCTTCCTAAGCAACCTACGAGCCTGAAGAGCTGATATCAGACCTCTAGGTGTGCCCCTCTTGTCTCCTTTGAAGACGACCTCTGACCCGTTCTGATCTCTGAACCTGACTACCTTGTCCCTGCAGTCCAAGGTAGCACCATGGGTAGATAGCCAATCCATCCCTAGAATGACGTCAAAGTCTGTCAAATCTAGAAGCACAAGGTCGGCGGAGAGGCATCTTCCCTCAACAAAAACTGGACTGTACTGGCAGACTGACACTGCCACTGACGGGTCACACTTGGGTCCACTGACCCATAGGGGACACTCTAACCCAGAGACTATCAGACCCAACCTCTCAACGGCTCTCGGAGCAATAAATGAATGAGATGCACCCGGGTCCATTAATGCATACACATCAGAACACCCAATGACGAGATTACCTGACACCACGGTGTTGGATGTGTTAGCCTCCTGCTGTGTCATGGTGAAGATCCTGGCTGGAGCTGATGGACCTTCACCTCGGGAACCAGAAGAAGAGGCTGCCCCTCTCCCTCTACCTCTGCCACTGCCCTGAGTTGTGGCTGGAACTGCTGGCTGTGCCACACTACCAGAAGCTGTCTGCTGGGGCTGGCCCATAAAAGGCGCTCTAGGACAATCCCGAGCTATGTGTCCCTCCTGTCCACATCTGAAACACGTGTTAGTCCCAGCTCGACACACTCCCCTGTGCGGTCTTCCACATCTCTGACATTCTGTACCATCTGAGCCTGAGCTCGAGCCACCGCCAAATCCCAGACCGGATTTCAACTTGTTCCAAAACTTATTCTTCTTCGACTTCCTGGTGGTGTTATCCCACCTCTTCTTACCTGAGCTCTGAGAAGAGGAACCTGGTCCTCCTCTGCCTGGGGTCTTAACCCCTGAAGACTGGGTCACTGACTGCTTCACTGACCCCTCAACTATAGCACTCACCTCCATTCTTCGAGCCATATCCACCACAGTGTGGAAACTTTCTCTCTCAGCTGACTGAATCAGCGAGGAGTACCTGGAATGCAGCTTCATAACATACCTCTTGGCTTTCTTCGTATCTGTATCTAGGGCTTGCCCTGAAAAAGGCAATAGCTCCAAGAATTTATCCGTGAACTCCTCTACACCCATGTGCTTTGACTGCCTCAGTTGCTCAAACTCAATCATCTTCAGTTCTCTGGAACTGTCTGGGAAAGCCCATCCAGCGAACTCATTCGCAAATTCTTCCCATGTCATACCGTCTAGTCTCGGGTCCACATAACACTTGAACCATTCCCGTGCCTTCTTGCACTTTAAGGTGAACCCTGCCATCTGAATGGCCCTGCAATCACTTGCCCCTAGCTCATCAGTTATTGTCTTCACCACTCTCAGATACTCAAAGGGGTCATCCCCTGACTTGTATTTGGGAGCATCTAGCTTGAGGTAATCTGTCATTTTCACTTTGCTCCCATCGACTTAGCTAGGTCTAGGAGGTTGAGTAACTGGGGCTGCTGGTTCTGTAGGTGGTGGAGGTGGGGGTGCAGCATTCCCCGAGGTGGGGTTTGCCGGGTTAGGGTAGAAGGGTGAGGGTGGATAAGCTGGGTACTGTGTGTAAGGTGGATAGAAAGGTGGATAAGGCATGTAGGTAGGGTAGGGGTTAAAGCTGGAGTAATCCGATGTACCTCCCATCGGATACCCTGAACCCTGTGGGAAGGGTGGATAATGGGGTGGAAAACCATACCCCGAGGCCTGAACGCCTCTCTGAGACTCCCCTGTCCCTTCTTCCTCCATGCTCACATCCAAGTTCCCATCCCTCCTCTGATCCTCTTCCATAACCTCCCTCACATCTGAAGAACTTCCTCCTCTATCTGTCCCCCTTCTGCTAGCATCAAAAGACCTTCTAGGGTCCCTTGACACTCTTTCTCTGTTGGCTCTACAAGACATTGCCCTAGGCAATGTGGGAGGACGGGCGCTCGTGCCCTCATCCTCAGGTGGCTCTCCAGTCAATCGTGCAGATCGACGAGTTCCTCTCATCCTATTTTCTGAAAAGCAGCACATAATAAGCAAACATTAGCATTATATGGTTCATGTGGGCACACATGAACCCTCATCACATACATCACATAGCATAGCATATCATTAATGCACATGTATAAAATCATGGCATTTCACATCATCATACAAGATAGGACTCCACATCCTATCCTAGTGGACATGATCTTCCTATTGTGCTTGACCTTCTATAACCTCTATGAGCCCGACACTCTAGGTCCGACCATATGAACCTAGGGCTCTGATACTATTCTGTAACGACCCAAAAATCGGACTGCTACCGGCGCTAGGATCCAGATCGGCTTAAGGCCGCCGGGACCCGTAGCAAGCCTGACATAAACCTGTAAACCTGTATAATCCCATACATGATCAACAACATGCATAAAAATTTAAGCTTTTCTTTTAACATTCAACTCAACCTGAACATACATGTACATAGTCATGATCATAATCATGATCCCTCTGTGGGATCTCATCAATGCCCCAACGGGCGATACAACATGAGATGAGTTGGCTAACATGAACATTATAAAACATTTCTATAGATCATGTATCAAAAGGGATAACAATACTCATAGGGTCAAGCACATCTATAACCTCAATATACCTCATTACATAACATACTGTAATCTCTTACATTACATCATAATACAATTGTCATGTCCACAATCTAACTATTACATCAACATACTTCAAAAACTCTGGCTAACCTTCTGGTCTACCCTGTACCTGCACATCTGGGGTTAGGGGAGAGGGGTGAGCTAACAAGCCCAGTGAGCAGAATAGTAGAAAACAATATATTAAAATTTCATGCTTTCATGGAATGCAACACATCACAACAAATCACATCTTGGATGGTATTGTCACCTATAGTCCTCCACATAGTCCAACTGTGCCGGGACGTAGAATGGGTACAACCGGTCTTTCTCTTAACATAACATATCATACAGTCCAACTGTGCCAGGGACGTAGAATGGGTACAACCTGGACTTCCATACCATATCATGCCATAACATCATCATATCATATGAGGACTAAAGGATCATTCAATAACCAATCCACATCAACATCATAAATGCAATGCAACGTATTCGTGAATACTAATGCAGCAACCTACTATATCTCATGGCATTCATGATGCATGGATCATGCTCAAAAGTCATATTTCATTTATTTTAAAACTTAAGGTTTATTCCACTCACCTCTGGCTAGCTCTGACAAACTCTGTAGCAGCTGGCTCACTGCTGGGGTCCTCGGTTCCTCGGGTCCGAACCTACACAGGTGGACTCCAATGAGGGACCAAACATACATAAACATAACTCTAACATACTCCCCAAAAACCCCCTAAAACACCACAAAACAACTATATAAAAACATGCAAGAAATGGCTGAACAGGGCACTTTCGGCGGCAGGTTCGGCGGCCGAAAGTCCCTCCAGAGCCGAAAGTCAGGCACTTTCGGCGGCACCTTCGGCGGCCGAAAGTCCCAGAAAGATCCGAAAGTCCTCTTTCGGGGGCAAGCTTCGGCAGCCGAATGCTGCCTCCACAAGGGGGTTCGGCGGCCGAAAGTCCCTTCGGCTGCCGAACCTGGTTTCTCCCAGAATGGTAGAAACTTGGTTCACATGAACCTCTTGCCTCCCAAAACTTCAAATCATGCATATAACTCAACCAAAACATGCATACAAGCTCCTAGGGGCCTCAAACAAACAAATACCCCAACTACAACACTTCAAACATACTCAAACATGCCACATTGTTCAAAAATCACATAAAACCTAACATAGCTCAACTAACTTAAACATGCATTTCTACCCCATAAAAATTCATAAAACTTATTTAAAACATACATTGAGCTTAAGATCGGCTCTTACCTCTTGAAGATCGAGAAAGAGACGACCTAAACTTGGAGATCCAAGAAAATGAGCTCCTGAGTTCCCAAAGCTCCAAAACTTATTTCAAAAGTTCAAAACCTTCAATGCAAGCTTAAAACTCAAGAAAAATGGTGGGGATTTGGAGGAAAAACACTAGATTTGGAAGAGGGAGGTTGGAAGCTAGCTGTGGCCGAAAATGGAAGAAAGCTCGTCCATTTCGGCTAAGGGTCCCTTTTATAAGTGGCTGGCCAGGCCACGTTCGGGGGCCGAAAGTGCTTCCTCAAGCATGCCATGTTCGGCGGCCGAACTTGGGTTTCGGCGGCCGAACCTGAACTTCCCTCACCTATGCTTTCGGGGGCCTAACGTGCCTCCAAAACACATGCATGTTCGGCGGCCGAACTTGAGCTTCGGCGGCCGAACCTGGGTTTTCCTCCAAGGTTGTTTTCCATGCAAAAACTCATTTCCTTTTCATTTAAAATCATAAAATACACTAAAACATTTTAGGAAAACATGTTTCTACCCTACTAGAGGCTTCCGACATCCGAGGTTCCACCGGACGGTAGGAATTCCGATACCGGAGTCTAGCCGGGTATTACACATGCACTAAAACTGAATACATAAAAACTCCCATACTAGAGCCCTCATCAAATGCTCTAGTTGGGTTAACATAATATATGCTAAGCTTGGTTCAACATAATTTTAACATTAAAACATTAACAAAAGATCATGTATAACAGGGGATTCTCATACATTAGGGCCAAGCACAATACTAATCATCAATACATTATTTTACACTATTTTACAATACATCATTTTGCAATTTATGTCCACAACTAACTATTACAAAGACATAACTTCAACCTGGAAGACTCCCCGGTCTATCCCGATCCTACAAACCTGGGGGATTAAGGGAAAGGGGTGAGCTACTAGAGCCCAGTGAGCAGAATAGTAAAACATTATATTAAAATCCATGCTTTCATGAAATGCATCACATCACAAACAATACACATCAAGGATGGACTTGTCACCAATAGCCCTCTACATAATCCAATCATGCCAGGGGCATAGTGCAGGCCACACCTAGTTTTTCTCTTATACATAACATATCATACATATCCAATCGTGCTGGGGGCGTAGTGCAGGCCACACCTGGACTTTCTCTTACATTATGCCAGGGGCGTAGTGCAGGTCACACCTGGACTTCCATATCATATCATATCATATTTTATCATATTGAGAACTAATGGGTCATCCAACATCCATCCACATCAACATCATAATATGCAATGCAACGTATTCGTGGATTCTAATGCAAACAACCTAGTAAATAATATGGTATTCATGATGCATGAACATGCTCAAAACTGATTTAATTTGATACATAAAGATTCATTCTACTCACCTCAGGCTGACTCTGAAGCAGCTAGCTCACTGCTGGGGTCCTCGGTTCCTCGGGTCCAAACCTACACAGATGGACTCAAAATGAGGGACCAAACATACACTAACATAACTCTAAACTACTCCCCAAAAACCCCCTAAAACATCATAAATCAATCATAGAAATCATGCAAAGGAAGGCTGAACAGGGCACTTTCGGCGGCAGGTTCGGCGGCCGAAAGTCCCTCCAGAGCCGAAACTCATACACCTTCGGCGGCAAGTTCGGCGGCCGAAAGTTCCTTCCAGAGCCGAAACTCATGCATGTTCGGCGGCACTTTCGGCGGCCGAAACTCCCCTCCAGAGCCGAAAGTCCAACTTTTGGGGGCAGGGTTCGGCAGCCACAACTTGCCATCACAAGCAGGTTCGGCGGCCGAACATGGCTTCGGCTGCCGAACCTGAGTTCTTCCAGAAATGGCAGAACTCAGCCTTCTATGCATAAATGCCTCCCAAACTTTCCAAAATCACATTCAACACTCCCACATCATGCATACACATATACATAAGCATATAGGAGTTTCAAACTAGCCTATACCCCAACAACAACACATCTAGCAACACATATAACATACATTATTCATAGAACTCACATAAACCCTAACATCATGCATATACTCTAATCATGCAATAAACCCTCTTAAAACCCCTCAAAACTTTTATAAAACATACAAGAAGGGTAGGATCTAAGCTTACCTCTTGAAGATCGAGAGGAGATGCGATCCTTAACTTGGAGATGGGAGAAATCTAGTGTAACGACCCGGAAACCGATACCCTACTGTAACGGCCCGAACCGCCACCGGCGCTAGGATCCAGATCGGCTTAAGGCCGCCGGGACCCGTAGCAAGCCAAACATACCCCCTATCACCTGGTCAAATCCCATACATGATCAAAACTTTAACATAAAAACTGAAACATATGATGTATAAACCGAGCTTGACCTGTACGCAACATAACTGAAAACATAAAAGGATCCCCTACTAGAGCCCTCATCACAACTCTAGCTGGGTCAACATATCATACATCAAGCCGGAGTCATATCCAAAGAACCAAACCTAACCTGTGCATGCATCAAACCACTAACATAAGACCTCCACTAAGGTCCTCATCAATTACCATAGCGTGGTACACAACACATGCCACAAGATTAGTTCAAACTCAACTCAACAATAAACCATACATACATCATGTATTAAACAGGGACTAACCAAGCCTTAGGGCCAAGCACAGTACTAAACCATAAACATAACTCCACTTAACTTTACATTACATTCTCTTACAAATCATTATATCAATTTATAATACATGTCCACACTAAAGGTACTAATCTAAAACTATTACATAAGCATAACCTTTACTCTTGAGACTTCCCGATCAACCTCAAACCTGCAACACTGGGGTTAGGGGAGAGGGGTGAGCTAAAAAGCCCAATGAGTAGAAACAAAGAAAACAGTTCATTAATTACATGCTTTCATGAAATGCGTCACAGCACTAACAAATCATATCACGGATTGGGCCTAACCCCAAAACATCCCTTCCAGTCTCAGTATGCCCGGCCCGGCCGGGTCTCACAACCTTCGTATGCCTGGCCCGGCCAGGTCTTACAACAACTGGATATGTATGCCTGGCCTGGCCAGGTCTCACAACATCTCTAGGGCTAGTGGGGTCGTCCTTGGTCCAATCTCCATCAACAATAAATAATGCAATGCTTCATATTCGTGTAACTAGTGCAATCAACCTATTACATATAAACATGATGCATGAGCATGCTTTAGGCATTTGATTTCATAAAATAAAAGATTAAGTTTAGTTCTACTCACCTCTGGCAGACGTTGAACTGACTCTGCAACTGCTAACACTGATGGCCTCCTCGATCCCTCGGGTCCGATCCTACACAGGTGGACTCGAATGAGGTGCCAAACACATTCTAATCACTCATAAACAACTACCCAAAAACTCTCTAAAACATCACTTAAACATGCATAGAAAACAACCTTGAAAAGGCTGGACAGGGCACTTTCGGCGGCACCTTCGGCGGCCGAACCCTCTCTCCAGAGACGAAACTCGGGCACTTTCGGCTGCACCTTCGGCGGCCGAAAGTCCCACTCCAGAGATGAAAGTCAGGCACTTTCGGCGGCCGAATCCTTCCTTCGGCGGCCGAAAGTCTGCTTTCAAGCCACAACTCAACTTTCGGGGGCAAGGTTAGGCGGCCAATCCATACATCCAAAGGCAGGTTCGGCGGCCAAAACCACCTTCGGCGGCCGAACCTGAGTTCTTCCCAGAAGGGCAGAACTCAGCTTCTCATGCATTCAAGCCTCCCAAACCTTCCAAACACCCCAAAACAAGCACCCAACCTTACCAAAACATGCATAAACCCTTAACCATGCACAAAGGAGCTTAAACAACTAGATTAAACTCCAAAAACAACAACAAAAACATACATAGATAGCTTATGACTCACATAAGCCAAAACCATAAAAACAACCAAATCCTCACATACTCTCTCCCCATCATGCATACTCACTCCCACATGCATAGACTAGCTTAAACCTCTACATAACATCATATAAACATACATTTGCATAAAAACCCACATAAAGCCTAACATGCATATCTACCCATACTTAACCATTAAAACCTCTTAAAACTTATTTAAAACTTCATGAAACGTAAAAGAAAGCATAGATCCACACTTACCTCTTGAAGATCGAGGGTTTGTGCGAGCTCTAACTTGGAGATGGGAGAAACCAACTCCTTGGGTCTCCAAGTTCCCAAAACTTGATCTAAGCTTGAAAACTCTTCAAAACAGCCATAAAACTCATGAAAATATGAAGGAGATGAAGAAAAACATGAAAACGGCCAAGGGAGGACAAAAACTCACCTGAGCTCGAGAATGGGGAGAAAACTCGCCCATTTCCGATCTGAGGGCCCTTTATAGGTGGCCTGGTCGAAGACCTTCGGCAGCCTAACGTGCCCCCTAAACTCATGCATGTTCGGCGGCCGAACTTGACTTTCGGCTGCCGAACCTTGGCTCGTTCAAACAAGAATTTCGGAGGCCAAAAGCGCTCCTGAAGCCTTTCCATGTTCGGCGGCGGAACTTCACTTTCGGCGGCCGAACCTGGCAAATGCCTCCTTGGTCTTTTCTTTTCAAAACTCAGTTCTTTTTCATTTAAAACCATGAAATCAGTAAAAACCTTTTAGAAAACACATTTTACCCCTCTAGAAGCCTCTGGCATCTTCAGAATTCCAGATTCCAACGGAGATTCCGCCGGAAGGTAGGGATTTCGATGCCGGAATCTAGCCGGGTATTACATTCTTCCCCCCTTTAAGAACATTCGTCCCCGAATGTTCCACAACAAACAGGCATTCATAAAAACACAACATCAATCATACAAGAACAAGCAAGCAAACCAGCAAGCAAAACCTAAAAATCTCTCTCCTGAAAGAGAGACACAGGCACTGCTGGAGTATAACTCCCGGGTCTCCTAAACACTCACTATCAACCAGTGGTGATTTCCAAAACTTTTCACCACCGGGATTTCCTTGTTCCTGAACTTCTTGACTTATGTGTCCATGATCCGCACTAACTGCTCAACACGGGTGAGATCCCTTAAGATCTCCACCTCTGGTTCTTTAAGAACCTCACTTGGATCTGACACGAGCTTCCATAACACAGGAATCCGGAAATCCGAATGGACTTCTCCATAGGAAATCACCCTTACCAAAAGAAACACCTTAGCAGTACCCAACCTACTCCTGAACTCCACTGGCTTCCGCTGCGCTACTCTGATCCTTACTCTTTCTCTCCATCTTCACTAACTGACTTCTTTTCACTTCTGACCCAAAACTAACTCTAACTCTCACAGGTAGTACCCGGATTTCAAATCTACCTTGGAAAACAAACAGCTCCTACTAGCTGTCCCAATAGATCATCCATCCTGCATGGGAAATACCTGCCCTTGGTAGTGACCTTGGTCGACTGCTTACAGTCGTTACAAAGTCTCAAGCATCTACCCTTCGTTTCCCACAACAACACTGGAACACTCCAGGGTAAGGTACTAGGTCGGATAAAACCCTTATCTACCAAGCCTCACCTCTATTCTGACAACTCTCAACTACAGGTGCCATCCTATAGGGAAGGACATAAATGGTTCTGTGTCCAGACACCACTCCTATACCAAACTCTAACTCCCTGACAGATGGTAAACCTGACAACTCGCCTGGGAAAACAACTAAGAACTCTCTAACTATAACCACTGAGGCTGGTTCCCTGACCTGACTGCAAAACTCTCAAACAAGAGCTAGAACCATCTGACAACCCCTCCTACGCACTCTACGAGTCTGAAAGGCTGACAACAAACCTTTAGGCATCCCTACTGTGTCCCCTCAGAAGACTACCTCTGACCCATCCTGTCCTCAGAATCTGACTACCTTGTTTCTACAGACCAAGATAACACCACGAGCAGAAACCAATCCATCCCTCGATTGACGTCCAGACAGTCAAGTCTAGGACCTCAAAATCGAGTGGGAGGCATCTACCCTCAACTGACACAGAACTAAACCGGCAGACTGACTCTGCCACAAATGGATCACACATGAGTCTACTGACCTAAAGAGAACACTCTAGCCCAAAAGCTATCAACTCAACCTCTCGACGGCTTCTAGAGCAACTAAAGAAAGAGAATACCAGGGTTCACAAAAACATACACATCAGAACATTCAAAAGTGAGCGTACCTGACACCACCATGTTCGATGTGTCTGCCTCCTGCTGAGCTTGGTTGAAGATCCGAGCTGGAGCTGACGGACCTTCTCCACGGGAACCTTCAAAAGAAAAGGCTGACCCTCTTCCTCTGCCTCGACCACTAACCTGAACCACGGCTGGAGCTGCTGGCTGAGACTGTGCTACCCGGGGCACAGTAGGACACTCACGTACCATGTGCCCTTCCTGACTGCATCTGAAACATAGATTAGTCCCATAACGGCAGACTCCCTTGTGCGGCCTTCCGCACCTCAAGCATCTTGAACTGCCTGAGCCAGAGCTCGAACCACCACCTAATCCCAGACTAGACTTCAACCGACTCCACAACTTCTTCTTCTTCCCCCTTAGGGTTCTGCCCCACTTCTTGCTTTTCGTGGAGGCTGTACTCAGAGTGGAGGGATCAATCCCTCCTGAACCTGAGATTCTGGAATCCTGAGTCTGAGCATCCTCCTGAGAATCTCCCATGCCTTCCTCTGGCACCCTGATTCCCAAACTGACATCTCTTCTCTGAACATCCATCTCTACTTCCCTCATACTAGCTGACATCCTTCTTGGAGCCATTCCTTCTCTGCTTACATCAAAAGATCTTCCAGGGTCCCTTGATGTTCCCCATCTGCTGACTCCCCACTACTGCGCTCTTGGCAGAGCAGGGGGAAAGGTGTCCATACCTTCCCAGTCCAGTCGATTCCACAGATCGATGAGCACCTCGCATTCTGGCTCCAATGAAGAACAACACACAAGCATACAATCAATCATTAGCATCATACGGTTCATATGAAAACACATGAACCCACATACATATCATACATACATAACATTAATGCACATGCATAAAATCATGGCATTTCACATCATCAATCAAGAGAGGACTCAACATCCTATCCTAGTGGACATGATACTTCCTATTGTGCTTGCCCTTCTATGACCTCTAAGCCAACCTCTTTCTGATGTGCAACACACCGTACTCTCGAGGCCCAAAGCTCTGATACCACTCTGTAACGACCCGGAAACCGATACCCTACCGTAACGGCCCGAACCGCCACCGGCGCTAGGATCCAGATCGGCTTAAGGCCGCCGGGACCCGTAGCAAGCCAAACATACCCCCTATCACCTGGTCAAATCCCATACATGATCAAAACTTTAACATAAAAACTGAAACATATGATGTATAAACTGAGCTTGACCTGCACGCAACATAACTGAAAACATAAAAGGATCCCCTACTAGAGCCCTCATCACAACTCTAGCTGGGTCAACATAACATACATCAAGCCGGAGTCACATCCAAAGAACCAAACCTAACCTGTGCATGCATCAAACCACTAACATAAGATCTCCACTAAGGTCCTCATCAATTACCATAGCGTGGTACACAACACATGCCACAAGATTAGTTCAAACTCAACTCAACAATAAACCATACATACATCATGTATTAAACAGGGACTAACCAAGCCTTAGGGCCAAGCACAGTACTAAACCATAAACATAACTCCACTTAACTTTACATTACATTCTCTTACAAATCATTATATCAATTTATAATACATGTCCACACTAAAGGTACTAATCTAAAACTATTACATAAGCATAACCTTTACTCTTGAGACTTCCCGATCAACCTCAAACCTGCAACACTGGGGTTAGGGGAGAGGGGTGAGCTAAAAAGCCCAGTGAGTAGAAACAAAGAAAACAGTTCATTAATTACATGCTTTCATGAAATGCGTCACAGCACAAACAAATCATATCACGGATTGGGCCTAACCCCAAAACATCCCTTCCAGTCTCAGTATGCCCGGCCCGGCTGGGTCTCACAACCTTCGTATGCCTGGCCCGGCCAGGTCTTACAACAACTGGATATGTATGCCTGGCCCGGCCAGGTCTCACAACATCTCTAGGGCTAGTGGGGTCGTCCTTGATCCAATCTCCATCAACAATAAATAATGCAATGCTTCATATTCGTGTAACTAGTGCAATCAACCTATTACATATAAACATGATGCATGAGCATGCTTTAGGCATTTGATTTCATAAAATAAAAGATTAAGTTTAGTTCTACTCACCTCTGGCAGACGCTGAACTGACTCTGCAACTGCTAACACTGATGGCCTCCTCGATCCCTCGGGTCCGATCCTACACAGGTGGACTCGAATGAGGTGCCAAACACATTCTAATCACTCATAAACAACTACCCAAAAACCCTCTAAAACATCACTTAAACATGCATAGAAAACAACCTTGAAAAGGCTGGATAGGGCACTTTCGGCGGCACCTTCGGCAGCCGAACCCTCTCTCCAGAGACGAAACTCGGGCACTTTCGGCTGCACCTTCGGCGGTCGAAAGTCCCACTCCAGAGACGAAAGTTAGGCACTTTCGGCGGCTGAATCCTTCCTTCGGCGGCCGAAAGTCTGCTTTCAAGCCACAACTCAACTTTCGGGGGCAAGGTTAGGCGGCCAATCCATGCATCCAAAGGCAGGTTCGGCGGCCAAAACCACCTTCGGCGGCCGAACCTGAGTTCTTCCCAAAAGGGCAGAACTCAGCTTCTCATGCATTCAAGCCTCCCAAACCTTCCAAACACCCCAAAACAAGCACCCAACCTTACCAAAACATGCATAAACCCTTAACCATGCACAAAGGAGCTTAAACAACTAGATTAAACTCCAAAAACAACAACAAAAACATACATAGATAGCTTATGACTCACATAAGCCAAAACCATAAAAACAACCAAATCCTCACATACTCTCTCCCCATCATGCATACTCACTCCCACATGCATAGACTAGCTTAAACCTCCTACATAACATCATATAAACATACATTTGCATAAAAACCCACATAAAGCCTAACATGCATATCTACCCATACTTAACCATTAAAACCTCTTAAAACTTATTTAAAACTTCATGAAACGTAAAAGAAAGTATAGATCCACACTTACCTCTTGAAGATCGAGGGTTTGTGCGAGCTCTAACTTGGATATGGGAGAAACCAACTCCTTGGGTCTCCAAGTTCCCAAAACTTGATCTAAGCTTGAAAACTCTTCAAAACAGCCATAAAACTCATGAAAATATGAAGGAGATGAAGAAAAACATGAAAACGGCCAAGGGAGGACAAAAACTCACCTGAGCTCGAGAATGGGGAGAAAACTCGCCCATTTTCGATCCGAGGGCCCTTTATAGGTGGCCTGGTCGAAGACCTTCGGCAGCCTAACGTGCCCCCTAAACTCATGAATGTTCGGCGGCCGAACTTGACTTACGGCGGCCGAACCTTGGCTCGTTCAAACAAGACTTTCGGAGGCCAAAGGCGCTCCAGAAGCCTTTCCATGTTCGACGGCCGAACTTCACTTTCGGCGGCCGAACCTGGCAAATGCCTCCTTGGTCTTTTCTTTTCAAAACTCAGTTCTTTTTCATTTAAAACCATGAAATCAGTAAAAACCTTTTAGAAAACACATTTTACCCCTCTAGAAGCCTCTGGCATCTTCAGAATTTCAGATTCCAACGGAGATTCCGCCGGAAGGTAGGGATTCCGATGCCGGAATCTAGCCAGGTATTACATCTAGCTCCTTGCGTCTTCAAGCTCCAAACTTCAAATATCAAGTTAAAACTTGTTAAAACTTGAAAGATTTGAAGAAAATCATCAAAACTAACCATGGGAGGGCATGGACTCACCTCTGTCCGAAAATGGGGAAGAAAACTCGCCCATTTTCGGACATGGGGCCTTTTATAAGTGGCTGGCCAGACCACCTTCGGAGGCCAAAGGTGCTCCCTAAAGTGCACCATGTTCGGCGGCCGAACCTGGATTTCCTCCCTTGGTCTTTTTCATTCAAAACTCAATTTCTTTCTTACTTAAAACCATAAAATACATGAAAACATTTTATAAAAACATGATTTTACCCTTCTAGAGAGTTCCGACATCCGAGATTCCACCGGACGGTAGGAATTCCGATACCGGAGTCTAGCCGGGTATTACATTCTCCCCTTCTTAAGAACATTCATCCCCGAATGTTCCACAACAAGCATAGCATGGCATAAACATAAAAACATACACCAAAAACACAGAACACTAACCTTAGAAGAGATAAGGGTATTGCTGGAGCATGGACTCCCGTGTCTCCCAAGTATATTCCTCGATGTTGTGGTGATTCCAAAGGACTTTCATCATCAGGATTTCCTTGTTCCTCAACCTTCTGATCTGTGTGTCTAGGATCTGTACTGGCTGCTCAACATAAGTGAGATCTCCTAGGATCTCCACATCAGGCTCACTAAGAACCTTGCCCAGATCTGACTTGAACTTTCGTAACATGGAAACATGGAAAACCGGATGGATTCTTTCCATTGAAGCAGGTAAGTCCAACTTGTACGATACATTCCTAATCTTTTGCAAGATTTCAAAGGGTCCGATGTACCGTGGAGCTAGCTTACCTTTCTTCCCAAAACGAACCACCCTTTTCATAGGAGACACCTTGAGCAACACCAAATCTCCCTCCTGAAACTCTACCTGCCTCCTGCGGACATCTGCATAGCTTTTCTGCCGACTGGCAGCAGTTTTGATCCTCTCTCTGATAATGGGCACCACCCTGCTGGTGATCTCTACTAGCTCAGGCCCTGCCAAGGCCTTTTCTCCAACTTCCTCCCAGCAGACAGGTGACCTGCACTTCCTTCCATACAAAGCTTCATACGGGGCCATCCCTATGCTAGCATGATAGCTGTTATTGTAGGTAAACTCCACTAAAGGTAGATGCTACCTCCAAGAACCGCCAAAATCTAGCACACACATTCTGAGCATATCTTCAATTGTCTGGATTGTCCTCTCTGACTGCCCGTTAGTCTGTGGATGGAAAGCAGTGCTGAAGTCTAGCCTGGTACCCATAGCACTCTGCAGACTCCACCAAAATCTGGAGGTGAACTGGAGTCCTCTATTAAACACTATTGAAACAGGAGCCCCATGCAACCTGACCTGTAATACCCGGCTAGACTTCGGTATCAGAATTCCTACCGCCCGGTGGAATCTCGGATGTCAAAAACCTCTAGAAGGGTAAAACCATGTTTTCATGAAATGTTTTAATGTTTTTGATGATTTTAAGTAAAGAGGAATTGAGTTTTTGAATAAAAACACCCTTGGAGGAAACTCAGGTTCGGCCGCCGAAACTCAAAGTTCGGCCGCCGAACATGCATGCTTTTCGAGTGAGCCTTAGGCCCCCGAAAGCATAGGTGAGGGAAGCCCAGGTTCGGCCGCCGAACCTCAAGTTCGGCCGCCGAACATGGCATGCATGTGGGGGCATGTTCGGCTCCCGAATGTGGCCTGGCCAGCCACTATAAAAGAGCCCCTTAGCCGAAATGGGCGAGCTTTCTCCCCATTTTCGGCCAAGGTGAGCCCTTCCGCCGTTCCTCACCATCCTTGAGTTCTTTCCTTCAAATCTTTCAAGATTTTCACAAGTTTTTACGTTGTTTTGAAGATTTTCGAGTTTAAAGCAAGTTTTGGAGCTTTGAGGTTCAAGAACTCAAAAATCTCCCACCTCCGAGTTTAGGACGTCTCTCTCTCGATCTTCAAGAGGTAAGAGCCGATCTTAAGCTCATTTCATGTTTAAAGTAAGTTTTATGCAAGATCTATGGGGTAGAATGCATGTTTAGCTCATAGTTAGGTTTTTGAGTTAATGTTATGTTTTGAGCAATGTATGTTGGATTTGTGTTGTTGTTGTGTGTTGTAGTTGGGGTTTAAGTTAGTTTGAAGCCCCTAGGAGCCAATGTATGTATATTTGCATGTTTTGGTTGAGCTAAATGCATGATTGGAAGTTTTGGAGGCAAAAGTGCTTAAAGGAGCCAAGTTTCTGCCCTTTGGCAGAAACCAGGTTCGGCAGCCGAAGGAACTTTCGGCCGCCGAACATGGCTGGGGAGGCAGGCCTTTCGGCTGCCGAAGTTGCCTCCGAAAAGAGACTTTCGTCTCTGTCTGGGACTTTCGGCCGCCGAACCTGCTTGGGTTTCGGCTCTGGGGGGATTTTCGGCCGCCGAAGGTGCCGCCGAACCTGCCCTGTTCTGCCTTCCTTTGCATGTTTTTGCATGATTGTTTTGAGGTGTTTTTGGGGGTTTTTGGGGGATGTTTTTAGAGTTATGTTCTAGTTGTTTGGTCCCTTATTTGAGTCCACCTGTGTAGGTTCGAACCCGAGGAACCGAGGACCCCAGCAGTGAGTTCAGCTGCTTCTGAGTCAGTAGAACTTCAGCCAGAGGTGAGTAGAATAAACCTTTATGTTTTAAAGAAAATGAATTATACAGTTGAGCATGTTCATGCATTATGAATGCCATGTGATGAATTAGGTTGTTTGCATTAGAAATCACGAATATGTTGCATTGCATTTATGATGTTGATGTGGATTGGTTATTGAATGATCCTTTAGTCCTCCTATGGTATGATGATGCTACGGCATGATATGGTATGGAAGTCCAGGTTGTACCCATTCTACGTCCCTGGCACTATGTAAGAGAAAGTCCAGGTTGTACCCATTCTACGTCCCTGGCACATTGGTATGCATGATATGTTATGTTAAGAGAAAGACCGGTTGTACCCATTCTACGTCCCGGCACTTTGGAATGTAGAGGACTATTGGTGACAATACCATCCGAGATGTCATTTGTTGTGATGTGTTGCATTACATGATGGCATGAGATTTAAATGTTGTTTTCTATTATTCTGCTCACTGGGCTCTAGTAGCTCACCCCTTTTCCCTAATCCCCCAGGATTGCAGGTACGGGCCAGACAGGGAAGTCAAAAAGAGTAAAGTCTTGTAATTGTAATAGTTAGAAAGTGGACATGATAAATTGTATTATGATGTAAGGTTGAATAGTCATGTAATGTCTATTGATATTGATGATTAGAGGTTGTACTTGACCCTATGGATGTTGTTATCCCTTCTGAATACATGATCTTAGATATTTTATGATATAGATGTTAGCCAACTCAACACATGTATATCGCCCATTGGGGGCATTGATGAGATCCCACAGAGGGGTCAAGTTTATGATTATGATTATGTTTAGTGCATGCACAGGTTGAGTTTGGTGTATGAGGAATGAATGAAAGAAAAGTTTTTAATTTTTATGTTTGATTGTTGATCATGTATGGGATTGAACAGGTTTACAGGTTACATGTCAGGCTTGCTACGGGTCCCGGCGGCCTTAAGCCGATCTGGATCCTAGCGCTGGTAGCGGTCCGATTTCCGGGTCGTTACATGACCACTTCATCAACAAACACCTGCGCCAATTTATCCACAGAATAGCCACTCCTAACAAGGATGAAGTGAGCAGATTTGGTCAGTCTGTCAACAATCACCCATATGGAGTCCAATATGTTGGACATTGCCGGTAACCCCACCACGAAATCCATAGCTATATTCTCCCATTTCCACTCTGGAATCGGCAGTGGGTTAAGCATTCCAGCCGGCTTCTGATGTTCTAGCTTCACCCTCTGACATACTTCGCAGGCTGACACAAACTGCGCCACTTCCCTCTTCATAGCTGGCCACCAATAAACTCTTTTCAGATTCTGGTACATTTTGGTGGCTCCAGGGTGAACGCTGTACCTAGCATTATGAGCTTCCCTCATAATGTCTCCCTTCAGACTCATGTCATCTGGTACACACAATCTGTTCCCATAGCGGAGGATCCCCTTACTGTCAAATCTGAACTCTTCATTCTTGCCTAACTGAACAGTCCTGGCAATCTTCACTAACTCTGGGTCCTCATGCTGTTTCTGAGCCACCTGCTCCAGAAACACGGGTGTTACTCTCATCTGAGCTATCAAAGCACCTATACCAGACAACTCTAATTGTAGCCCTTCATTAACGAGCTTATAGAACTCTCTCACCACCGGTCTCCTCTCTGCTGAGATATGGGATAGGCTGTCAAGTGATTTCCGGCTTAGGGTGTCTGCCACAACATTCGCCTTATCCGGATGGTACTGAATCTTACAATCATAGTCACTAAGCAGTTCTACCCATCTTCTCTGTCTCAGGTTCAACTCTCTCTGGCTCAAGATGTACTGCAGGCTTTTATGATCTGTGAAGATCTCACATTTAAGCCCATAAAGGTAATGCCTCCACATCTTGAGTGCAAAGATCACAACTGCCATCTCTAGGTCATGTGTAGGATAATTCAACTCATGCTTCTTCAGCTGTCTAGAAGCATAAGCAATTACCCTTTCATTCTGCATCAACACACAACCCAGTCCCACACGGGACGCATCATAAAACACTGTGAAGTCTTCATTGCTGGTAGGCAGAGCTAACACCGGTGCTGACGTTAACCTTTTCTTTAGCTCTTCAAAACTTTCTTCACATTGATCAGACCACACAAACCTCTGATTCTTCTTGGTCAATTTGGTCATAGGAGCGGCGATTTTAGAGAAGTCCTGAACGAACCTCCTGTAGTAACCTGCCAAACCCAAGAAGCTCTTGATCTCTGTTACTGTAGTGGGTCTGGGCCAGTTAGCTACAACTTCTACCTTCTTAGAGTCCACTTCTATTCTATTTTCTGACACAACATGCCCCAAGAATGAGATGCTCCTCAACCAGAATTCACACTTGGAGAACTTGGCATACAAGCCATGCTCTCTCAAGGTCTGCGGAACTATCCTCAGATGATGGGCATGCTCCTCTGCATTCCTGGAATACACTAAGATATCATCAATGAAGACAATAACAAAGTGGTCCAGGTACTGGCTAAACACTCTGTTCATGAGATCCATGAATGCTGTAGGGGCATTGGTTAGCCCAAACGGCATTACTAGGAACTCATAATGCCCATATCTGGTCCTGAACGCCATCTTCGGCACATCTTCTTCTCTTATTCTCAGCTGGTGATACCCGGATCTCAGATCTATCTTGGAGAAACAACCTGCTCCTGCTAGCTGGTTAAATAGATCGTCGATCCTAGATAACAGATACTTATTCTTGGTAGTGACTTTGTTCAACTGCCTGTAGTCGATACAAAGTCTGAGGGATCCATCCTTCTTTTTCACAAATAGCACTGGAGCACTCCAAGGTGAGGTACTCGGTCGGATGAAACCCTTTTCTACCAACTCTTGCAACTGCTCCTTCAGTTCTTTCAACTCTAGTGGCGCCATCCTGTAGGGAGGGATAGAGATTGGTTTGGCTCCAGGCATCAATTCTATTTCAAACTCTATCTCCCTAGTAGGTGGTAGTTCTGGAGGCTCGTCTGGGAAGACATCTAAGAACTCTCTGACCACGGGCACTGAGGCGGGCTCCCTAACCTGACTATCCAGCTCTCTCACATGAGCTAGAAACCCCTGACAACCTCTCCTGAGCAACCTACGAGCCTGTAGGCCTGATATTAGACCTCTAGGCGTACCCCTCCTATCTCCGCTGAAGACAACCTTTGACCCATCCTGATCTTTGAACCTGACTACCTTGTCTCTACAGTCCAAGGTAGCACTATGAGCGGATAGCCAATCCATCCCTAGAATGACATTAAAATCCGTCAAGTCTAGAACCACAAGGTCAGCTGGAAGGCATCTACTCTCAACAAACACTGGACTAAACCGGCAGACTGACTCTACCACTGATGGATCACACTTGGGTCCACTGACCCAGAGGGGACACTCTAACCCAGAGATTATCAAACCCAACCTCTCAACGACTCTCGGAGCAATAAAAGAATGAGATGCATCAGGGTCCATTAAAGCATACACATCTGAACAACCAATGATGAGATTACCTGACACTACGGTGTTGGATGTGTTCGCCTCCTGCTGTGTCATAGTGAAGATCCGAGCTGGAGCTGATGGACCTTCACCTCGGGAACCTGCTAAAGAAGAGGCTGCCCCTCTCCCTCGGCCTCTGCTACTGCCTTGAGTCGCGGCTGGAGCTGCTGGCTGTGCCACACTACCAGAAGCTGTCTGCTGGGACTGCACCATGAAAGGTGCCCTAGGACACTCCCGTGCCATGTGTCCCTCTTGCCCACATCTGAAGCAGGCTGTAGTCCCATACCGACACACTCCCTTGTGCAACTTGCCACACCTCAAACATTCTGCACCATCTGAACCCAAACTCGAGCCACCACCGAGTCCCAGACCTGATTTCAACCTGTTCCAGAAATTATTCTTCTTAGGCTTCCTTGAGCCTCTGTCCCACTTTTTCTTTCCACCTGAAACTGCTGCATCCAGAGAAGAGGTGATAGAGCATATTTTAGTCCATATTATCATGATCTTATTGATGTTTATTTACTCCTTTTCTACCTAATTTTGCGGTTTTAATAATGTTTTGCAGATATTAGGTGTAAAGAGACATTCTGGAGAAAATGTTCTTAAAACTGCGAAAAAGTGCCAAATCTAGAAAAACCACCTTCGGAAGCACCTTCGGCGGCCGAAAGCCTCGTCCAGAGCCGAAAGTCACCTATCTTCGGCAGCACCTTCGGCGGCCGAAAGTTTGCTCCAGAGCCGAAAGTCCAGCTTCCGAAAATAAGCTTAGGCGGCCGAAAGTCTCCTCGAACTGCCTCTTCCTTATTCAAGAAGCCAAATCTTGAAGATCACATGTTTCCCACTTCATGCCATGCACATTCAAAATTCAAAAGGAGGCTCCACCTTCCTCTTTAGTGCATGAGTGGCAATAATAATGTGAAGAAGACTTCTTGGACACACCTTGGACAGTAATTAAAAGACCAAAAAGCCCCTCCCTTGCCTTCACACATGCACATAGAAGGCACATATTAGACCAAGGGCACTTTGGGCAACCTCTAAAAGATGCATGGACACCCAAGAAACCCTAGGCAACCTCCTAAGATATATTTAAAGGCCTTATGAAGACAAGAAGATTTGAGACTTGAAGAACTCAATCACCACCAAGGTTCGGCAGCCGCTCCTCCTCCACCTTCAGCCGCCGGTTCCTCCTTCCTTCTTCTCTTCTTCTACTTTTTGTTTTGGTTCAGCCATGAGTGGCTGAAACCCCTAATTCTAGTTGAAGTTTGGTTGAAACTAAGGTTGTTTAAAGGGTTGTGAGATCTGAACATAAAGTGTTTGCTTTTGGTTTATTCAATATTCATGCAATTGTGAGCTTAAATCTAAGATTGCTTTGTTGTTTTGATCAAATTGACCACTTGATTCTTGATTGCAAAGTTAATTGATTATTAGTTGGGATATTTGTTAGTCCGTAATTGCTGGAAATATTCTGACCAAAGAACACTTGGTGTAAAAAGTAAGGAATTGTATGATCTAGCAACATCTCATGCGTTTGAGTAGCTAGGATTGGATCTCTCTCTTTCTTCATGCAATTGACAATTGTTTTGATGCCTAAGGCCTAAGGACGTTCCTTGGCAATTTGTTAATTAGTAATTGATTACAGGACGTTCCCTAATTGATTTAATCATAAGGAGAGACATGGTGGTGAGAAGTGTTTTCCATCTCCATAACTAATCTATTGAACCAATCAAGAAAACATAAGTTTCAATGATCAACCCAAACAACCAAAGTGGATCCATATCTTCAACTAGACCTTTCTCATATTGATTTCCTCTTTTATTTTAATTACTTGTTGTTTTAATTGCTTTCAATAGTTGTTAGTCAAATCAATCTCAAAACCCCCCTTTTTACTTTATTGCACTTTACTTTTATTCTACCTTCAGTTACTTGCTTACAATTGTGCTTTCAGTTGATTCAGTTGATCTTATTTGGGAAAAATAGATAAGTATTCAATTATCTGTGGATTCGATCCTTTACCACTATCTGCAGTTGTAAAATTATTGATAACCGTAGAGGTTATTTTTGACCAGCTTCGACAACCGCGAGTCAAAAATTGGCGCCGTTGCCGGGGAATTGATTTAACTTGTTTATTTTTCTTTCATGACCAGGTCTGAACACAGGGACACTCTGCCCTTTGATTCAGAAATTGAACGCACCCTCAGAAGATTAGGAAAGCAAGCTGCCGAGCATTCTGCCCAACATTCGGCCGTTGAACTTCATCAACCTTCGGCCGCCAAACCTTCTTTGCTCCAGCAACCAAACTTTGCGCCAATGGCAGAACCTAATGCACAAGCTGCTGCCCCTAATGGACATGCTGTCCAGAACTAAATAATTCAAGAAAATCCAGCTATAAGACCACAAATACCAAGGGAAAGAACCATGAGAGAGTTAGCAACTCCTATAGGTGATCAAGCACCACTTTGCATCACCTATCCACCTCTGAAAGTTCCCTTTGAACTAAAAACAGGTTTGATTCATCTTCTCCCTAAATTTAGAGGTTTGCAAAATGAGAATCCACACAAGCACTTGAAAGAATTCAATATTGTTTGTTCATCCATGAGACCTCAAGGTATCTCTGAAAATCATGTTAAATTAAGAGCTTTTCCCTTTTCACTAGATGACTTTGCTAAAGATTGGTTATTTTATTTGCCACCTGGATCTATAACTTCTTGGGATGATATGGTCCAAACTTTTTTGAATAAATACTTCCCAACATCTAAGTCAATTGGCATAATAAGAGAAATTAGTAGCATAAGACAGAAACCAACTGAAGATTTATATGATTATTGGGAAAGGTTTGAAAGACTGTGTACAGGTTGTCCACAACATGATATGTCAGATAGGTCTCTCATACAGTTCTTCTATGGAGGATTACTCTCATCAGAAAGAAGATTCATAGATGTGGCTTGTGGAGGATCCATTGCAGACAAGACACCTAGGGAGATGCGAGAGTTGATTTCTGCACTTGCAGCCTCATCTAGGCAGTATGGAGAAGAAAAGCAAATGCAAAGAGGAGTCAATGAGGTAAGCTCACCTACTATTTTTGAACTAACAGCTGTTATGAAAGATTTTGCTATAGGACTGGTTCAACAGATGCAAGCAACCCAGCCACCTAGGCCATGTGGTATTTGTTCATATGTGGGACATCCAACTAATCAATGCCCTACTCTTCAAGAAGACAACCAGCAAGTTAATGCCATTGGAGGGTACAACAGCCAGCCTAGACATGATCCATATTCAAATACATACAATCCAGGTTGGAGAGACCACCCCAATTTCAGCTACGGAAGGGCCAACAATAATCAGAACCATCAGAACTACCACAAAAATCAAGCCCAACCAGCACCTTCAAGTTCTAATCAGCACCTTGAAAAGATGATGGAAACACTTACAACCACTGTACAGAGTCTCCAACAACAGATGGGACAAGTGACCGCATTCATGAATAAAGTTGAGTCCCAAGGTAAGCTCCCTTCTCAAACTGAAACTAATCCTAGACAGAATGTGAGTGCCATCACTCTGAGAAGTGGAAAAGAACTTCAAGATGCTAGCTATGAGCAAGAAAAGCAAGTTGCGCAAGAACCAATGCAACCTGAAGCCTCTCCAGTGCAATCTGAAACACCACCTGCGCAAAAGATTGATCCAAAGGAACGTTTTCACATTCCACCTCCTTTTCCAAAAAGATTTGAAAGAACACAAAAAGAAAAGGAAGAAAAGGAGATTCTTGAGACCTTCAGAAAAGTGGAAATCAACATTCCACTGCTAGATGCTGTTAAACAGATTCTAAGGTACGCAAAATGTAACGATCCGAAAATCGGACCGCTACCGGCGCTAGAATCTAGGTCGGCTTAAGGCCGCCGAGACCCGTAGCAAGCCTAACATACATCCTGTTAACCTGTTCAATCCCATACATGATCAACAACATACATAAAAATTAAAACTTTTCTTTCATTTATTCTATCATACACCAAACTCAACCTATGCATGCACTGAACATAGTCATAATCATAAACATTGGCCCCTCTGTGGGACCTCATCAATGCCCCCAATGGGTGGCATAACATGTGTCGAGTTGGTTTACATAAGCATTACAAAACCTCTAAGATCATGTAATAAAAGGGATACCATACACATAGGGTCAAGCACAATCTCAAATCCTCAATGTCATTACATTACATAACTATACACAACTCTACATCATTATACAATTTGTCATGTCCACATTCTAACTATTACATACATAAGACTTCATTACTCTTGCTGACCTCCTGGTCTACCCTGTACCTGCAAGCCTGGGGGTTAAGGGAGAGGGGTGAGCTACGAGAGCCCAGTGAGCAGAATAATAAAACATTTGAAACATATGATAACATGAAATGCATCACATCACAGCTAATCACATCAAGGATGAATTTGTCACCAATAGTCCTCTACATGGTCCAACTGTGCCAGGGGCGTAGAATCGGCCTCACTGGTCTTTCTCTTACATAATCATAACATAGCCTAACATAGCATTCCAACTGTGCCAGGGGCGTAGAATGGGCCTCACTGGTCTTTCTCTTACATGGTGCCAGGGGCGTAGAATGGACCTCACTGGTCTTCCGTACCATATCATCATCATATCATAACATATGAGGACTAAAGGATCATTCAACATTCATCTGCATCATCAACATATTATGCAATGCAACATATTCGTGAGTTCTAATGCAAGCATCCTATTATATCTCATGGCATTCATGATGCGTGAATAATGCTAAAACTGATTTATTTATTTAAAAGCATAAGAGTTATTCCACTCACCTCTGGCTGAAGCTCTACTGACTCAGAAGCAGCTGAACTCAATGCTGGGGTCCTCGGTTCCTCGGGTCCGAACCTACACAGGTGGACTCAAATGAGTGACCAAACATACATGAACATAACTCTAAACTACTCCCCAAAAATCCCCTAGAACACCTTAAAACAATCATGCAAAACATGCAAAAGAAGGCTGAACAGGGTGGGTTCGGCGGCACCTTCGGCGGCCGAAAGTCCCAGAAAGAGACGAAAGTCTCTTTTCTGGGGCAATTTCGGCAGCCGAAAGGCCTGCCTCCCAGGCAGGTTCGGCGGCCGAAAGTCCTTCGGCTGCCGAACCTGGTTTCTGCCAAAGGGCAGAAACTTGGTTCCCTTTGCACAAAAACCTCTCCTTCCCATTCCAACATGCAAATAACTCATTCAAAACATGCAAATATACATACATTGGCTCCTAGGGGCTTCAAACTATCTAAAACCCCAACTACAACACACAACAACAACACATTGCTCAAAAACACAACATAAGCTCATAAACCTAACTATAAGCTAAACATGCATTCTACCCCATAGATCTTCATAAAACTTACTTAAAACATGCAATGAGCTTAAGATCGGCCCTTACCTCTTGAAGATCGAGAGAGAGACGACCTAAACTCGGAGATGGGAGAGATTTGAGTTCTTGAACCTCAAAGCTCCAAAACTTGCTCAAAACTTGAAAATCTTCAAAACAAGATGAAAACTTGTGAAAATCGTGAAAGATTTGAAGGAAAAACTCAAGGATTGGTGAGGAACGGCGGAGAACTCACCTTGGCCGACAATGGGGAGAAAAGCTCGCCCGTTTTCGGCTAAGGGACCCTTTTATAGTGGCTGGCCAGGCCACGTTCGGGGGCCGAACGTGCCTCCGCATGCATGCCATGTTCGGCGGCCGAACTGGAGGTTCGGCGGCCGAACCTGGACTTCCCTCACTTATGCCTTCGGGGGCCTAAGGCACACCCGAAATGCAAGCATGTTCAGCGGCCGAACTTTGAGTTTCGGCGGCCGAACCTGTGTTTTCCTCCAAGGTTGTTTTCATTCAAAACTCATTTCCTTTTCACTTAAAACCATGAAAAACATTAAATCATTTTATGAACACATGGTTTTACCCTTCTAGAGGTCTCCGACATCTGAGATTCCACTGGACGGTAGGAATTCCGATACCGGAGTCTAGCCGGGTATTACATTCTCCCCCCCTTAAGAACATTCATCCCCGAATGTTCCTCAAGTAGCACATAGCATGGCATACAACATAACATACTCATAAAACACATAAGAGGCTAACCTTAGGAAAGATAAGGGTATTCCTGGAGCATGGACTCCCGTGTCTCCCAAGTGCATTCTTCCAAATTGTGGTGGTTCCACATGACTTTCACCATCGGGATTTCCTTGTTTCTTAGCTTTCTGATCTGGGTGTCTATGATCCGTACTGGCTGCTCAACATAGGTGAGATCCTCTTGGATCTCCACATCAGGCTCACTAAGAACCTTGCCCGGATCTGACACAAACTTCCTCAACATTGAAACATGGAAAACCGGATGGATTCTTTCCATTGAAGCAGGTAAATCTAGCTTGTACGACACATTCCCAATCTTTTGCAAGATTTCAAAGGGTCCGATGTATCGTGGGGCTAGTTTACCTTTCTTCCCAAAGCGAACCACTCCTTTCATAGGAGACACCTTGAGCAATACCAGATCCCCCTCCTGAAACTCTACTTGCCGTCTGCGGATGTCTGCATAACTCTTCTGTCTGCTTGCAGCAGTCTTGATCCTTTCTCTGATTATGGGTACCACCGTGCTGGTAATCTCCACTAGCTCAGGCCCTGCCAAGGCCTTTTCTCCAACTTCCTCCCAGTAAACAGGTGACCTGCACTTCCTTCCGTACAAAGCTTCATATGGAGCCATCCCGATGCTAGCATGATGGCTGTTATTGTAGGCAAACTCCACCAAAGGTAGATGCTGCCTCCAAGAACCGCCAAAGTCCAGCACACACATTCTGAGCATATCCTCGATAGTCTAGATGGTCCTTTCTGACTGTCCATCAGTCTGGGGGTGGAAGGCAGTACAGAAATCCAACCTGGTACCCATGGCATTCTGCAGACTCCGCCAAAACCTGGAAGTGAACTGGGGCCCTCTATCCGACACTATTGAAACAGGAACCCCATGCAGCCTGACGATCTCATCAACATACACCTGCGCCAACTTGTCCACATAATAGCCACTCCTGACAGGGATGAAGTGAGCAGATTTGGTGAGTCTGTCCACAATCACCCATATGGAGTCCAATCTGTTGGACATCGCCGGTAACCCCACTACGAAGTCCATAGCTATATTTTCCCATTTCCACTCTGGAATAGGTAGCGGGTTAAGCATTCCAGCCGGCTTCTGATGTTTCAGCTTCACCCTCTGACACACTTCGCAGGCTGACACAAACTGTGCCACTTCTTTCTTCATTGCTGGCTACCAATAAACTTTCCTCAGATCTTGATACATCTTGGTGGCTCCGGGGTGAACGCTGTATCTTGCATTATGAGCCTCCCTCATAATGTCTCCTTTTAGCCCTATGTCATCTGGTACACACAATCGACTCCCATAGCGGAGGATCCCCTTACTGTCAAATCTGAACTCACTGTCCTTGCCTGACTGAACAGTCCTGGCAATCTTCACTAACTCTGGGTCCTCATGCTGTTTCTGAGCCACTTGCTCCAGAAACACAGGTGTCACTCTCATCTGGGCCACTAAAGCACCTGTACCAGACAACTCCAACTGTAGACCTTCATCAATGAGCTTGTAAAACTCCTTCACCACTGGTGTCCTCTCTGCCGTGATGTGGGATAGACTGCCTAGTGACTTTCGGCTTAGGGCGTCTGCCACGACATTCGCCTTACCCGGATGATACTGAATCTTGCAATCATAGTCACTCAGCAGCTCTACCCATCTCCTCTGTCTCAAATTCAAATCTCTTTGACTCAGGATGTACTGCAGGCTCTTATAATCTGTAAAGATCTCGCATTTTACCCCATAGAGGTAGTGCCTCCACATCTTGAGTGCAAAGATTACTGCTGCCATCTCTAGGTCATGCGTGGGGTAATTTAACTCGTGCTTCTTCAGCTGTCTAGAAGCATAAGCAATCACCCTCTCATTCTGCATTAGTACACAACCCAGTCCCACACGGGACGCATCACAAAAGACTGTAAAGTCTTCCTCACTAGATGGCAGAGCTAACACTGGTGCTGAAGTCAACCTCTTCTTAAGCTCTTCAAAACTCTCTTCGCACTGGTCGGTCCACACAAACTTTTGATTCTTCCTGGTTAACCTGATCAGAGGAGCTGCAATTTTTGAGAAGTCCTGAACGAACCTCCTGTAGTAACCTGCCAAACCCAAGAAACTCCTGATTTCTGTCACTGAAGTGGGTCTAGGCCAGTTAGCCACAGTTTCTGTCTTCTTGGGGTCCACCTCTATTCCATTTTCTGACACAACATGCCCCAAGAATGAAATGCTCCTCAGCCAGAACTCACACTTGGAGAACTTGGCATACAAGCCATGCTCCCTCAAGGTCTGCAGAACCAACCTCAGATGATGGACATGCTCCTCTGCATTCCTGGAATACACCAAGATATCATCTATGAAGACAATAACAAAGTGATCCAGGTATTGGCTAAACACTCTGTTCATGAGATCCATGAATGCTGCAGGGGCGTTGGTTAACCCGAACGACATTACAAGGAACTCAAAATGCCCATATTTGGTCCTGAAAGCTGTCTTTGGCACATCCTCATCTCTGATCCTTAGCTGATGGTACCCCGATCTCATATCTATTTTGGAGAAACAACCTGCTCCGGCTAGCTGGTCAAATAGATCGTCGATCCTAGGCAATGGGTACTTATTCTTAGTAGTGACTTTGTTCAACTGCCTATAGTCAATACAAAGCCTAAAGGATCCATCCTTCTTTCTCACAAACAAAACTGGTGCACCCCAAGGTGAGGTGCTCGGTCGGATGAAGCCCTTTTCTACCAGCTCTTGCAACTGTTCTTTCAATTCTTTCAACTCGGCTGGAGCCATCCTGTAGGGAGGGATAGAGATCGGTCGGGTTCCAGGCATCAGTTTTATCTCGAACTCTATCTCCCTAACAGGTGGTAAACCTGGCAGCTCGTCTGGGAAGACTTCTAGAAACTCTCTAACCACTGGCACCGAGGCGGGTTCTCTAACCTGACTGCTAAGCTCTCTCACATGAGCCAAATACCCCTGACATCCCTTCCTAAGCAACCTACGAGCCTGAAGAGCTGATATCAGACCTCTAGGTGTACCCCTCCTGTCTCCCCTGAAGACAACCTCTGACCCATCTTGACCTCTGAACCTGACTACCTTGTCCCTGCAGTCCAAGGTAGCACCATGAGTAGATAACCAGTCTATCCCTAGAATGACGTCAAAATCTGTCAAGTCTAGAACCACAAGGTCGGCAGAAAGGCATCTTCCCTCAACAAAAATTGGACTGTACTGGCAGACTAACTCTGCCACTGATGGATCACACTTGGGTCCACTGACCCAGAGAGGACACTCTAACTCAGAGATCATCAACCCCAACCTCTGGACGGCTCTCGGAGCAATAAAAGAATGAGATGCACCAGAGTCCATCAAGGCATACACATCTGAACAACCAATGACTAAGTTACCTGCCACCACGGTGTTAGATGCATCTGCCTCCTGCTGAGTCATCGTGAAGATCCGTGCTGGAGCTGATAGACCTTCACCTCTGAAACCCGCTGAAGAAGAGGCTGCTCCTCTCCCTCTACCTCTGCCACTGGCCTGAGTCGTGGCTGGAGCTGCTGGCTGAGCCACACTGCCAGAAGCTGTCTGCTGAGACTATGCTCCAAAAGCTGCCCTAGGACACTCCCGAGCCATGTGTCCCTCTTGCCCGCATCTGAAGCAGGCTGCTATCCCAGCCCGGAAAACTCCCCTGTGTGGCCTACTACACTTCGCACAAACTGCATTATCCGCACCAGAGCTCGAGCCACTCCCTAGTCCCAGACTGGACTTGACCTTGTTCCAAAACTTGTTCTTCTTCGACTTCTTGGTGGTACTGCTCCACCTCTTGCTGCCTGAAGCTGCTGCACTAAAAGAAGAAGAGCCTGGGGTCTTAGAACCAGAAGGCTGTGCCACTGACTGCTTAACTGTCCCCTGAACGATGGCACTGACCTCCATTTTCCGAGCCATATCCACTATGGCATGGAAGCTCTCCCTATCAGCTGACTGGATCAAGGAGGAATATCTGGAGTGGAGTTTCATGATATACCTCGTTGACCTTTTCTGGTCTGTGTCAAGATTTTGCCCTGCAAATGGCAACAGCTCCAAGAATCTGTCTGTGAACTCCTCTACACTCATCTCATCAGTCTGCCTCAACTGCTCAAACTCTATCATCTTCAGCTCCCTCGAACTATCTGGGAAAGCCCATCCTGCAAACTCGTTTGCAAACTCTTCCCAAGACATGCTGTCCACTCTCGGGTTCACATAATTCTTGAACCACTCTCATGCCTTCTTGCACTTAAGCGTGAACCCAGCCATCTGAATGGCTCTACTGTCATCAGCCCCAATCTCATCTGTGATCACCTTAACCCTTTCAAGATACACAAATGGGTCATCCCCTTTTTCATACTGAGGAGCACCCAATTTCATGTAGTCGGTCATCTTGACCTTGCTCCCACTGGCTGAGCTAGGTCTAGAAGGTTGAGTAACTGGGGCTGCTGGTTCTGTAGGTGGTGGAGGTGGTGCAACATTTTCTGAGGTAGGGTTTGCTGGATTTGGATAGTAAGGTGGGGGTGGATACATTGGGTATTGTGAATATGGTGGGTAGTAGGGTGGGTATGGCATCTGTGTGGGATAAGGGGTGAAGCTAGGGTAATTCGATTTACCTCCCATCGAATACCCGAGATTTTGTGAGAAGTGTGGGTAGTGGGGTGGCTGAACAAATCCCGAGGCCTGAGTGCCTCCTTGGGACTCTCCCATTCCCTCTTCTGACATGCTAACTCCCAGACTGCCATCCCTCCTCTGCTCTACATCCATATCATCCCCTATGTCTTCTGACATTTCTCCCTGAACTGTTCCTCTCACTGATCTGCTCCTACCCAGATCCAGAGACCTTCTAGGGTCTCTTACTGCTCTTTCTCTGTTAGACCTACTAGACATTGCCCTAGGCAATGTAGGAGGACGGGCGCTCGTGCCCTCATCCTCAGGTGGCACTCCAGTCAATCGTGCAGATCGACGAGTTCCTCTCATCCTGTTTTCTGAAAGGCAGCACATAACAAACAAACATTAGCATCATATGGTTCATGTGGGCACACATGAACCCTCATCTCATACATCACATATCATTAATGCACATGCATATAATCATGGCATTTCACATCATCATGCAAGACAGGACTCCACATCCTATCCTAGTGGACATGACCTTTCCTATTGTGCTTGACCTTCTATAACATCTATGAGCCCGACACTCTAGGTCCGACCATATGAACCTAGGGCTCTAATACCATTTTGTAATGACCCGAAAATCGGACCGCTACCGGCGCTAGAATCCAGGTCGGCTTAAGGCCGCCGGGACCCGTAGCAAGCCTAACATACATCCTGTTAACCTGTTCAATCCCATACATGATCAACAACATACATAAAAATTAAAACTTTTCTTTCATTCATTCTATCATACACCAAACTCAACCTGTGCATGCACTGAACATAGTCATAATCATAAACATTGGCCCCTCTGTGGGACCTCATCAATGCCCCCAATGGGTGGCATAACATGTGTCAAGTTGGTGTACATAAGCATTACAAAACCTCTA
The DNA here is from genome assembly GCF_001659605.2 of Manihot esculenta. Taxonomy (NCBI): domain Eukaryota; kingdom Viridiplantae; phylum Streptophyta; class Magnoliopsida; order Malpighiales; family Euphorbiaceae; genus Manihot; species Manihot esculenta. The sequence goes on along the minus strand of NC_035176.2, from coordinate 23,708,219 downwards.
AGATCATGTAATAAAAGGGATACCATACACATAGGGTCAAGCACAATCTCAAATCCTCAATGTCATTACATTACATAACTATACACAACTCTACATCATTATACAATTTGTCATGTCCACATTCTAACTATTACATACATAAGACTTCATTACTCTTGCTGACCTCCTGGTCTACCCTGTACCTGCAAGCCTGGGGGTTAAGGGAGAGGGGTGAGCTACGAGAGCCCAGTGAGCAAAATAATAAAACATTTGAAACATATGATAACATGAAATGCATCACATCACAGCTAATCACATCAAGGATGAATTTGTCACCAATAGTCCTCTACATGGTCCAACTGTGCCAGGGGCATAGAATGGGCCTCACTGGTCTTTCTCTTATATAATCATAACATAGCCTAACATAGCATTCCAACTGTGCCAGGGGCGTAGAATGGGCCTCACTGGTCTTTCTCTTACATGGTGCCAAGGGCGTAGAATGGGCCTCACTGGTCTTCCGTACCGTATCATCATCATATCATAACATATGAGGACTAAAGGATCATTCAACATTCATCTGCATCATCAACATATTATGCAGTGCAACATATTCGTGAGTTCTAATGCAAGCATCCTATTATATCTCATGGCATTCATGATGCGTGAATCATGCTAAAACTGATTTATTTATTTAAAAGCATAAGAGTTATTCCACTCACCTCTGGCTGAAGCTCTACTGACTCAGAAGCAGCTGAACTCACTGCTGGGGTCCTCGGTTCCTCGGGTCCGAACCTACACAAGTGGACTCAAATGAGGGACCAAACATACATGAACATAACTCTAAACTACTCCCCAAAAACCTCCTAGAACACCTTAAAACAATCATGCAAAACATGCAAAGGAAGGCTGAGCAGGGCGGGTTCGGCGGCACCTTCGACGGCCGAAAGTCCCTTCAGAGCCGAAACCCAGGCAGGTTTGGCGGCCCCTTCGGCGGCCGAAAGTCCCAGACAGAGACGAAAGTCTCTTTTCGGGGGCAACTTCGGCAGCCGAAAGGCCTGCCTCCCAGGCAGGTTCGGCGGCCGAAAGTCCTTCGGCTGCCGAACCTGGTTTCTGCCAAAAGGCAGAAACTTGGTTCCCTTTGCACAAAAACCTCTCCTTCCCATTCCAACATGCAAATAACTCATTCAAAACATGAAAATATACATACATTGGCTCCTAGGGGCTTCAAACTATCTAAAACCCCAACTACAATACACAACAACAACACATTGCTCAAAAACACAACATAAGCTCATAAACCTAACTCTAAGCTAAACATGCATTCTACCCCATAGATCTTCATAAAACTTACTTAAAACATGCAATGAGCTTAAGATCGGCCCTTACCTCTTGAAGATCGAGAGAGAGACGACCTAAACTCGGAGATGGGAGAGATTTGAGTTCTTGAACCTCAAAGCTCCAAAACTTGCTCAAAACTTGAAAATCTTCAAAACAAGATGAAAACTTGTGAAAATCGTGAAAGATTTGAAGGAAAAACTCAAGGATTGGTGAGGAACGGCGGAGAACTCACCTTGGCCGACAATGGTGAGAAAAGCTCGCCCGTTTTCGGCTAAGGGACCCTTTTATAGTGGCTGGCCAGGCCACGTTCGGGGGCCGAACGTGCCTCCGCATGCATGCCATGTTCGGCGGCCGAACTTGAGGTTCGACGGCCGAACCTGGACTTCCCTCACTTATGCCTTTGGGAGCCTAAGGCACATCCGAAATGCAAGCATGTTCGGCAGCCGAACTTTGAGTTTCGGCGGCCGAACCTGTGTTTTCCTCCAAGGTTGTTTTCATTCAAAACGCATTTCCTTTTCACTTAAAACCATGAAAAACATTAAAACATTTTATGAACACATGGTTTTACCCTTCTAGAGGTCTCCGACATTCGAGATTCCACTGGACGGTAGGAATTCCGATACCGGAGTCTAGCCGGGTATTACACAAAATTTCTAAAAGAATTGTACACCATAAGAAGAAAGCTAGCTGCAAGAGAAAAAGTAAGTGTAGGTGAAGTTGTTACTGCTGTGATTAAAAGAGAACTCCCTACTAAATGCAAAGACAAAGGTATGTTTGCTATCTCTTGCAAGATTGGGAATGTTGGAATTAAAAAAGCCATGTGTGATCTTGGTGCATCTATAAATGTCATGCCTCTTTACATCTATAAATCTCTGAATGCATGTGCACTGAAAGACACAAGAGTTGTGATCTAATTAGTTGATAGATCCGTGGTATATCCCATAGGTGTTCTAGAAGATGTGTTAGTTCAAGTAGATGAACTTGTCTTTCCTACAGATTTTTATGCGATTGATACTAAGGAATAGTTGCAATACTAGTTCTGATATCCTTCTTGGACGTCCTTTCTTGAGTACTGTTAGAACTAAGATCGATGTGCATGATGGTACTTTGACTATGGAATTTGAAGGGGAAGTCATTAAGTTTAATGTCTATGATGCCATGAAATATCCACATGATATGTCCCCTGTTTATGGTCTTGATATTGTTGACTGTTTGAGCCAGAAAATTTTTGATGAAAATCAAGATGATATTCTTAACAGTGATTTCTGTAGAGATACTGATCATGTACAGATTGAGAGCCAAAAAGAACCAAAACTGAAAGAAACTGTTTGCAGTATCCAACAGATTGATGTTGCACAGACTGAAGACATTCGGCCGCCGAATACAGACAACTTTCGGCCGCCGAACCTGACTGCCTTCCAGACACATAATCCATCGCCACAGCCTGCCCAGCATACTGAAAACATTCGGTCGCCAAATCCAGACCTCCTTCGGCCGCCGAATCTGCCCGTCCTTCAGACACCGAATTATGTTGCTCCACTTCAGAAGGAGCCTGCACAGACTGAAACTTTTCGGCCGCCGAACATAGAGAACTTTCGGCTGCCAAACCTGGCTCCACAGCCTCCGACGCAAGCGAGCTCTTCCAGTCCTCCATTGCGGTCAAGCCAAGAGTACCTTTCAGAATCTGAAGATTATAAGAATGACCTACTTGAACAAATCTTCCTTGCTCAATCTGATGAACCATGGTATGCAGATATGGTAAACTACTTGGCCACAGGTAACTTGCCTTCTGACATGCCCAAGCATACCAAAGACAAGATAAAGAAAGATGCCAGGGATTATGTTTGGGATGAACCATATTTATGGAAGCATTGTGCTGACCAAATGATAAGGAGATGTATTCCTGATCAAGAAATAGCTTATATGCTTACTTTTTGTCATTCATATAGTTGTGGTGGACACTTTAGTCCAAGAAAGACTGCTCATAAGATACTTGAAAGTGGCCTGTTTTAGCCCACTATTTTTCGAGATGCATTTTTGTTTTGCAGATCATGTGCTGGGTGTCAACAGACTAGAAATCTGAGCAAAAGAAATCAAATGCCACAGAACCCCATCATGGTCTGTGAGGTATTTGATGTTTGGGGCATAGACTTCATGGGCCCATTCCCACCATCCTTTGGATACACTTACATCATCCTTGCAGTGGATTATGTGTCCAAGTGGGTGGAAGCTAGAGCAACTAAAACGGATGATGCCAAGACAGTAGTAGACTTTATGAAGACCAACATCTTTGCTAGACATGGAGTGTCTAAGGCAATCATCAGTGACAGAGGGACCCATTTTTGCAATAAGGTAGTTGAAAGCCTTCTCAAAAAGCATAATGCGATCTATAGGACATCCACAGCCTATCACCCTCAGACAAATGGGCAAGCTGAAGTGTCCAACAGAGAAATCAAGGCCATCCTTCAAAAGACCGTGTCTCCTAACCGAAAGGACTGGAGTACAAGGTTAGAAGATGCTTTATGGGCCTACAGGACAGCTTACAAAACCCCATAGGTATGTCCCCTTACAGATTGGTCTATGGAAAAGCATGTCACCTTCCAGTTGAAGTTGAGCACAAGGCCTATTGGGCTGTAAAGAATTGCAATATGGACCTCAAGGAAGCTGGACAACATCGCAAATTACAACTGCAAGAGCTAGAGGAAATAAGACGAGATGCATATGAGAATTCATGGAACTACAAAACAAAAACCAAAGCCTCCCATGACAGTCATCTTTCAAGAAAATAATTTAAGGTTGGTGATAAAGTTTTACTCTTTGACTCTCGTTTGAAACTGTTTCCAGGAAAGCTACGCTCTAGGTGGATTGGACCATTCATAGTAGAACATGCTTACCCACATGGAGCTGTAGACATCCGAAGTATAGAAACTGGAAAAATTTTCAAGGTAAATGGACATTGTCTGAAGCCATACTTTGAAGGGTTCGCAGTACAAGTGGTGGAAGAAATTCCACTACAACATCCTTCTGCCTAAGTGAATCGCACACCATGCACCACACCCAAGGGAAGTACTCAGTTTCCTTTGTTCTTTTATGTTTCTTATACATTGAGGACAATGCATGATTTAAGTGTGGGGGTGCATATCTCTTCTTCTCCTCTTCTTCTTCTTCTCTTCTTCTTCCTTTCTTCTTCTGCGATTTTACATAGCTTTAGATTGCGAAAATTTTTCTTTCTTTTCCTTTCAGAATTTGAGTTAAACTTGCTCTAATTAGCCACAGTGTTGAATTTTTTTTTTCATTTTAGTTTGTTTATGCTTTCAATAAAACACACACAACCACAATCTTCTTCTCCTTTTTGTTTTGCTCTACTCAAACTGATGAACTATGTTGGATGAGTTTTTCTTTCCATGACCCCATTGATGTGATGACTCTTTAAACTTATGTTGAATCAATTGTAGTGAGTTGTATTCATGTTTGAGAATTGCCTTTTGAATTGAATCTTTGAGTTTGCTATGGTGAAAAATATATTGATGACCCTCATTAGAGAGAATAAATTGAAAGTTGTGTGAATGAACTTAATGTGACTTGATTTAGCAATTGGTGTTGATTTGCCCAAATCATTGAGAGAAAGAAAATTCAGCAAAGGCAAAGACCTCAAAAGCACAAAATTGAAAAACTGTTCCAATGGTCAAAAGACTAAGAAAAAAGGTAGTAACCACTTGGAAATGTGACCAACTGAGTAACTGGGGGTGGGTATCACAAATATGTACCTTCACGTCAAAAGGTTGGTGACTTTTTCAAGAAAAATCTAAGTGCAAAAGCCTGAATAAAGTACATCAAGGTAAGGGCAGTCACTTCAAAAGTTAGAAAAAGGCTTAACAAATTAATGTGCATGTATGATATCTCTCTTGAGGAAAACAAATCCTAGCCATGGTAAGCAAAGGGAAACAAGGAAAGAAGGTAAGTAATCTTCATGCATATATTCTTCACTGCAATAATTCAAAATAGGTGTCTAGAGTAAGAGCTTAAGTGGAAATAAGGATTTAGAGCAAAGAAAGCTTATTTAACTATGTTTATTTGCTTGAGGACAAGCAAAAGGCTAAGTGTGGGGGTATTTGATAGAGCATATTTTAGTCCATATTATCATGATCTTATTGATGTTTATTTACACCTTTTCTACCTAATTTTGCAGTTTTAATCATGTTTTGCAGATATTAGGTGTAAAGAGACATTCTGGAGGAAATGCTCTTAAAACTGCCAAAAAGTGCCAAATCTGGAAAAACCACCTTCGAAAGCACCTTCGGCGGCTGAAAGCCTCGTCCAGAGCCGAAAGTTACCTATCTTCGGCAGCACCTTCGGTGGTCGAAAGTTTGCTCCAAAGCCGAAAGTCTGCTCCAAAGCCGAAAGTCCAGCTTCCGAAAATAAGCTTAGGCGGCCGAAAGTCCCCCCGAACTACCTCTTCCTTATTCAAGAAGCCAAATCTTGAAGATCACATGTTTCCCACTTCATGCCATGCACATTCAAAATTCAAAAGAAGGCTCCACCTTCCTCTTTAGTGCATGAGTGGGAAAAGAAGACTTCTTGGACACACCTTGGACAGCAATTAAAAGACCAAAAAGCCCCTCCCTTGCCTTCACACATGCACATAGAAGGCACATATTAGACCAAGGGCACTTTGGGCAACCTCTAAAAGATGCATGGACACCCAAGAAACCCTAGGCAGCCTCCCAAGATATATTTAAAGGCCTTATGAAGACAAGAAGATTTGAGACTTGAAGAACTCAATCACCACCAAGGTTCGGCAGCCACTCCTCCTCCACCTTCGGCCGCTGGTTCCTCCTTCCTTCTTCTCTTCTTGTACTTTTTGTTTTGGTTCAGCCATGAGTGGCTGAAACCCCTAATTCTAGTTGAAGTTTTATTGAAACTAAGGTTGTTTAAAGGGTTGTGAGATCTGAACATAAAGTGTTTGCTTTTGGTTTATTCAATATTCATGCAATTGTGTGCTTAAATCTAAGATTGCTTTGTTGTTTTGATCAAATTGGCCACTTGATTCTTGATTGCAAAGTTAATTGATTATTAGTTGGGATATTTGTTAGTCCGTAATTGCTGGAAATATTCTTACCTAAGAACACTTGGTATAAAAACTAAGGAATTGTATGATCTAGCAACATCTCATGCGTTTGAGTAGCTAGGATTGGATCTCTCTCTTTCTTCATGCAATTGACAATTGTTTTGATGTCTAAGGTCCAAGGAAATTCCTTGGCAATTTGTTAATTAGTAATTGATTAGAGGACGTTCCCTAATTGATTTAATCATAAGGAGAGACATGGTGGTGAGAAGTGTTTTCCATCTCCATAACTAATCTATTGAACCAATCAAGAAAACATAAGTTTCAATGATCAACCCAAACAACCAAAGTGGATCCATATCTTCAACTAGACCTTTCTCATATTGATTTCCTCTTTTATTTTAATTACTTGTTGTTTTAATTGCTTTCAATAGTTGTTAGTCAAATCAATCTCAAAACCCCCCTTTTTACTTTATTGCACTTTACTTTTATTCTACCTTCGGTTACTTGCTTACAATTGTGCTTTCAGTTGATTCAGTTGATCTTGTTTGGGAAAAATAGATAAGTATTCAATTATCTGTGGATTCGATCCTTTACCACTATCTGCAGTTGTAAAATTATTGATAACCGTAGAGGTTATTTTTGACCGGCTTCGACAACCGCGAGTCAAAAATTGGCGCCGTTGCCGGGGAATTGATTTAACTTGTTTATTTTTCTTTCATGACCAGATCTGAACACAGGGACACTCTGCCCTTTGATTCAGAAATTGAACGCACCCTCAGAAGATTAGGAAAGCAAGCTGCCGAGCATTCTGCCCAACATTCGGCCGTCGAACTTCATCAACCTTCGGCCGCCGAACCTTCTTTGCTCCAGCAACCAAACTTTGCGCCAATGGCAGAACCTAATGCACAAGCTGCTGCCCCTAATGGACATGCTGTCCAGAACCAAATAATTCAAGAAAATCCAGCTATAAGACCACAAATACCAAGGGAAAGAACCATGAGAGAGTTAGCAACTCCTATAAGTGATCAAGCACCACTTTGCATCACCTATCCACCTCTGAAAGTTCCCTTTGAACTAAAAACAGGTTTGATTCATCTTCTCCCTAAATTTAGAGGTTTGCAAAATGAGAATCCACACAAGCACTTGAAAGAATTCAATATTGTTTGTTCATCCATGAGACCTCAAGGTATCTCTGAAGATCATGTTAAATTAAGAGCTTTTCCCTTTTCACTAGATGACTTTGCTAAAGATTGATTATTTTATTTGCCACCTGGATCTATAACTTCTTGGGATGATATGGTCCAAACTTTTTTGAATAAATACTTCCCAACATCTAAGTCAATTGGCATAATAAGAGAAATTAGTAGCATAAGACAGAAACCAACTGAAGATTTATATGATTATTGGGAAAGGTTTGAAAGACTGTGTACAGGTTGTCCACAACATGATATGTCAGATAGGTCTCTCATACAGTTCTTCTATGGAGGATTACTCTCATCAGAAAGAAGATTCATAGATGTGGCTTGTGGAGGATCCATTGCAGACAAGACACCTAGGGAGATGCGAGAGTTGATTTCTACACTTACAGCCTCATCTAGGCAGTATGGAGAAGAAAAGCAAATGCAAAGAGGAGTCAATGAGGTAAGCTCACCTACTATTTTTGAACTAACAGCTATTATGAAAGATTTTGCTATAGGACTGGTTCAACAGATGCAAGCAACCCAGCCACCTAGGCCATGTGGTATTTGTTCATATGTGGGACATCCAACTGATCAATGCCCTACTCTTCAAGAAGACAACCAGCAAGTTAATGCCATTGGAGGGTACAACAGCCAGCCTAGACATGATCCATATTCAAATACATACAATCCAGAGTGGAGAGACCACCCCAATTTCAGCTACGGAAGGGCCAACAATAATCAGAACCATCAGAACTACCACAAAAATCAAGCCCAACCAGCACCCTCAAGTTCCAATCAGCAGCTTGAAAAGATGATGGAAACACTTACAACCACTGTACAGAGTCTCCAACAACAGATGGGACAAGTGACCGCATTCATGAACAAAGTTGAGTCCTAAGGTAAGCTCCCTTCTCAAACTGAAATTAATCCTAGACAGAATGTGAGTGCCATCACTCTGAGAAGTGGAAAAGAACTTCAAGATGCTAGCTATGAGCAAGAAAAGCAAGTTGCGCAAGAACCAATGCAACCTGAAGCCTCTCCAGCGCAATCTGAAACACCACCTGCGCAAAAGATTGATCCAAAGGAACGTTTTCACATTCCACCTCCTTTTCCAAAAAGATTTGAAAGAACACAAAAAGAAAAGGAAGAAAAAGAGATTCTTGAGACCTTCAGAAAAGTGGAAATCAACATTCCACTGCTAGATGCTGTTAAACAGATTCCAAGGTACGCAAAATTTCTAAAAGAATTGTACACCAATAGAAGAAAGCTAGCTGCAAGAGAAAAAGTAAGTGTAGGTGAAGTTGTTACTGCTGTGATTAAAAGAGAACTCCCTACTAAATGCAAAGACAAAGGTATGTTTGCTATCTCTTGCAAGATTGGGAATGTTGGAATTAAAAAAGCCATGTGTGATCTTGGTGCATCTATAAATGTCATGCCTCTTTACATCTATAAATCTCTGAATGCATGTGCACTGAAAGACACAAGAGTTGTGATCTAATTAGTTGATAGATCCGTGGTATATCCCATAGGTGTTCTAGAAGATGTGTTAGTTCAAATAGATGAACTTGTCTTTCTTGCAGATTTTTATGTGATTGATACTAAGGAAGATAGTTGCAATACTAGTTCTGATATTCTTCTTGGACGTCCTTTCTTGAGTACTGCTAGAATTAAGATCGATGTGCATGATGGTACTTTGACTATGGAATTTGAAGGGGAAGTCATTAAGTTTAATGTCTATGATGCCATGAAATATCCACATGATATGTCCCCTGTTTATGGTCTTGATATTGTTGACTGTTTAAGCCAGGAAATTTTTGATGAAAATCAAGATGATATTCCTAACAGTGATTTCTGTAGAGATACTGATCATGTACAGATTGAGAGCCAAAAAGAACCAAAACTGAAAGAAACTGTTTGCAGTATCCAACAGATTGATGTTGCACAGACTGAAGACATTCGGCCGCCGAATACAGACAACTTTCGGCCGCCGAACCTGACTGCCTTCCAGACACAGAATCCATCGCCACAGCCTGCCCAGCATACTGAAAACATTCAGTCGCCAAATCCAGACCTCCTTCGGCCGCCGAATCTGTCCGTCCTTCAGACACCGAATTATGTTGCTCCACTTCAGAAGGAGCCTGCACAGACTGAAACTTTTTGGCCGCCGAACATAGAGAACTTTCGGCTGCCAAACCTGGCTCCACAGCCTCCGACGCAAGCGAGCTCTTCCAGTCCTCCATTGCGGTCAAGCCAAGAGTACCTTTCAGAATCTGAAGATTATAAGAATGACCTACTTGAACAAATCTTCCTTGCTCAATCTGATGAACCATGGTATGCAGATATGGTAAACAACTTGGCCACAGGTAACTTGCCTTCTGACATGCCCAAGCATACCAAAGACAAGATAAAGAAAGATGCCAAGGATTATGTTTGGGATGAACCATATTTATGGAAGCATTGTGCTGACCAAATGATAAGGAGATGTATTCCTGATCAAGAAATAGCTTCTATGCTTACTTTTTGTCATTCATATAGTTGTGGTGGACACTTTAGCCCAAGAAAGACTGCTCATAAGATACTTGAAAGTGGCCTGTTTTGGCCCACTATTTTTCGAGATGCATTTTTGTTTTGCAGATCATGTGCTGGGTGTCAACAGACTGGAAATCTGAGCAAAAGAAATCAAATGCCACAGAACCCCATCATGGTCTGTGAGGTATTTGATGTTTGGGGCATAGACTTCATGGGCCCATTCCCACCATCCTTTAGATACGCTTACATCATCCTTGCAGTGGATTATGTGTCCGAGTGGGTGGAAGCTAGAGCAACTAAAACGGATGATGCCAAGACAGTAGTAGACTTTGTGAAGACCAACATCTTTGCCAGACATGGAGTGTCTAAGGCAATCATCAGTGACAGAGGGACCCATTTTTGCAATAAGGTAGTTGAAAGCCTTCTCAAAAAGCATAATGCGATCTATAGGACATCCACAGCCTATCACCCTCAGACAAATGGGCAAGCTGAAGTGTCCAACAGAGAAATCAAGGCCATCCTTGAAAAGACCGTGTCTCCTAACCGAAAGGACTAGAGTACAAGGTTAGAAGATGCTTTATGGGCCTACAGGACAGCTTACAAGACCCCATAGGTATGTCCCCTTACAGATTGGTCTATGGAAAAGCATGTCACCTTCCAGTTGAACTTGAGCACAAGGCCTATTGGGCTGTAAAGAATTGCAATATGGACCTCAAGGAAGCTGGACAACATCGCAAATTACAACTGCAAGAGCTAGAGGAAATAAGACGAGATGCATATGAGAATTCATGGAACTACAAAACAAAAACCAAAGCCTCCCATGACAGTCATCATTCAAGAAAATAATTTAAGGTTGGTGATAAAGTTTTATTCTTTGACTCTCGTTTGAAACTGTTTCCAGGAAAGCTACGCTCTAGGTGGATTGGACCATTCATAGTAGAACATGCTTACCCACATGGAGCTGTAGACATCCGAAGTGTAGAAACTGGAAAAATTTTCAAGGTAAATGGACATCGTCTGAAGCCATACTTTGAAGGGTTCGCAGTACAAGTGGTGGAAGAAATTCCACTACAACATCCTTCTGCCTAAGTGAATCGCACACCATGCACCACACCCAAGGGAAGTACTCAGTTTCCTTTGTTCTTTTATGTTTCTTTTACATTGAGGACAATGCATGATTTAAGTGTGGGGGTGCATATCTCTTCTTCTCCTCTTCTTCTTCTCTTCTTCTTCCTTTCTTCTTCTGCGATTTTACATAACTTCAGATTGCGAACATTTTTCTTTCTTTTCCTTTCAGAATTTGCGTTAAACTTGCTCTAATTAGCCACAGTGTTGAATTTTTTTTTTTCATTTTAGTTTGTTTATGCTTTCAATAAAACACACACAACCACAATCTTCTTCTCCTTTTTGTTTTGCTCTACTCAAACTGATGAACTATGTTGGATGAGTTTTTTTTTCCATGACCCCATTGATGTGATGACTCTTTAAACTTATGTTGAATCAATTGTAGTGAGTTGTATTCATGTTTGAGAATTGCCTTTTGAATTGAATCTTTGAGTTTGCCATGGTGAAAAATATATTGATGACCCTCATTAGATAGAATAAATTGAAAGTTGTGTGAATGAACTTAATGTGACTTGATTTAGCAATTGGTGTTGATTTGCCCAAATCATTGAGAGAAAGAAAATTCAGCAAAGGCAAAGACCTCAAAAGCACAAAATCAAAAAACTGTTCCAATGGTCAAAAGACTCAAAACAAAGCTAGTAGCCACTTGGAAAGGTGACCAACTGAGTAACTGGGGGTGGGTATCACAAATATGTACCTTCATGTCAAAAGGTTGGTGACTTTTTCAAGAAAAATCTAAGTGCAAAAGCCTGAATAAAGTACTTCAAGGTAAGGGCAGTCACTCCAAAAGCTAGAAAAAGTCTTAACAAATTAATGTGCATGTATGATATCTCTCTTGAGGAAAACAAATCCTAGCCATGGTAAGCAAAGGGAAACAAGGAAAGAAGGTAAGTAATCTTCATGCATATATTCTTCACTGCAATAATTCAAAATAGGTGTCTCGAGTAAGAGCTTAAGTGGAAATAAGGATTTAGAGCAAAGAAAGCTTATTTGACTATGTTTATTTGCTTGAGGACAAACAAAAGGCTAAGTGTGGGGGTATTTGATAGAGCATATTTTAGTCCATATTATCATGATCTTATTGATGTTTATTTACACCTTTTCTACCTAATTTTGCGGTTTTAATCATGTTTTGCAGATATTAGGTGTAAAGAGACATTCTGGAGAAAATGCTCTTAAAACTGCCAAAAAGTGCCAAATCTGGAAAAACCACCTTTGGAAGCACCTTCGGCGGCTGAAAGCCTCGTCCAGAGCCGAAAGTCACCTATCTTCGGCAGCACCTTCGGTGGTCGAAAGTTTGCTCCAAAGCCGAAAGTCTGCTCCAAAGCCGAAAGTCCAGCTTCCGAAAATAAGCTTAGGCGGCCGAAAGTCCCCCCGAGCTACCTCTTCCTTATTCAAGAAGCCAAATCTTGAAGATCACATGTTTCCCACTTCATGCCATGCACATTCAAAATTCAAAAGGAGGCTCCACCTTCCTCTTTAGTGCATGAGTGGGAAAAGAAGACTTCTTGGACACACCTTGGACAGCAATTAAAAGACCAAAAAGCCCCTCCCTTGCCTTCACACATGCACATAGAAGGCACATATTAGACCAAGGGCACTTTGGGCAACCTCTAAAAGATGCATGGACACTCAAGAAACCCTAGGCAGCCTCCCAAGATATATTTAAAGGCCTTATGAAGACAAGAAGATTTGAGACTTGAAGAACTCAATCACCACCAAGGTTCGGCAGCCACTCCTCCTCCACCTTCGGCCGCCGGTTCCTCCTTCCTTCTTCTCTTCTTCTACTTTTTGTTTTGGTTCAGCTATGAGTGGCTGAAACCCCTAATTCTAGTTGAAGTTTTGTTGAAACTAAGGTTGTTTAAAGGGTTGTGAGATCTGAACATAAAGTGTTTGCTTTTGGTTTATTCAATGTTCATGCAATTGTGTGCTTAAATCTAAGATTGTTTTGTTGTTTTGATCAAATTGGCCACTTGATTCTTGATTGCAAAGTTAATTGATTGTTAGTTGGGATATTTGTTAGTCCGTAATTGCTGAAAATATTCTTACCTAAGAACACTTGGTGTAAAGACTAAGGAATTGTATGATCTAGCAACATCTCATGCGTTTGAGTAGCTAGGATTGGATCTCTCTCTTTCTTCATGCAATTGACAATTGTTTTGATGCCTAAGGTCCAAGGAAATTCCTTGGCAATTTGTTAATTAGTAATTGATTAGAGGACGTTCCCTAATTGATTTAATCATAAGGAGAGACATGGTGGTGAGAAGTGTTTTCCATCTCCATAACTAATCTATTGAACCAATCAAGAAAACATAAGTTTCAATGATCAACCCAAACAACCAAAGTGGATCCATATCTTCAACTAGACCTTTCTCATATCGATTTCCTCTTTTATTTTAATTACTTGTTGTTTTAATTGCTTTCAATAGTTGTTAGTCAAATCAATCTCAAAACCCCCCTTTTTACTTTATTGCACTTTACTTTTATTCTACCTTCAGTTACTTGCTTACAATTGTGCTTTCAGTTGATTCAGTTGACCTTGTTTGGGAAAAATAGATAAGTATTCAATTCTCTATGGATTCGATCCTTTACCACTATCTGCAGTTGTAAAATTGTTGATAACCATAGAGGTTATTTTTGACCGGCTTCGACAACCGCGAGTCAAGAGGAGTCTAACCTTCCCCTGCCCGGGGTCTTAGAACTCGAAGACTGTGCCACTGACTGCTTAACTTTCCCTTCGATTATTGCGCTAGTCTCTATCTTCCGAGCCATATCCACTATAGCATGGAAACTCTCCCTCTCTGCTGATTGGATCAAAGAGGAATACCTGGAGTAGAGCTTCATGACATACCTCCTAGACTTCTTCAGGTCTGTGTCAAAAGCTTGCCCTGCAAACGGTAACAGCTCCAGGAATCTATCAGTGAATTCATCTACACTCATCTCCTCTATCTGCCTTAGCTGTTCAAACTCAATCATCTTCAGCTCCCTGGAGCTATCAGGGAAAGCCCATCCTGCAAATTCATTTGCAAACTCCTCCCAGGTCAAACTGTCCAATCTCAGGTCCACATAATTTTTGAACCACTCACGGGCCTTTTTGCATTTGAGTGTGAACCCCGCCATCTGAATGGCTCTATTGTCATCTGCCCCTAACTCATCTGTAATCATCTTCACTGTCTTCAAGTACTCAAAAGGATCATCTCCCGTCTTGAACTTGGGAGCATCCAACTTCAAGTAATCAGTCATCTTAACTCTGCTCCTCCTAGATGAGCTAGGTTTGGGTATTTAGACTTCAGGAGCTGCAGGTTCAGGGGGTGGTGGAGGAGGTGCAACATTCCCTTGATTAGGGTTTGTCACATTTGGGTAGAAAGGTGAGGGTGGATACATTGGGTATTGGGGGTATGGTGGATAGCAAGGTGGATAAGGCATGAAGGTAGGGTATGGGTTAAAGCTGGAGTAATTCGATGTACCCCCCATCGGATACCCTGGGCCCTGTGGAAAGGGTGGATACTGGGGTGGATAACCAAACCCCGAGGCCTGAGCGCCTCCCTGAGACTCCCCTGTACCCTCCTCAGACATGCTCACATCCAGATTTCCATCCCTTCTCTGATCCTCATCCATCACTTCACTCACATCAGAAGATCCTCCTCCTAGATCTGTTCCCCTTCTGCTAGTATCAAAAGACCTTCTAGGATCCCTTGACACTCTCTCTCTGCTTGATCTACATGACATTGCACTTGGCAATGCAGGGGGACGGGCATCCATGCCCTCATTTTCTGATGGGACTCTAGTCAATCGTGCAGATCGACGAGTACCTCTCATCTTGCTTACTGAAAAACAACACATCACATAAAACATTAGCATCAAATGGTCCATGTGGAAACACATGAACCCGCATCACATACATAGCATAACATTAATGCACATGCATAAAATCATGGCATTTCACATCATTATTCAAGACAGGACTCCACATCCTATCCTAGTGGACATGATTTTCCTATTGTACTTGCCCCTTCTATAACATCTATGAGCCCGACACACTATAGGTCCGACCATATGAACTTAGGGCTCTGATACCAATCTATAACGACCCGAAAATCGGACGGCTACGGGCGCTAGGATCCAGATTGACTTAAGGTTGCCGGGACCCGTAGCAAGCCTAACATACATCTTGTATACCTGTTAAATCCCATACATGATCATACATTTACATAAAAACTTAAACCTTTTCATTCACCAAGCTCAACTTGTGCATGCACTAAAACTGAATACATAAAAACTCCCTGTAACGACCCGAAAATCGGACCGCTACCGGCGCAAGGATCCAGATCAGCTTAAGGCCGCCGGGACCCGTAGCAAGCCTGACATGAAACCTGTAAACCTGTTTAATCCCATACATGATCAACAATCATACATAAAAATTAAAAAAAACTTTTCTTTCATTCATTCCTCATACACCAAACTCAACCTGTGCATGCACTAAACATAATCTTAATCATAAACTTGACCCCTCTGTGGGATCCCATCAATGCCCCAAGGGGCGATACATCATAAGTTGAGTTGGTTAAACATAAACATCAATAGACATTAAGATCATGTATCAACAAGGGATTACAACATCTATAGGGTCAAGCACAACTTCTAATCCTCAATATCATTATACATAAAATAATTATTCTAACTTTACATCATTATACAATTCATCATGTCCACTGTCTATCTATTACAAACATAAGACTTTACTCTTCTTGACTTCTCTGTCTAGCCCGTACCTGCAATCCTTGGGGATTAGGGAAAAGGGGTGAGCTACTAGAGCCCAGTGAGCAGAACAATAGAAAACATTTAAATCTCATGCCATCATGTAATGCAACACATCACAACAAATCACATCTCGGATGGTATTGTCACCAATAGTCCTCTACATTCCAAAGTGCCGGGACGTAGAATGGGTACAACCGGTCTTTCTCTTAACATAACATATCATGCATACCAATGTGCCAGGGACGTAGAATGGGTACAACCTAGACTTTCTCTTACATAGTGCCAGGGACGTAGAATGGGTACAACCTGGACTTCCATACCATATCATGCCGTAGCATCATCATACCATAGGAGGACTAAAGGATCATTCAATAACCAATCCACATCAACATCATAAATGCAATGCAACATATTCGTGATTTCTAATGCAAACAACCTAATTCATCACATGGCATTCATGATGCATGAACATGCTCAACTGTATAATTCATTTGCTTTAAAACATAAAAGTTTATTCTACTCACCTCTGGCTGAAGTTCTACTGACTCAGAAGCAGCTGAACTCACTGCTGGGGTCCTTGGTTCCTCGGGTCCGAACCTACACAGGTGGACTCAAATGAGGGACCAAACAACTAGAACATAACTCTAAAAACATCCTCCAAAAACCCCCTAAAACACCTCAAAACAATCATGCAGAAACATGCAAAGGAAGGCAGAACAGGGCAGGTTCGGCGGCACCTTCGGCGGCCGAAAGTCCCAGACAGAGACGAAAGTCTCTTTTCGGGGGCAACTTCGGCAGTCGAAAGGCCTGCCTCCCCAGCCATGTTCGGCGGCCAAAAGTTCCTTCGGCTGCCGAACCTGGTTTCTGCCAAAGGGCAGAAACTTGGCTCCTTTAAGCACATTTGCCTCCAAAACTTCCAATCATGCATTTAGCTCAACCAAAACATGCAAATATACATACATTGGCTCCTAGGGCCTTCAAACTAACTTAAACCCCAACTACAACACACAACAACAACACAAATCCAACATACATTGCTCAAAACATAACATTAACTAAAAAACCTAACTATGAGCTAAACATGCATTCTACCCCTTAGATCTTGCATAAAACTTACTTTAAACATGAAATGAGCTTACGATCGGCTCTTACCTCTTGAAGATCAAGAGAGAGACGTCCTAAACTCGGAGGTGGGAGATTTTTGAGTTCTTGAACCTCAAAGCTCCAAAACTTGCTTTAAACTCGAAAATCTTCAAAACAACGTAAAAACTTGTGAAAATCTTGAAAGATTTGAAGGAAAGAACTCAAGGATGGTGAGGAATGGCGGAAGGGCTCACCTTGGCCGAAAATGGGGAGAAAGCTCGCCCATTTCGGCTAAGGGGCTCTTTTATAGTGGCTGGCCAGGCCACGTTCGGGGGCCGAACGTGCCTCCGCATGCATGCCATGTTCGGCGGCCGAACTTGAGGTTCGGCGGCTGAACCTGGACTTTCCTCAACCTATGCCTTCGGGGGCCTAAGGCTCACCCGAAAAGCATGCATGTTCGGCGGCCGAACTTTGAGTTTCGGCGGCCGAACCTGAGTTTCCTCCAAGGGTGTTTTTATTCAAAAACTCAAATCCTCTTTACTTAAAATCATCAAAACATTAAAACATTTCATGAAAACATGGTTTTACCCTTCTAGAGGTCTCCGACATCCGAGATTCCACCAGACGGTAGGAATTCCGATACCGGAGTCTAGCCGGGCATTACACTCCCATACTAAAGCCCTCATCAAATGCTCTAGTTGGGTCAACATAACATATGTTAAGCTTGGTTCAACATAATTTTAACATTAAAACATTAACAAAAGATCATGTATAACAGGGGATTCTCATACATTAGGGCTAAGCACAATACTAATCCTCAATACATTATTTTACACTATTTTACAATACATCATTTTGCAATTCATGTCCACAACTAACTATTACAAAGACATAACTTCAACCTGGAAGACTCCCCGGTCTATCCCGAACCTGCAAACCTGAGGGGTTAAAAGAAAGGGGTGAGCTACTAGAGCCCAGTGAGCAGAATAGTAAAACATTATATTAAAATCCATGCTTTCATGAAATGCATCACATTACAAACAATACACATCAAGGATGGACTTGTCACCAATAGCCCTCCACATAATCCAATCATGCCAGGGGCGTAGTGCAGGCCACACCTGGTCTTTCTCTTATACATAACATATCATACATATCCAATCGTGCCGGGGGCGTAGTGCAGGCCACACCCGGACTTTCTCTTACGTTATGCCAGGGGTGTAGTGCAGGCCACACCTGGACTTCCATATCATATCATATCATATCTCATCATATCAAGGACTAATGGGTCATCCAACATCCATCCACATCAACATCATAATATGCAATGCAATATATTCATGGATTCTAATGCAAACAACCTAGTAAATAATATGGTACTCATGATGCATGAACATGCTCAAAACTGATTTAATTTGATACATAAATATTCATTCTACTCACCTTAGGCTGACTCTGAAGCAGCTAGCTCACTATTGGGGTCCTCGGTTCCTCGGGTCCGAACCTACACAGGTGGACTCAAAATGAGGGACCAAACATACACTAACATAACTCTAAACTACTCCCCCAAAACCCCCTAAAACATCATAAAACAATCATAGAAATCATGCAAAGGAAGGCTGAACATAGCACTTTCGGCGGCAGGTTCGGCGGCCGAAAGTCCCTCTAGAGCCGAAACTCATGCACCTTCGGCGGCACCTTCGGCGGCCGAAAGTTTCTTCCAGAGCCGAAACTCATGCATGTTCGGCGGCACCTTCGGCGGTCGAAACTCCCCTCCAGAGCCGAAAGTCCAACTTTTGGGGGCAGGGTTCGATAGCCACAACATGCCACCACAGGCAGGTTCGGCGGCTGAACATGGCTTCGGCTGCCGAACCTGAGTTCTTCCAAAAATGGCAGAACTCAGCCTTCTATGCATAAATGCCTCCCAAACTTTCCAAACTCACATTCAACACTCCCACATCATGCATACACACATACATAAGCATATAGGAGTTTCAAACTAGCCTATACCCCAACAACAACACATCTAGCAACACATATAACATACATTATTCATAGAACTCACATAAATCCTAACATCATGCATATACTCTAATCATGCAATAAACCCTCTTAAAACCCCTCAAAACTTTCATAAAACATACAAGAAGGGTAGGATCTAAGCTTACCTCTTGAAGATCGAGAGGAGATGCGATCCTTAACTTGGAGATAGGAGAAATCTAGCTCCTTGCATCTTCAAGCTCCAAAACTTGATCTTTAGCTCCAAACTTCAAATACCAAGTTAAAACTTGTTAAAACTTGAAAGATTTGAAGAAAATCATCAAAACTAACCATGGGAGGGCATGGACTCACCTCTGTCCGAAAATGGGGAAGAAAACTCTCCCATTTTCAGACATGGGGCCTTTTATAGGTGGCTGGCCAAACCACCTTCGGAGGCCAAAGGTGCTCCCTAAAGTGCACCAGGTTCGGCGGCCGAACCTGGATTTCCTCCCTTGGTCTTTTTCATTCAAAACTCAATTTCTTTCTTACTTAAAACCATAAAATACATGAAAACATTTTATAAAAACATGATTTTACCCTTCTAGAGAGTTCCGACATCCGAGATTCCACCAGACGGTAGAAATTCCGATACCGGAGTCTAGCCGGATATTACAACTGAATTCAAATTGCGATAGTCTATACAAACCCTCCACTCGTTTTGAACACGAGTGGGAACCAATTCTCCTTTTGAGTTGGTTATTACTGTTATTCTTGTCTTCTTTGGCACGACTTGGATTGGACTTACCCATCTACTGTATGAAATCGGATATATTATTCATGCATCAAGCAATTTTAGTATATCCTTTTTTACAACTTCCATCATAGGTGGGTTTAATCTTCTTTGTGGTTCCCTTTTTGGCTTGCTATTCTCTTGAAGGAGGATCTTGTGCATGCATGTAGAGGGGGCTTAATCCCTTAAGATCTACGATTGTCCACCCAACTGCTTCCTTATACTCCTTCAGTACCTGAACAAGCTTATCTTCCTCACCTTTACTCAGTTTATTAGAGACTATGATCGGAAGGGTGTTTTCTTTCCCTAGGAAGACATACTTCAGGTGCATGGGAAGAGCCTTTAGCTCAATCTCCAGTGCCTGAAGAATTGAAGGGAGAAGTTTGTGGTGAGATTTGGGTATTGAAAGTAAATTAGAGGTACTTACCTTCTGGTCTGGTGTATCCAATGAGTGGATGGTTTCTATGATCTCTTCATCGAACTGGGTTGTGCACTCGTCAAGGTAATCTAATGTCAAGTTTTCAGTTAGAACTATCTCCAACTTGTCTTCCTTGCTTAGTTCAAATGCTTCTTGAGCGAGAGGGTCGATTACATCTATGCTGCAAACAGAAAATTTTTCATCAGGATACTTTATTGCATCATAGATATTAAACTTTACCTCTTCTCCATCAAACTCCATTGTGAGCATGCCTTCATGCACGTCAATCTTCGTTGTAGTTGTGCTAAGGAATGGTCTTCCTAGCAACAAATCTGTAGAGTTGGATGAATTGTCGTCCTCCATGTCTAGGACAAAGAAGTCTGCTGGGAAGATTAATTTTCCTACTTGGACCAAAATATCTTCCAACACGCCCTTGGGATAGACTATTGATCTATCGACTAGTTGGAGTGTGATTCCTTTTTGTTTCAAAGGGCCTGCATCCAAAGACAAATAAACTGATAGAGGCATAGCATTTATGGAAGCTCCTAAGTCACACATTGCTTTTTTGACTTCAAGGTTTCCTACTTTACATGATATAGCAAACATGCATTTGTCTTTACATTTTTGCGAAATATCTCTAAGATCTCTTTCTCTTCCTTTTCCCTCTTTGTTTGTGCAAGTCTTTAGGGAAAAGGTGGACGTATTACCAGCATTGGGGATTGTTCTTCCTCAGATTTCTGGGGTTGTTTCACTTCTGGAATCTCTATTTCTGCTTCTACCTTCTGGTCTTCCGTACTACCTTGGGCAAGCCTCTTTGGGCTGGCAGATTCCAACTCCTTCTCACTTTGTAGCGTAATTGCGCTTGCATTCTGTTTTGGATTTGGCGCAGTTTGGGACGACAGTTTCCCTTATGATTCCAACTTGCTCACTGATGTAGCAAGTTAGCTAATTTGATTCTCCAAATTCTGGATGCTTGATTTCGTTTCCTGTTGAAAAGCAAGAGTGCTATTAGCAAGGGATTGAACAATGTCTTCTAGAGACATACCTAATTTTGCAGCTTGATAGTTGGTTCTTGGTTGGTAGTTCTACTGTCTATTCCCATAGCTAAGCTTTGGATGATCTCTCCACCCTGGATTGTAAGTGTTTGAAAATGGGTCATACTTCCTTTGTTGTCCATTGAATTGTTGTCCATTGAACCCTCCAATGGCGTTTACCTGTTGCTCTCCTTCTTGAAGGATAGGACACACTGTTGGGAAATCCCGAGATTATTGCAACCCAGTTGCGCAGCGGAAAAAATAAAATCTCTGTTGATTTCCTTTCCCAGAATCCGAGTGCTTCGTTTAATTAATAAGATGGATATGAGACTAACCTGTTAATCTCATCAAGAAGAAACAATACCGGACTGATGGTGATGCCTTTTCAAACGAACACCCTTAATGGTATCCACACGAACGTCTTCTATCCTTCTAGAGTGCTAGCTCTCTCAAGGATGGATAGATTATGTGCTCCACAATCTACAACGGTTAGACTGAATTTTCTAAAAACTGTCGTCAACTCTTTCTTCGTAGAAAGAGTATTTATATGTTTCAGTCTTTTTGTTTTCCCACAACTCTTTTCCTAAAAGAGTTGTACTACTCTTTTCCCAAAAGAATTGTATTCGGAATCCACTATCACAATCTCGCAGATACTCAAATATCTTTATGTGATAGAGTTCTTTATGTATAACAGTTACAGATAGACTGCAGATCTTTTAAATATTATTATCTTATAATAATAAATAATTAATAATAATAACAAATTATTATTATTAATTATACTAATGGGCTTTTAGCCCATTAATATAGCACATCAATAACGTTCTTGTGTGTGACCCAATAGGCTCACATTAATTGGCAATAGGCCAAGTCCAACAAGGCCTATAAGTCATAAGTGGCCTCTAGCAAGACATTATGACTACCCAACTAATATGAGGATCAATAGTCCGATATAGCCTATTAAATAGAACATGTATTAATCATTTTATCACACGATATCTAGTTTGAACATAAGTCATGGTCAATGTCAAACTTATAATATTCAAACTTATGATTTCTTGATCTCTAAGTAGACTGATAAATTCAAATGATTTTGATCACACTATCAATTCATTTGAGCACGGCCATGCATTTCTCACTCTCACTTATCGAGGGGCCCAGAAGATATCTCTCTCATAGAGAGGGACAAATCCTATCTTGATTGTTCATTATCCTCTACATAATCTCTATTATGCTCAATCATAACCTTTATGATTGTCCGATTAAAGACAATGTTTGGTTATGTCAAAACATAATAGTCCTTATGTTGGAAACTATGACAATCTCAAGTCAAAGAATTAAGACATAACTACTTTGAGATTCACTTATGACAATGACCCATGTAGTGATCTCAATGCGGGTCCATCCAATACTTTGTTCTCTAACAAGTATTTATGATTATTGAATTATATCAACATATACATAATCATCTCATGATTATCAATCAATAATCATAACTGTTATATTTTATTATTATCAACATAATAATAAGTAACCAGGGATGATAATCATTATTATGTAACATGCAAACAAATAATAATGATAAAAACCTCTTTTATTAATAACCAAAATGACATACAAAAAGGTCCAAGATAATGGCCTAGGGCATATACACTAACAATCTCCCACTTGCACTAGGCCTAATCATATAAGTATCTAATACCCATAGACCTAGTGTGCTGATCATGCTTGACCTGTGAAAGAAGCTTAGTCAGTGGATCTGCAATGTTGTCATTTGTGTCTACTTTGCATATTTTGATATCTCCTCTATCAATGATCTCTCGAATAAGGTGATATTGTCTGAGTATGTGTTTAGATCTCTGATGAGATCTGGGCTCCTTTGCCTGTGCTATGGCACCATTATTACCATGATAAAGGTCCACAGGATTTGCAATGCTGGGAACCATTCCCAACTCTGAGATGAATTCCTTCAACCAGACTGCCCTTGTAGCTGCATCTGATGCTGCTATATACTCAGCTTCTATTATAGAATCTGCTATAGTGCTCTGCTTGGAACTTTTCCAACTAACAATTCCACCATTTAAAATGAATACGAATCCTGACTACGATCTGAAGTCATCTATGTCGGTTTGGAAACTAGCATCTGCGTAACCACTTATAACTAGCTCGTCTTCCAATCCTCCATAAACTAGGAATGCATCCTTAGTCCTTCTAAGGTACTTTAGGATATTCTTAACAACTGTCCAGTGACTTTCACCGGGATCTGCCTGATATCTGCTTGTTGTGCTCAAGGCATATGAGACGTCTGGTCTAGTACATAACATGGCATACATGAGAGATCCAATAGCAGAAGCATAAGGGATCTTATTCATCCATTCTCGCTCATCAGATGTCATAGGACATTAATTCTTGCTGAGATGAACACCATGAGACATGGGCAAGAATCCTCTTTTGGAATCTTGCATGCTGAACCTTTTCAGCACCTTATCAATATAAGTACTCAGACTGATTATTCTCTTGCATCTATCCCTATAGATCTTAATACCAAGGATATATGCGGCCTCACCTAAGTCCTTCATTGAAAAAGAATTCCCTAACCAAGTCTTAACCTTTTGCAAGGTAGGGATATCATTTCCAATGAGTAATATGTCATCCACATATAGGACTAGAAACACAACTGCACTCCCACTAACCATCTTGTAAACACAAGGTTCATCTTCATTTTTGATGAATCCAAAGTCCCTGACTGTCTCATCAAAACGAAGATTCCAGCTCCAAGGAGCTTACTTCAATCCATAAATGGACCTCTGAAGCTTGCAAATCTTTCTAGAATTCTCAGGGATTACAAAACCCTTAGGTTGTGTCATGTACACATCCTCAAGTAAAAGTTCACGACTGTCAGTCATGAGAAATCCATATCTCTCAGGCTGATGACGTGTCCTATCAGATCTGCATGGGACTTGTGTCACCCTTTCAGTTTCCACAACTGTTTGTGGTTCTGGAAGTGGTTCTACCAGCGGTTCAATGCTCTCTTGTGGTTCTTGAGTTTCCTCAAATCGCATTGTACTCCCACTGAATCTCTGAGAGATAAATTTCTTTTCTAAAAAGGTACCATTTCGAGCAACAAACACTTTATTCTCTGAGGGAATATAGAAATAATATCCTTTGGTTTTCTTAGGATACCCCACAAAATTGCACTTGATAGATTTTGGAGCTAGCTTATCTGAAATTGGGCGTTTCACATAAGCTTCACAACCCCAAATCTTAAGAAAAGACAAACTGGGCATTTTTCCAGTCCATAACTCATATGGTGTCTTTTCAACCGCTTTTGATGGTACTCGGTTTATAATGAATGCAGCTGTTTCCAAGGCATAACCCCATAATGATAAAGGGAGATTTGTTTGACTCATCATAGATCGAACCATATCTAATAAAGTTCGATTTCTCCTTTCAGAAATACCATTCCATTGTGGAGTTCCTGGTGGAGTTAATTGTGAAACAATTCCACAGTTTCTAAAATGTTCATCAAACTCTTGGCTCAAATATTAACCACCTCGATCAGATCGAAGCACTTTAATAGTTCTACCAAGTTGATTTTGTACTTCATTTTGAAAAGTTCTAAACATTTCAAAAATTCATGCTTATGCTTCATTAGGTAGACATAGTTATGCCTACTGAAATCATCAGTGAATGTAATGAAGTACTGATAACCTCTCCTGGCACTAATGCTTAGTGGGCCATATACATCTGTATGTACTAAGCCTAATACATCTGAAGCCTTTTGACCTTGTCCAGTAAAAGGGTCCTTTATCATCTTACCAAGCAAACAAGATTCACAATTTTCAAATGATTCAAAATCAAATGAATCTAATAAACCATCCTTATGGAGTTTAGATATGCGATTCTCATTTATATGACTAAGACGATAGTGCCATAAATATATTGGGTTTAACTCATTTGGCTTAGTTTTCTTAGAAGTTATGTTATAGATATTGTTGTCTCTAGAATCATCTAGATTAAGGATATAAAGGCCATCATATGAATTTGCAATACAATAAAGCAAATAATCTTTATTAATGGAGCATTTCTTATTCTTAATAAGAAATGAAAAGCCTTCATCGTCCAAAACAGAAACTGAAATAATATTCCTACTCAAAGTGGGAACATAAAAGCAATTGTTCAAAACTAACAAAAGCCCATTGGGCAACACAAGTTCATATGTCCCTACAGCCATAGCAGCAACTCTTGCTCCATTGCCTACACGTAGGTCCACATCGCCCTTTTTCAGTTTTCTACTCCTTTTGAAACTCTTCACATTTGTACAAATGTGAGAGCCACATCCGGTAACTAATACCCATGAAGTAGAAATAGATAAATTAATATCTATAACATAAATACCTGAAGTCGTAGTCTCACTACTCTTCTTCTTCTTGCACTCATCCAAATAGAGTTTGCAATTTTTCTTCCAATGCCCTGGTTCCTTGCAATGGAAGCAGATTCCTTCCTTAGGAACTATTTCCTTAGGAACTTTTATCTTGGATTGCCATTTAGGCTTGCCTCTTCCCTTAGGCCCATTACCACCTTTAGACTTGGGCTTTCCCTTATTTTTCATGGGCTTACCCTTATTGACATTCAAAATTTGGGTAGGCCTTTTCTTGATATTTACCTCAGCTGTCTTTAGCATCCCATGCAGCTCAGGAATGGATTTCTCCATATTGTTCATGTTATAGTTCATGACAAATTGAGAAAAACTGCCAAGTAAAGAATGTAGGATCAGATCCGTAGAGAGTTCTAAACTCAGAGGATAGCCAAGCCTAGCAAGGTGATCCATGTAGCCTTTCATCTATAAAACATGAGCACTAACTGAATCACCTTCAGCCATTTTGCTCGATGGTGGTTTCAAACCTGTCCTGCCTAGCTTGTTGTTGAAAAGCCTGTTTGAGATGGACACTCATCTCATAGGCCTCAAGGTGCTCCAGATCCTTCTGAAGTTCTGGGCACATAGTTGCCAACATAAGACATTCAATTTCATTAGAATCATCCATATGCTTCTTATGCTTGTTCTTAACAGCATTAGTAGCATCAGCAGGAGGTGGTTCTGGGATAGCTTCATCAAGCACATAGGACTTTTTCTCTTGCTTGAGAATAATTCTCAAGTTTCTAAACCAGTCAACAAAATTAGTCCCATTTTCTTTCAGTTTATCCTTCTCAAGGATAGATCGCAGTGATAAGGTGGAATTGTTATTAGCAGCCATAATTATCTACAAAAATATGCAAACATAATTAATTTAGTAAATTAATATTGAGGTGATAATAATCTCCCACTAAAATATAACCCTCAAAATAATAATAATATTTTAGTGGGCTAAGATCCATATTTCACCTAATTCTAAGTCAGCTTTGGCATGACGTTTAGAATTAAGTTATTTAGGTAGGTAACCCCTTACCAATTACATCTAATGTAACTCTTAGATTATGAGGTATTGACATCATATGTCAAATGCATGTTATACCCCATCTAATGCCTTAGGCCCAAAACCGTTTTGATAGCCTAATTAAGTTCAACCAAAATTAAATAAATGAGTAACCATTACTCATCCTATCTTACTAGGATTTGGCAAAACCTGCATTTTGGTGATCTTAGTCTTGATAGGTGTTTAATATATGGGTGGCATTAAAACTTAAAATTTTAGAGTGAGGGTTCAATTTTAATTTTAACTATTTTGTCTTGCATATATATATATTATAGCATCCAATATGCATACATATATATATATATATATAGAGACTATTATGCATAGTATCTCATACTAATGTATAACAAAATAATAAAAATTCAAATAAAATTATTTTACATAGTCATTTAAATCTGATTTAAAGACTAAAATAAAATAATTTATTTTTTTATAATTATTTTGTCTTGCATATATATATTATAGCATCCTATATGCATACATATATATATAGACAGTAATGCATAGTATCTCATACTAATATATGATAAAATAATAAAATATAGTCATTTAAATCTAATTTAAAGACTAAAAGAAAATAATTTAAAATTTATTTTCTGCACAAAAGACTATGTTTGAAAAATCTTCAAAATTGCAGGGACCAAATCATAATTTGGCTTGTAACTGCATCTTCTTCCCTAGTCGCCGCCGCACTATTCACAGCAGCTGACCATGGCCCATCTTCTGCCGCACTATTCACAGCAGCTGACCATGGCCACAGGAATCGTGTTCCTCGTGAACATGATTTTCAGAAATTGATTTCTCTTTTTTTTTTTAATTTAATTATTTATTTATTTTAATTTTTTCTAATAAAAAATTTAAAATTTTCTAAATGATCCAATCATTTATCCATAATTATCATGCCATTCTAATAAATATATATCGCATATATAATATCAATTATGGCATAATTAATTTAAACGAAAAGCACAACCTGGCTCTGATACCACTGTTGGGAAATCCCGAGATTATTGCAATCCAGTTGCGCAGTGGAAAAATAAAATCTCTGTTGATTTCCTTTTCCAGAATCCGAGTGCTTCGTTTAATTAATAAGATGGATATGAGACTAACCTGTTAATCTCATCAAGAAGAAACAATACCGGACTGATGGTGCTGCCTTTTCAAACGAACACCCTCAATGGTATCCATACGAACGTCTTCTATCCTTCTAGAGTGCTAGCTCTCTCAAGGATGGATAGATTATATGCTCCACAATCTGCAACGGTTAGACTGAATTTTCTAAAAACTGTCGTCAACTCTTTCTTCGTAGAAAGAGTATTTATATGTTTCAGTCTTTTTGTTTTTCCACAACTCTTTTCCTAAAAGAGTTGTACTACTCTTTTCCCAAAAGAATTGTATTCAGAATCCACTATCACAATCTTACAGATACTCAAATATCTTTATGTGATAGAGTTCTTTATCTATAACAGTTACAGATAGACTGCAGATCTTTTAAATATTATTATCTTATAATAATAAATAATTAATAATAATAACACATTATTATTATTAATTATACTAATGGGCTTTTAGCCCATTAATATAGCACATCAATAACGTTCTTGTGTGTGACCCAATAGGCTCACATTAATTGGCAATAGGCCAAGTCCAACAAGGCCTATAAGTCATAAGTGGCCTCTAGCAAGACATTATGACTACCCAACTAATATAAGACATTATGACTACCCAACTAATATGAGGATCAATAGTCCGATATAGCCTATTAAATAGAACATGTATTAATCCTTTTGTCACACGATATCTAGTTTGAACATAAGTCATGGTCAATGTCAAACTTATAATGTTCAAACTTATGATTTCTTGATCTCTAAGTAGACTGATAAATTCAAATGATTTTGATCACACTATCAATTCATTTGAGCACGGCCATGCATTTCTCAGTCTCACTTATCGAGGGGCCCAGAAGATATCTCTCTCATAGAGAGGGACAAATCCTATCTTGATTGTTCATTATCCTCTACATAATTTCTATTATGCTCAATCATAACCTTTATGATTGTCCGATTAAAGACAATGTTTGGTTATGTCAAAACATAATAGTCCTTATGTTGGAAACTATGACAATCTCAAGTCAAAGGATTAAGACATAACTACTTTGAGATTCACTTATGACAATGACCCATGTAGTGATCTCAATGCGGGTCCATCCAATACTTTGTTCTCTAACAAGTATTTATGATTATTGAATTATATCAACATATACATAATCATCTCATGATTATCAATCAATAATTATACCAGTTATATTTTATTATTATCAACATAATAATAAGTAACCAGGGATGATAATCATTATTATGTAACATGCAAACAAATAATAATGATAAAAACTTCTTTTATTAATAACCAAAATGACATACAAAAAGGTCCAAGATAATGGCCTAGGGCATATACACTAACATATCTGTGGGGTGATCTGTTTGTTTGCAAATGCCACAAGTTCGTGCATTATTCCCTACAGCCAATTATTGAATTATAGCTGTTAGTTGTGAAATTTTAGAATATAAAGATGCAATACTTACTTCATTGGCATTTCTTGGAATGTCCTCTTCTTAGCCATATTGTCTAGAATTGGCGGCTATTTTTGAGATTAAGGTTTTACCTTCTTCAGGTTCCATTTCTAAAATGGCACCTCCACTAGCAGCATCAATCATCCTTTGTTCTAATGGCAAAAGTTCTTCGTAGAAGTGAAGGTTAAGATGTTTTGGAGTGATTCTATGTTTTGGATAACTTGCAATTAATTTCTTATACATTTCCCAATATTCATGTAAAGTTTCATTTTTTCTTTGTTTAATTCCACTTATTTTCTTTCTTACTGATGATGCTTTAGTCATTGGAAAAAATATTTCTAAGAATAAGTCTCTAATTTGCACCCAAGTTGTGATTGAACTTGGGGGCAAATAGTAGAGCCAATCCTTAGCAGATTCAATTAAAGTGAAAGGAAAAGCTACCAATCTTATTTATTCGTCAGTTATACCTTGTGGTATCATATTTGAACAAACCATATAAAACTCCTTTAGATGACGATGGGGTCTTCATTCTCCAAACCTTGAAATTTTGGTAACATATGAATCATACCTGTTCATAATTCCAAGGGTGCATTCAATACTGGGTATATGATGCAAATGGGTTGCTCTTCAATGACAGTAGCTGCGGCCATATTGTCTCGTTGGTTGTGTCAATTGGAGGCTTGGTTGGTGTTGAAGATGAGGTTTCTTCGATGCGCAAAGGAGATCGGGCAGATGGTTGAGAGGCTCCCGATTTGGCCTGCTTTTGTAACTTGGTTGATTTTCTTAACCTTTTTGCAGTCTTCTCAATTTTTGAATCAAACTGAATCATGCTATTCTCAGATCTGGTCATAAAAATAAAAATAAATTGTTAGAGGTCCCGACAACGACGCCCAAATTTGACGAGTGTCGAATTCGTCAAATTAAAATTTATTTCTCTTTTCTTAATTGATAAGAATTTGTAGATAAGGTGAGTGAGTATCGATCCCACAAAAGTCTCAATTCTGCTTAATTTAAATGACCAAATTGAAATAGAGAAATAGTTTAATAAGAAAAAGTGAGAAGAAGAGAGTTTTTCTTTTTTATGAAAGTGGTTGTGCCTTGGGCAAGCCAATAAAAATAAATTTAAAAGGAAAAAATAATAATAAACAATGCAATTGAAATTTGAGAAACAAATAAATAGTTAAGACTTTCAGCTGAAGGTAATCAAATTGAGGTGCTTTGCGAATAATCATTGGTTAGAAAAAATAATTCATGCTATCATCTATTGGTTGGTTATAGTGGTCAAACACGCAAATTCCACCAATTCTTCCTTATGAATAAATTAATTCACTTCGTGCTTAAATTAATTTCTAGTTAACTAATAATCTCAACACGCGTGTAGATTTAATTAGTCAACTGCATTAAGAGAGAAAAATCCAAACTTGATCAATAAAAACACGTGTTTTATTTAAATCAAATCTATATGTTAATTACTACTTGTTATTAACCCAATTAAACAATTACGGATTTAATTAGATTAATTAGCTATAAGTTATTTTCCCAAGAGATTCAATAGGCCTCTTGAATTCTCAAGAAAACAACAATGGAGGTGGTATTTCTCGAAATCAGAAATTGACAAAAAATAGAAATAAGATGAAGAGAATTGTAGTGCATAACCTCACAACTTGAACAAATCTCAATTTAAATTAACCTTCAACTGAAAATAAATGTTTAGTCTCTCATGGCCATAATAAAATTATAACAACTAAGGAAAAGAAAAAGAAGAGAAGAAGAAGAAAATAAGAAGATGGAGAAGAAGGTGGGGGGCAGCAAGAGAGGAAAGGAGGGAGAGAGGTAGAATATAATTCTTTAGGTTTAATGCTAGGAGCCTTTATATAGGCACAAAAAAATAAAACGTAATAATTTAAAATAAAATCTATTATTCCTATCTTATCTCTATCCTAATCTTATATTCGATTGATTTTGATTTAATTTGACTCCACTTGAAGCTGATTTTATCCTTATTTAGGTGGCAAAATCTATCTTATCTCTCAATCGCCTTGGTTATAGGTTTGGTCAAGGTTGTAACCTTTAGTGCAAAAATTCTTTAATTCAGTTTTTTTTGTCCATTTTATCAACTTCTGCTTACAAACCTGTCCAAAATTAAATTCAAATTAAAATTAAATATTTATATCAAAATTATATAAAAATTATGAAATTAAATAAGAAAAAAATTGTGAATTTTATAATTCATCGTTGAACTAAATAAGACTTAATATTTTATAATTTAAAGTTGTGACATGGGAAGATGAGAGCACTAAAAGAAATTTAAATTCTATAGGCTTTTTGGATCTCTTGATATATTCTATATTCACCACCTTGAGTGGAGCTCTTATATTGTAAACTAAAGGTTTAGTTCATGTATAATAACATGTGGTAAAATTCTTGATTATTGAAATAAATATGTTGAAATATTTAAAGTATAATAATCTATGGTTTAGAAACTATAAATATTATATATTTTTAAATAGTTTATGCTATTTTATAAAGTAAATTATTGTTGCTATCTAATCATACAAAACTTTAGTAATTCATGAAGTAAATCAAGAATGTCACTTATTGTAATAAGTAGTTCAATATCAATGTCACTTATTGTAATAAGTTGTTCAATATATTCGAAGCATGCCTGATTTATATATGAAAAAAGACATTATAAAAATAATACAATATCTCACAGAATTAGTCTGGTGATAAGTATATTTAAATACATTTGAGAGGTCTCAGATTTTCTACTCTCCCAATTTTCATTTAAACAAAAAATGGTCAAAGATATTTGTGATTTTGTGGGTCTAGATCTAGAGTGTGGCTTAAAGATGAGAATTTGGGTTATGTCTACATCTATGAGTTTGCCACAGGGATTGTCTTATACTGCTTGGATGGAGTATTCTTTAGATCCTTAAACTATCAATGTGGGTATAGGCTAACCCTAAAGCTCTACTGCCTCCCCCTGCTAGCTTACATGGTAAATCTCCACGACCCACTTCGATCGGTTGTTGTGTTATTTGAAAACTTTATCTTTTGTTCACTCTAATGCCTTTAAAGGGCCTATGTGCTTCTAATGTTTTGTTTTGATTTTACTATGTTCTTCTCAAGTCTCATGCATCAATAGATAATGGTTGGAGAGAAAAAGAGAAGTAATGGAGGAGAGGCAAAATCCCTTTAGTGTATCGAATCTTGGTTGGTTTGACCTGATTCTTCTTATAGGATTTCTTTATTATTTATTGACTTTTTTTTTTTTTTTTTTACTTTAGTTTGGATGTTACTAGGGTTGTTTATACATGCTTTCCTTGGGATTTAATCACTTAATCCAGCCTTGACTGTATGTTTTTAGCCCTGCAAAATTACGAATGCATTTAGATCACTTGCCTGACCATGGCTCTTCCTCTCCGCCATTAGGTGGGATTGTAAATACGGTTTCTTGGTTTTCTTTGGGGGTGCTTTAGGGCGAGAAATATATTGCTACGACTTCTATTTTCTCTTTTGCATTTTTGTTTATAGGTGTGGTTGGTTTTTTTTTGCTGGTTTCTATGTAGGTCCTCCAGAGTATTCAAATCTGGTCTCCCCTTTTGTCCTTATCCACCAATGGTGAAGAAAAGCGTTGAATAGCCAGTGGTGACTCGTAAGATTTGTAGAGACCTGAAAGGCATTAAGGAGATGCCAAAGAGTCAAACTGCCTCTACCTTTTGCTGTGTTATTTAGATTTGCTCTTTGTGGTATTGAGTTCAAGTTTTTCCTCTGTTTTTGAGTCGATCCAGTTTTGCATGCAACAATAATGGCCTCCTCTTCTTCGTCTTGGAAGCTCTTGTTCATGGCTTTTTGTCTTCTCCTTGGTCCTTAGGGGGTGTCTCTAAGCCATTTCTTTGCTTGTTTGTAGCGAGAGCATATAACCACCGCCAATGTGGCCACTGTCAGTAGTGGCTGCACTTTCCAGCAACCGAGTTGCAGCATCTGTTTAGTTTTCATTCGAATCTAACCCAGGTTAGGGAGACTTTTGGATCTCTAGGGTTTTTTGTTATTTGGGTAATCTTTTAGGGCTAGAGATCATTGTGGGCTTGTATATGCTTTTTATTGGCCTTGGACTATTCGTTATGTATCTTTTATTACTTAAAATTTAAAATTAATATTTTATTGATAAAGTATAGATAATATTTGTTTAATATTTTTGGCAAAAATGGATCCATGGGTTAATTTGAGCAAAAAAAAATTTTTTTTTTGTTTATTTGAACATTCTAAAAAACGTATAGGGTAAAAAAAAATTATCATATTAAATTTTAATTTTTATTGAAAATTTTTTAAATTTAATTATTAAATCTCATTTCATTAAAAACAGATAATGATCCAAAATTCACTCATAATGTAAAAAATAATTGATTTCTTATATCTATTATTAATATAAAATTATATTAATAATTATCAAAACATTTACAAATTAACACTTAAAATGGATTAACCAAAATTTACGACCAAATATATTGAAAATGAGCCTTAAAATGGATCAAGCAGAGTTTACTATTAAACTTAACAAGCATACTTAAAAAGATACTTTATTGCATATTTATTTTTTGTTATTTTTATGTAAAAAGAAAAATTAATTTTTTTATTTATATATTTTTAAATTTCAATTACTATAATCTCATCACATAAAAATTATCAATTTTTTTATTTACTGAAAAATAAAAAATTCTAAAGTTAAAAATTTAATTCAATATAAAGCCATGTTCATCATATTGATATTTATTTTTAGAATAATCCATTTTTAAATATTCGGTTCCATGAATTAATTTAAAATCTCTTAATTGCTGCAATATTCATAATGAATTTATATAAATTTTATTTTTTAACAATTATTTAAATATATAAAAAAATTATTGATGAAAAATATTCATAAAATTTAATAACTTATTTTCAAAAACAATTATTGTATTCAATAATAATATTTTAAAAATTACCACATAATTTTTTTCTATTTCTTCTTACATTGGTAAGTATCAACTAATTTAAAAAAGAAATATAGGTAAGTATCAACTAATTTAAATAAATACCTAATGTAACTAAAAAATAGAGTTGTGTTGTAATTTACTAGACCTGCAAGAAATAGAACGTGAGGTGGTGGGTACTCACGGCAGCTAATTCGATATTCAAGTCAGTATTTTGGAGAATAGGTTGAATGTTATAAATTACTTAAAATTTGAGTAGTGTAATAATTGCGTACATTTGTCTCTGTGATCATTCTTTTTTTATATTGTAAGAAGATAGAGATAAATATAATATTTCCTGATAATCCAGCGATGATGTGGCCAGCTGCTAGATAAAGAATATCGTGAGCTAATAAGTCGGAGATTCCATGATTATAAATGTAATAGGGATACACTGGACAGTACCTGATAATGGTAACTTTATGTCGAAACTCGACCTATCTAGGAGAGGACGAATCTTAGTGATGAACCAGGTGTCAAGGTGTCCGGGTCTTCCTTTTCTTAGATGGGCTGCGTTACTCACTTATTATATCCTTGCCACGTAGACTTGTTTTGTAGTGACAACTCATGGCCTACTTTGGGCGATACTTATGTAGCATCAGAGGTCTCTCACTGGTTTTCGATTTTTCATATTCGAAGGTGATAGCTGTTCTCACGATCTAGGGCATGTGGCCCATTGAGATTGGTTCCTTACTGATCACGTTATTTTGCCTACCTAGCTCTGCAATGATGGCTGCCCCATTTTTTTAGTCGCATTTAAAACCTATCGTCAAAATCGTCTTATAAGAACCCTTCTTCTTTCCTAAATATCACTTTTTCTCCATCTGTAATCTTTTCTTTCAGAAAGATTCGATCACTCTTTTTTCGATTATACTCCCTTACATTCACAGTAATTTCTATTTTTTTCCTCTTAGAGTAAATAAGAATACTTCTTCTTCTCTTACCCCCAGTGGAGGTTCTACCTCAGGCTCCTCCACTAACGGTCCCATCCATGTCCCGACTTCTACCGTTCCATTAAGGGAGGCTACAAAACGAAGGTAGTCTAATTAGTGACATCCCGTTTGTCCTATTAGAGCAAGATGTAGATCGCCTTATGATACATACCAAATTCCTCGAGAGACCTTTCGTGTCTTTACTCCTTTCTCAAGGGTTTACGTAAATGACCTGATCCCTACATAGGATACTATTATAGTTTTCGAAGAGTAACTAAAAGCAG
Organism: Manihot esculenta; assembly: GCF_001659605.2. Taxonomy (NCBI): domain Eukaryota; kingdom Viridiplantae; phylum Streptophyta; class Magnoliopsida; order Malpighiales; family Euphorbiaceae; genus Manihot; species Manihot esculenta. Next base: position 23,672,658 of record NC_035176.2, on the reverse strand, counting down.
GTCTCCGATTCTCCATGAGTCTATTTTTTATTGATGTCCTCCGATTCCATAAGCTTTCAGTGGCCTAGTTGCATCTTAATACCTGGAGAATTTTGATAGCCTTTCGGTTCGTTTGTTTAAATAATAATATCAAGCCAAGTGTAACCCTCGTCTCCCAACTGTACTAGTTGAGTACCTGTAAAAATGAAGAGTTCTGGTTTCTAGGGGGCGAAAATGTCAGACGATATTCGACCGGATATCTTTTTCATTAAAGTGGTAACAAAATAAGTTTTTTTTGTCTTTCACCAACGGACGTCCGGGGGTTTTGGGTGCCTCCAAATGAGCTAGAATCTATGGGTAAAACTGAGAGAAGATGGGGTTCGACCGAGGAGAAATGAGAATGAGGCTTTAGCCTTTCTCTTGACAATGGCTAAGACTCTAAAGAAAATGGACATCACCAAGGCAGTGAGAAATGTCGTTCTGCCTTAGCAGAGTCATATCTAGGCGAGCCAGACTCAAGATCCTCATCTGCCTAGCCTTCCTAGCCTCAGGGAGAGCACTTCCCTAGCCAGAGATAAAGGTATCTTTCTTTCTGTCTTATTTTAGATTTCAATCTATCTTACCTACTTACTTTGTGATTTTTGTAAAGATATGGTTGGGTCAAGGAGCAAATTTGCTGAGGCGGCGCGTGCTGCCCGCAAAGGCAAGGCTGTCACTGGGGCAACTCGTCCCCCTCCCAAGAATGCTCTCTAAGTAGAGATGATCATGCTTCCTCCTCCACCCTCACCTACAGTAGAAGAGTCAGCCCACTTGAAGCTTGAGTCTTCTGCCATAGGCGCCTCTAAGTTTGCCCCCGCTTTCGAGCCTTCTGCTTTCATCCCCGCTCCTACTGAGTCCATTCCTGTGAATGTGGGTGTTGACTCCTTATGGCCTTCTAGTATCTAGTGTATGGGTGGCACTAACACGGACACCTTCTCTCCTTGATGATCCTACCCTGGTCGTCCTATTAACTAAGAATGCCCTAAGGCTCAGGGATCGTCGCCGCCTGAATGAGTTCGAGATGGAAAATCTTTTTTACAATGCCATGCACTCCACCCTGAAGAGTGCGCTTTGTGTCTATGTGGCCAAAGAGCACAATAAAGTCTTGAGGCGAGAGTTTGGTACTTAGGAGATGGACATAAGGCTCCTAGTGGAGGAATGCTCGAGGCTGAAGATTCGGGTTGATGAAGTGGAAAGCACTATGAAGGAGACTCTAGAGTCAGTGGACAAACTCCAGACAGAATTGGGTGAGGCCAATGCTTTCTGTCTTGCCCTTGAGAATCGGGCTAAAAGTTCTGAGGATCAAGTGACCATTCTTCAGTGCCAAGTTTAGGAGCTGCAATCTCAGGTGGAGGATAATCGAGCTACCTCAAAAAAAATTGCTGAGCTAGAGGTCGAGCTTCAAGAGATTGTGGCCGGGGAGGAGAGATATTCGTCAAGGACCAAGATTATGTGAAGAAAGAGCTAGTAAAGTGATTTCCTTATGAGAACTTCTCTTAGATAGACGACATCCTTCCAGAGGAGGAGGAGGAGGTCGAGGACGACTATAAGGAGGGACGGGTTGATGATGTTAACCAGGCCTCTGCTGCCAATATAATAGATGTAGGGAATGCCAACATAATTGTAACGACCCGAAAATCGGACCGCTACCGGCGCTAGGATCCAGGTAGGCTTAAGTCCGCCGGGACCCGTAGCAAGCCTGACATGCAACCTGTAAACCTGTTTAATCCCATACATGATCAACAACATACATAAAAATTAAAACTTTTCTTTCATACATTCTATCATACACCAAACTCAACCTGTGCATGCACTGAACATAATCATAAACTTGACCCCTCTGTGGGATCTCATCAATGCCCCAATGGGCGATACATCAAACGTTGAGTTGGTTTACATAAACATCATAAAACATCTAAGATCATGTATTAAAAGGGATACCTCATACATAAAGTCAAGCACAATCTCTAATCCTCAATATCATTACATGACTAAAATTGTACTTTTACATAACATTAATACATTTATCATGTCCACACTATCTATTACATACACATGACTTCATTACTCTTGCGGACCTCCTGGTCTACCCTGTACCTGCAATCCTGGGGAATTTGGGAAAGGGGTGAGCTACTAGAGTCCAGTGAGCAGAATAATAAAAACATTTAAATCATATGGTAACATGGAATGCATCACATCACAGCTAATCACATCAAGGATGAACTTGTCACCAATAGCCCTCTACATAGTCCAACTGTGCCAGAACGTAGAATGGGTCCTGGTCTTTCTCTAACATAGTGCCAGCGAACGTAGAATGGGTCCCACTGGTCTTACATTCCGTACCGTACATATCACATCGTCACATCATAGATCGAGGGCTATGGATCATCCAACATTCATCCACATCAACATTAAAATATGCAATGCAACATATTCGTGAATTCTAATGCAAACAACCTAAAACGTCACATGGCATTCATGATGCATGAACATGCTCAAAACTTTACAATTGATTTACTTTAAAATGTAGAGATTTATTCTACTCACCTCTGGATAGCTCTGACCAGACACTGGAGCAGCTGACTCACTGCTGGGGTCCTCGGTTCCTCGGGTCCGAACCTACACAGGTGGACTCAAATGAGGGACCAAACAACTAGAACATAACTCTAAACTACTCCCCAAAAACCCCCCTAAAACATCATGAAACAATCATAGAAAAACATGCAAGAGAGGGCTGGACAGGGCACTTTCGGCGGCAGGTTCGGCGGCCGAAAGTCCCTCCAGAGCCGAAAGTCAGGCAGGTTCGGCGGCACCTTCGGCGGCCGAAACTCCCAGACAGAGGCGAAACTCATGCATGTTCGGCGGCACTTTCGGCGACCGAAAATCCCAGACAGAGACGAAAGTCTCCTTTCGAGGGCAAGCTTCGGCAGCCAAAGGCTGCCTCCACAAGCATGTTCGGCGGCCGAAAGTTCCTTCGGCGGCCGAAAGTTCCTTCGGCTGCCGAACCTGGTTTCTCCCATAGTGGCAGAAACTCAGCTCTTCTATGCACATTTGCCTCCAAAACTTTCCAATCATGCACAAACCTATTCTACAACATTCCCAATCATACACAAATAAGCATACAAGCTCCTAGGGGCTTCAAACCATCAAAAACCCCAACTACAACACATCAAACAACTCACATTGTTCATAAACACATATTAAACCCATAAACCTAACCATGAGCTAAACATGCATTCTACCCCATAGATCGACTTGAAACTTACTTAAAACATGCAATGAGCTTAAGATCGGCTCTTACCTCATGGAGATCGAGAGAGAGACGACCTAAACTCGGAGATGGGAGGGGTTGAGTTTCCTTGAACCTCACAGCTCCAAAACTTTGCTCAAAACTTGAAAATCTTCAAAATAAAGTAAAAACTCATGAAAATCGTGAAAGATTTGAAGGAAAGAACTCAAGATCGGTGAAGGGTGGCGGAGAGCTCACCTTGGCCGAAAATGGGGAAAAAGCTCGCCCGTTTTCGGCTAAGGGACCCTTTTATAGTGGCTGGTCAGGTCACGTTCGGGGGCCGAACGTGCCTCCGCATGCATGCCATGTTCGGCGGCCGAACTTGAGGTTCGGCAGCCGAACCTGGACTTCCCTCACTTATGCCTTCGGGGGCCTAAGGCACACCCGAAATGCATGCATGTTCGGCGGCCGAACTTGAGGTTCGGCGGCCGAACCTGGGTTTTCCTCCAAGGTTGTTTTCATGCAAAAACTCATTTCCTTTCATGTTTAAAATCATAAAACACATTAAAACATTTTATGAAAACATGTTTCTACCCTACTAGAGGCTTCCGACATCCGAGATTCCACCAGACGGTAGGAATTCCGATACCGGAGTCTAGCCAGGTATTACATTCTCCCCCCCTTAAGAACATTCGTCCCCGAATGTTCCTCAACTAGCACATGCAAGGCATATAACATATCATACACATGAAACACATAAAACATTATAAGAAACTAACCTTAGAAAAGATAAGGGTACTACTGGAGCATGGACTCCCGTGTCTCCCAAGTGCATTCTTCCATATTGTGGTGGTTCCAAAGGACTTTCACCATCGGGATTTCCTTGTTTCTTAGCTTTCTGATCTGGGTGTCTATGATCCGTATTGGCTGTTCAACATAGGTGAGATCCTCTTGGACCTTCACATCAGGCTCACTAAGAACCTTGCTCGGATCTGACACGAACTTCCTCAACATTGAAACATGGAAAACCGGATGGATTCTTTCCATTGAAGCAGGTAAATCCAGCTTGTACGACACATTCCCAATCTTTTGCAAGATTTCGAAGGGTCCGATGTATCGTGGGGCTAGTTTACCTTTCTTCCCAAAGCGAACCACTCCTTTCATAGGGGACACCTTGAGCAATACCAGATCCCCCTCCTGAAACTCTACCTGTCTTCTGCGGATGTCTGCGTAACTCTTCTGCCTGCTTGCAGCAGTCTTAATCCTTTCTCTGATTATGGGTACTACCCTGCTGGTAATCTCTACTAGCTCAGGCCCTGCCAAGGCCTTTTCTCCAACTTCTTCCCAGCAAACAGGTGATCTGCACTTCCTCCTATACAAAGCTTCATATGGAGCCATCCCGATGCTAGCATGATGGCTGTTATTGTAGGCAAACTCCACCAAGGGTAGATGCTGCCTCCAAGAACCGCCAAAGTCCAGCACACACATTCTAAGCATATCCTCTATGGTCTGGATGGTCCTTTCTGATTTTTCGTCCGTCTGTGGATGGAAAGCAGTTCTAAAATCCAACCTGGTACCCATGGCATTCTGCAGACTCCGCCAAAATCTGGAGGTGAACTGGGGCCCTCTATCGGACACTATCGAAACAGGAACCCCATGCAGCCTGATGATCTCATCAACATACACCTGCGCCAACTTGTCCACAGAATAGCCACTCCTGGCAGGGATGAAGTGAGCAGATTTGGTGAGTTTGTCCACAATCACCCATATGGAGTCCAATCTATTGGACATCGCCGGTAACCCCACTACGAAGTCCATAGCTATATTTTCCCATTTCCACTCTGGAATAGGTAGCGGGTTAAGCATTCCAGCCGGCTTCTAATGTTCCAGCTTCACCCTCTGACACACTTCGCAGGCTGACACAAACTGTGCCACTTCTTTCTTCATAGCTGGCCACCAATAAACCTTCTTCAGATCTTGATACATCTTGGTGGCTCCGGGGTGAATGTTGTATCTTGCATTATGAGCCTCTCTCATAAAGTCTCCTTTTAGCCCTATGTCATCTGGTACACATAGTCTGCTCCCATAGCGGAGGATCCCTTTGCTGTCGAATCTGAACTCACTATCTTTGCCTGACTGAATAGTCCTGGCAATCTTCACTAACTCTGGGTCTTCATGCTGTTTTTGAGCCACCTGCTCCAGAAACACGGGTGCCACTCTCATCTGGGCTACCAAAGCACCTGTACCAGACAACTCCAACTGTAGACCTTCCTCAATGAGCTTGTAAAACTCTTTCACTACTGGCCTCCTCTCTGCCGATATGTGGGATAAACTGCCGAGTGATTTCCGGCTTAAGGCGTCTGCCACAACATTCGCCTTACCCGGATGGTACTGAATCTTGCAATCATAGTCACTCAGCAGCTCCACCCATCTTCTTTGTCTCAAGTTCAAATCTCTTTGACTCAGGATGTACTGTAGGCTCTTATGATCCGTGAAGATCTCACATTTAACCCCATAGAGGTAGTGCCTCCACATCTTGAGTGCAAAGATTACTGCTGCCATCTCCAAGTCATGTGTGGGGTAATTTAGCTCATGCTTCTTCAGCTGCCTAGAAGCATAAGCAATCACCCTTTCATTCTGCATTAACACACAACCCAAACCCACTCGGGACGCATCACAGAAAACTGTGAAATCCTCATTCCTAGCTGGCAAAGCTAACACTGGTGCTGACGTTAACCTCTTCTTAAGCTCTTCAAAACTCTCTTCGCACTGGTCAGTCCACACAAACCTCTGGTTCTTCCTGGTTAATCTGGTCAGAGGGGCTGCAATCTTTGAGAAGTCTTGAACGAACCTCCTGTAGTAACCTGCCAAACCCAAGAAACTTCTAATCTCTGTCACTGAAGTGGGTCTAGGCCAGTTAGCCACAGCTTCTATCTTTTTGGGGTCCACCTCTATCCCATTTCCTGACACTACATGCCCCAAGAATGAAATGCTCCTCAGCCAGAATTCACACTTTGAGAACTTGGCATACAAGCCATGTTCCCTCAAGGTCTGCAGAACTAACCTCAGATGATGGGCATGCTCCTCTGCATTCCTGGAATACACTAAGATATCATCTATGAAGACAATAACAAAGCGGTCCAGGTATTGGCTAAACACTCTGTTCATGAGATCCCTGAATGCTGCAGGGGGGTTGGTTAACCCGAACGGCATTACAAGGAACTCAAAATGCCCATATCTGGTCCTGAAAGCTGTCTTCGGCACGTCTTCCTCCCTTATCCTTAGCTGATGGTACCCAGAACTCAGATCTATTTTGGAGAAACAACCCGCTCCTGCTAGCTGGTCGAATTGATCGTCGATCCTTGGCAGAGGGTACCTATTCTTGGTAGTGACTTTGTTCAACTGCCTGTAGTCGATACAAAGTCTAAGGGATCCATCCTTCTTCCTCACAAACAAGACCGGAGCACCCCAAGGTGAGGTACTCTGTCGGATGAAGCCCTTTTCTACCAGTTCTTGCAACTGTTCTTTCAATTCCTTCAACTCGGCTGGGGCCATCCTGTAGGGAGGGATAGAGATCGGTCTAGTTCCAGGCATCAACTCTATCTCGAACTCTATCTCCCTAGCAGGTGTTAAACCTGGAAGCTCTTCTGGAAAAACATCCTGAAATTCTCTAACAACTGGCACCGAGGCTGGCTCCCTGACCTGACTATCTAGCTCTCTCACATGAGCCAAATACCCCTAACATCCCTTCCTAAGCAACCTACGAGCCTGAAGAGCTGATATCAGACCTCTAGGTGTACCCCTCTTGTCTCCTCTGAAGACGACCTCTGACCCGTTCTGATCTCTGAACCTGACTACCTTTTCTCTGCAGTCCAAGATAGCACCATGGGTAGATAGCCAATCCATCCCTAGAATGACGTCAAAGTCTATCAAATCTAGAACCACAAGGTCGGCGGAGAGGCATCTTCCCTCAACAAAAACTGGACTGTACTGGCAGACTGACTCTGCCACTAACGGGTCACACTTGGGTCCACTGACCCATAGGGGACACTGTAACCCAGAGACTATCAGACCCAACCTCTCAACGGCTTTCGGAGCAATAAAAGAATGAGATACACCCGGGTCCATTAATGCATACACATCAGAACACCCAATGACGAGATTACCTGACACCACGGTGTTGGATGTGTTAGCCTCCTACTGAGTCATGGTGAAGATCCTGGCTGGAGCTGATGGACCTTCACCTCGGGAACCAGAAGAAGAGGCTGCCCCTCTCTCTCTACCTCTGCCACTGCCCTGAGTTGTGGCTGGAGCTGCTGGCTGTGCCACACTACCAGAAGCTGTCTGCTGGGGCTGGCCCATAAAAGGTGTTCTAGGACACTCCCGAGCCATGTGTCCCTCCTGTCCACATCTGAAACATGTATTAGTCCCAGCTCGACACACTCCCTTATGCGGTCTTCCACATCTTTGGCAGTCTGTACCATCTGAGCCTGAGCTCGAGCCACCGCCTAATCCCAGACCGGATTTCAACTTACTCCAAAACTTGTTCTTCTTCGGCTTCTTGGTGGTGTTATTCCACCTCTTGCTACCTGAGCTCTGAGAAGAGGGACTTGGCCCTCCTCTGCCTGGGGTCTTAACCCCTGAAGACTGGGTCACTGACTGCTTCACTGACCCCTCAACTATAGCACTCGCCTCCATCCTTCGAGCCATATCCACCACAGTGTGGAAACTTTCCCTTTCGACTGACTGAATCAAAGAGGAGTACCTAGAATGCAGCTTCATAACATATCTCTTAGCTTTCTTCGTATCTGTATCTAGAGCTTGCCCTGAAAAAGGCAATAGCTCCAGGAATTTATCTGTGAACTCCTCTACACTCATGTGTTCTGTCCGCCTCAGCTGTTCAAACTCAATCATCTTCAGCTCTCTGGAACTGTCTGGAAAAGCCCATCCAGCGAACTCATTCGCAAATTCCTCCCATGTCTTGCCGTCTAGTCTCGGGTCCACATAACACTTGAACCATTCACGTGCCTTTTTGCACTTTAAGGTGAACCCTGCCATCTGAATGGCCCTGCTGTCATCTGCCCCTAGCTCATCAGTTATTGTCTTCACTACTCTCAGATACTCAAAGGGATCATCCCCTGACTTGTATTTGGGAGCATCCAGCTTAAAGTAATCTGTCATCTTTACTTTGCTCCCACCGGCTGAGCTAGGTCTAGAAGGTTGAGTAACTGGGGCTGCTGGTTCTGTAGGTGGTGGAGGTGGGGGTGCAGCATTCCCCGAGGTGGGGTTTGCCGGGTTAGGATAGAAGGGTGAGGGTGGATAAGCTGAGTACTGTGTGTAAGGTGGATAGAAAGGTGGATAAGGCATGTAGGTAGGGTAGGGGTTAAAGCTAGAGTAATCCGATGTACCTCCCATCGGATACCCTGAACCATGTGGGAAGGGTGGATAATGGGGTGGAAAACCATACCCCGAGGCTTGAGCGCCTCCTTGTGACTCCCCTGTCCCTTCTTCCGCCATGCTGACATCCAGATTCCCATCCCTCCTCTGATCCTCTTCCATAACTTCCCTCACATCTGAAGAACTTCCTCCTCTATCAGTCCCCCTTCTGCTAGCATCAAAACACCTTCTAGGGTCCCTTGACACTCTTTCTCTGTTGATCTACATGACATTGCCCTAGGCAATACAGGAGGACGGGCGCTCGTGCCCTCATCCTCAGGTGGTACTCCAGTCAATCTTGCAGATCGACGGGTTCCTCTCATCCTGTTTTCTGAAAAAACAGTACACATCATACAAACATTAGCATCATATGGTTCATGTGGAAACACATGAACCCGCATCACATATACATCATTCATATCATATCATCAACGCACATGCGTATAATCATGGCATTTCACATCATCATACAAGACAGGACTCAACATCCTATCCTAGTGGACATGATCTTCCTATTGTGCTTGACCTTCTAGAACATCTATGAGCCCGACACTCTAGGTCTGATCCTATGAACCTAGGGCTCTGATACCATTCTGTAACGACCCGAAAATCGGACCGCTACCGGCGCTAGGATCCAGGTCGGCTTATGGCCGCCGGGACCCGTAGCAAGCCTGACATGCAACCTGTAAACCTGTTTAATCCCATACATGATCAACAACATACATAAAAATTAAAACTTTTCTTTCATACATTCTATCATACACCAAACTCAACCTGTGCATGCACTGAACATAATCATAAACTTGACCCCTCTGTGGGATCTCATCAATGCCCCAATGGGCGATACATCAAACGTTGAGTTGGTTTACATAAACATCATAAAACATCTAAGATCATGTATTAAAAGGGATACCTCATACATAAAGTCAAGCACAATCTCTAATCCTCAATATCATTACATGACTAAAACTGTACTTTTACATAACATTAATACATTTATCATGTCCACACTATCTATTACATACACATGACTTCATTACTCTTGCGGACCTCCTGGTCTACCCTGTACCTGCAATCCTGGGGAATTTGGGAGAGGGGTGAGCTACTAGAGCCCAGTGAGCAGAATAATAAAAACATTTAAATCATATGGTAACATGGAATGCATCACATCACAGCTAATCACATCAAGGATGAACTTGTCACCAATAGCCCTCTACATAGTCCAACTGTGCCAGAACGTAGAATGGGTCCTGGTCTTTCCCTTACATAGCATAACATAACAGTCCAACTGTTCCAGAACGTAGAATGGGTCCTGGTCTTTCTCTAACATAGTGCCAGCGAACGTAGAATGGGTCCCACTGGTCTTACATTCCATACCGTACATATCACATCGTCACATCATAGATCGAGGGCTATGGATCATCCAACATTCATCCACATCAACATTAAAATATGCAATGCAACATATTCGTGAATTCTAATGCAAACAACCTAAAACGTCACATGGCATTCATGATGCATGAACATGCTCAAAACTTTACAATTGATTTACTTTAAAATGTAGAGATTTATTCTACTCACCTCTGGATAGCTCTGACCAGACACTGGAGCAGCTGACTCACTGCTGCGGTTCTCAGTTCCTCGGGTCCGAACCTACACAGGTGGACTCAAATGAGGGACCAAACAACTAGAACATAACTCTAAACTACTCCCTAAAAACATCATGAAACAATCATAGAAAAATATGCAAGAGAGGGCTGGACAGGGCACTTTCGGAGGCAGGTTCGGCGGTCGAAAGTCCCTCCAAAGCCAAAAGTCAGGCAGGTTCGGCGGCACCTTCGGCGACCGAAACTCCCAGACAGAGGCGAAACTCATGCATGTTCGGCGGCACTTTCGGCGGCCGAAACTCCCAGACAGAGACGAAAGTCTCCTTTCGAGGGCAAGCTTCGGCAGCCGAAGGCTGCCTCCACAAGCATGTTCGGCGGCCGAAAGTTCCTTCGGCTGCCGAACCTGGTTTCTCCCATAGTGGCAGAAACTCAGCTCTTCTATGCACATTTGCCTCCAAAACTTTCCAATCATGCACAAACCTATTCTACAACATTCCCAATCATACACAAACAAGCATACAAGCTCCTAGGGGCTTCAAACCATCAAAAACCCCAACTACAACACATCAAACAACTCACATTGTTCATAAACACATATTAAACCCATAAACCTAACTATGAGCTAAACATGCATTCTACCCCATAGATCGACTTGAAACTTACTTAAAACATGCAATGAGCTTAAGATCGGCTCTTACCTCATGGAGATCGAGAGAGAGACGACCTAAACTCGGAGATGGGAGGGGTTGAGTTTCCTTGAACCTCACAGCTCCAAAACTTTGCTCAAAACTTGAAAATCTTCAAAACAAAGTAAAAACTCATGAAAATCGTGAAAGATTTGAAGGAAAGAACTCAAGATCGGTGAGGGGCGGCGGAGAGCTCACCTTGGCCAAAAATGGGAAAAAAGCTCGCCCGTTTTCGGCTAAGGGACCCTTTTATAGTGGCTGGTCAGGCCACGTTCGGGGGCCGAACGTGCCTCCGCATGCATGCCATGTTCGGCGGCCGAACTTGAGGTTCGGCGGCCGAACCTGGACTTCCCTCACTTATGCCTTCGGGGGCCTAAGGCACACCCGAAATGCATGCATGTTCGACGGCCGAACTTGAGGTTCGGCGGCCGAACCTGGGTTTTCCTCCAAGGTTGTTTTCATGCAAAAACTCATTTCCTTTCATGTTTAAAACCATAAAACACATTAAAACATTTTATGAAAACATGTTTCTACCCTACTAGAGGCTTCCGACATCCGAGATTCCACCGGACGGTAGGAATTCCGATACCGGAGTCTAGCCGAGTATTACAATAATAGAGACTCCTGAAGTCATCCCTCCTTCTTTGTAATCTTCGGAGACTTTTAATGAAAAAATATTTTTTGTTATGTCTTTATTATCTTTGTGTGTATTGTATAATCAATATCCATCTGAAATCCTCTTTCATTTATCTGTCAATCAGGAAATAATTTATAAAAATTGCTAAGAGATTAACACCCGACTATCATAGTGATAGTAAAATAAATAACTTGAAAACTTCTGAGCAGCGGGGTTAAAACCCGATCATATGGCTCGGCGGATACCCACCTTGGGCCTGATTAGCAAGATCAACACTCGATCTTTTGGCCTAGCTTACACTCGCCTTATGGCCTGGTATAAATGTCTTGATTAGTGGGATCATCACTCGATCTTTTGGCCTGGCTTATACTCGCCTTGTGGCCTGGCATAAATGCCTTGATTAGCGAGACCATTGTTCGGATTGTGGTCTGGTGAAATCCATCTTATGACCTGGCGTGGTGGAACTAGCCTTGTGGTCTTGATTAGTGGGACCAATGTCTGGATTATTGTCTGGCAGAACCCGCCTTGTGACCTGGCCTGACGGAACTCGTCTTGTAACCTTGATTATTGGGACCAACGCTTGGATTGTAGTCTGGCAGAATCCACCTTGGATCTATGAATTTGACTCTGCGCGTTCCTTTCTTCAATGCGTCAAACACTATCTCATGATTTAACTCCTCCACCTGTATTGCTTCAGCATTGAATCGTGAGATAAAACTCCTTAAAGATTTGCCCTCTCCTTGGTGGATCTTTTGCAAGTCAGAGAAAAGTTTTTTAAGAGGTATGCAAGTAACAAATATGAATTTAAATAATGTAGCAAACTGTGTAAAGTTTTGAATTAAACCTGGGCTTAGATATTGGTACCATTTTTTAGTCAAATTTATGAGTGTTGATGGAAACACTCGGCATAACACAAAGTCATTGATGTCCTAAAGGTGCATGGTCATCTTAAAGATCACCAAGTAGCTTTTGGGATATGCCATTCTATCGTACTTGTCCAAGCTAGGCAACTTGAACTTGCTTGGGAATGTTTCTGCCAAGATTTCTTTTGAAAGAGGCGAGACATCCTCCATGCCAAAGTCCTCCTCTTGTTCCTTCTGGTATCTTTGAACAGCCCGTACCAGCTTTCAATCCACACCTTTCGGAGTATCGCTTGCTTCCTCTTGTTTGGCCCCGACCATCCCTTTGGACCGTCTCTTAGTCGCCTCTTTACGAGTCCTCGAGGTGTCGACAGGGGTTTCTTCCCTTTTCCTGGGAGTCATGACTAACGCCTCCTCTCCAGTTTTGTACTGCTCGAGAGTAGCCTATAATTTCTAGATGTATTGGAGCATCTGTTCATTGGTCAAGTTGTTGAAATCTACTTCATTGACCATTGAGGGTGTGTTTTGTCCACTGCCAAGGTTGAAGAAATGATGAAGCCCTCATTGATAGAAACCTTAGCAGCAACTTGTGAACTACTGGCCATTTCGAAAGAGAAGAAAGAGAGATTTTTTTTAAGAGAAAAGGAATAAGAGACTGGCTTTAATCCAAATGAACAGAGAAAATTCAATGGATCTCCCAACAATGGATCTCTTGAAAATGGAACCAAATAATGTAATCGAAAAATAGAGCTATGCAGTGATTGACTAACCTGCAAGAAAGAGAATGCGAGGTGGTGGGTGCCCACGAAAGTCACTCCAACGCTCAAGCCAGTATTATGGAGAATAGGGTGAATGTAATGAATTGTTTAGAATTTAGATAGTGTAAGAATTGCATACATTTACCTCTGTGATCCTTCTCATTTTATACTATAAGAAGATGGAGATAAATATAGTATTTCTTAATAATCCAGCGATAATGTAGCCGGCTGCTAGATAAGAGATATTGTCAGCTAATAGGTTAGTAATCCTATGATTACATGCATAATGCGGATACATTGAACAGTACCTGATAATGATAACTTTGTGTCGAGATTCGACCAATTCAGGAGAGGGCGAGTCTTGGTGATAAACCGGATATCAAGATGTCTGGGTTTTTTTTTCTTCAAGTGGGATCGCGTTACTTACTTATTAGATTCTTGCCATATGAACCTATTCTGTAGTGACAGCTCATGGTCTACTTTAGGCAATTCTTGTGTAGCATCAATACTATGAAATAATTTATTGATCAAATTTTTAATTATAAAAAATATATTAATTATTACTATAAACATTTATAAATCAATGCTTACAATAAAATTATATTTTATTGATTCCAAAGATATATTCAGAAATGAAAAAAAATAAAAATAAAATTATATTATTAAAATAATATAATATAATATAATCAGTATAATATGGGATTAACTTGACTTGGCTATCCTGTGTCTCCTTTTTCCTTTTCCAGGACTGGCTGTTGGACTCTTTTTTTTTTTCTTTTTTTTTGTTGAAAGAGCATTAAGCTATGAAGAGCCTAAGCTTTGATGAAAGTGTGCAACTTATATTGCAAGCAATAAGGTCCCAGTTCTATTGACTATGCCATCATTCGGCCTGGCATTTTTTGTCACTATAATATCTTCTTCAATGGTTGGTCGATCACAATGATCCCCTTATAATTTTCAAGGTAGACCGTTAGTAGAAAGGCCAAAGTTACCTTTTCTATATTTAAATACCATAATTTTGTCTCTTTCAATACCTTACTCATATAAAAGATTAACTTCTAGACACTCTCTTTTCCTCTCCTCTTACTAACACTGCACTAACTGTTTGGTCTGATGCTGCTAGATAAATGAACAAGTCTTCTCTAGGCACTAGCTTGCTGAGGATCTTAGAAGAGCTAAGACACTCTTTTAATTCATCGAAAGACCTCTGACACTTTTCTATCCATTTGAATTTTTTAGCCTTTTTCAGCCTTTTGAAGAAAGATATTACTTATTTGCTAACTTAAACATAAATCATTTCAATGCTATTATCCTCCCCGTTAACCTCTGCATATCAAGAATACACATTGGCTGTGGCATATCCAGACTTGCAACTTTTTCGAGTTAGGCTAGATTCTATTGTTGCTAACCATTTATCCGAGAAATTTTCCTCCTTTGATGAAGAAAGCTCTTTTAGCAGGATTGAGCTTCATTTGATAATGACTAAGGACAAAGAAGATTTGTTCTAAGTCTTCAACATGTTCCTCAAATGACTTGCTCTTCACTATTATGTCATCTACATACACCTTAATGTTTCTCCCTATATGGTCCTTAAAAATTTTATTCATTAAGCGCTAATAAGTTACTCTTGCATTTTTCAGGATGAATAGTATTGCTTTGTAACAATATGTCCCTTCCTCGATAATAAACAATTTTTGCTCCTTATCATTTATGTCCATTAGAATTTGATGATATCCTGACATAACATCCAAAGACAATATATACTCAAATTCAACTGTGGCATTGACCAATTTATTAATAATTAGAAAGGGGGTAACTGTCTTTTCCACAAGCCTAGTTTAGATCTATAAAATCTATACATATTTTGTACTTGCCATCAGACTTCTTTACAAGAACTAGGTTGACTAACCAATCAAGATAGGCCACCTCCTTAATAAACCTAGCTTCTATGAGCTTATCTGCTTCAACTTTCATGGCTTCCTGCTTCTCCGACCCAAACTGTAACAGCCCAGAAACCGAACTGCCACCGGCACTAGGATCCAGATCGACTTAAGGTCGCCGGGACCCGTAGTAAGCCTGCTATCCTGTCTGTATACCTGTGAAATCCCATACATGATCATACATTTGCCGTAAAACATAAAACTTTTCTTCATTCCAAGGCTTAACCTGTGCATGCACTATCTCTGTTCTCTACTAATCCCTACTAGAGCTCCTCATGGCTCTAGGCGGATCAAACTCATAATGTTAAGCCTGGTTTTGCTCATAAACATACAACAATAAAGAAACATACATAAACTGATCATGTGAAAAGAACAAGGTGATAAAACATGCTCTCATGGAATGCAACACATAATCACATCACCTCGGCCGGACGGATCAAAACTCCCTCTATCTCATCTGGGGTACCGGAGTACCATGTGCCTGGTCCCCGTAGGGCTGTTCCAGGTCTTTGTGCCTGGTCCCCGTAGGGCTGTTCCAGGTCTTTTCTCTGAGGGCTAATGAATCCTCACGAAGTCCGTGCCGTCTCATAGAAACAATGTACAAGGAGCAGTGCCAAGTACAAGGATAAATGCAATGCATCATCTTAGTGTACACTAATGCACTCACCCTATAGCATATGTATGATGCATGAAGCATGATAAAAGATTCAGTTCTCATATTAAAACTTAAGTTAAGTTCCACTCACTTGTAGTTATCTCTGAACTGACTCTGCAGGCTCTGAACTGACTCTGCAGGTTCTGACACTGGACTCACTGCTGACCTCCCTGATTCCTCTGGTCCGTACCTACACAGGTTGACTCAATTGAGGGACCAAACTCACTCAAGAATATCTCTCAGAAACTCCCCAAAACCCCTCTAAACAATCCTAAAACCATCACATAAAACATGCTAAAGAAAGCTGGACAGGGCACTTTCGGCGGTAAGTTCGGCGGCCGAAACCCCTCTCCAGAGACGAAATGCATGTTCGGCGGCACCTTCGGCGGCCGAAGGTCTCGTCCAGAGATGAAACTCACACACTTTCGGCGGCCGAACTCTCTCTTTCGGCGGCCGAAAGTCTCTGTCTAAACCGAAAGCCTAGCTTTCGGGGGCAACCTTTGGCAGCCGAAACTGCCTCCACAAGGGGTTCGGCGGCCGAACCTTCCTTCGGCGGCCGAACCTGGTTTTGCCCGAAGGGCAGAACCCTGCTCTGTTTCATGCAAACTTTGCCCAAAAACCTACAAACATGCATATCAACTACTCCCAACTAGCATATACACATATATATGCACAAAGGGGTCTAAAACGACCCAAAAACCCCAAACAAAACATAGCACATAACACACAACATGTTTGAACACCACAAATCACCAAAAACCTCCCCTAAACCTACACATGCAACAAACTTCCTAAAACCGTGCAAAATCATCAAAGAAGCTCAGGATCTTCACTTACCTCTTACACAACTTGAGGATGAAGGATCCTAACGTGGAGATATGAAGAAAAGCTCTTCCAAAGCTCCAAGCTTCAAAACTTGGTTCTTTTGCTCAAAACCTTCATAAGTCACCAAAACTCTTAAAACTCTTGAAAGATTTGATGAAAATCATGGAAAACATGAAAGTCAACGTAGGAGAGGCTGAAACTCACCTCTGGCTGCAAGTGGAGGAGAAATAACCTCCTTCCACCGACCCTTGGCCCTTTTATAGGTGGCTGGCCAGACCACCTTCGGCAGCCGAACGTGAAGCCGCAACCATGCAATGTTCGGCGGCCGAAAGTGACCTTCGGCGGCCGAACCTTTGCATTTCTCCCTTGTTGCTTTTCTTGCAAAACGCAAGTCTCAAACCATGAAAACAAGTGAAAATACCTTGGAAAACATATGTAGTACCCTTCTCGAGGGTTCCGACACCCGAGATTCCACCGGACGACAGGAATTCCGATGCCGGACTCGAGCCGGGTATTACATTCTCCCCCCCTTAAGAACATTCATCCCCGAATGTCCCTAACACAACATAAACACATAGAAAAGGGGAAAAACTAACCTTAAAACAGATATGGGTATTGCTGGAGCATGGACTCCCGAGTCTCCCAAGTACACTCTTCTAGGTTATGGTGGTTCCACAGAACTTTCACCATTGGTATCTCCTTGTTTCTCAGCTTTCGGATCTGGGTGTCAAGGATCCGCACGGACTGCTCTACATAGGTGAGATCACTTAAGATTTCCACCTCAGGTTCACGAAGAACCTTCTCTGGATCTGACACAAACTTTCTCAACATAGAAACATGGAATACCGGGTGAATTCGTTCCATAGAAGCCGGTAAATCTAGCTTATACGACACAGGCCCGATCTTCTGCAAGATCTCAAAGGGACCAATGTACCGTGGGGCCAGTTTACCCTTCTTTCCAAACCGAACCACTCCCTTCATCGGAGACACCTTGAGCAATACCATATCCCCCTCCTGGAATTCTATCTGCTTCCTACGGATGTCTGCATAGCTTTTTTGTCTGCTTACAGCTGTTCTGATCCGCTCTCTGATGATAGGCACTAACTTGCTGGTTATCTCAACTAACTCTGGCCCTGCAAGAGTTTTCTCTCCTACCTCTTCCCAGCAAACAGGTGTTCGGCACTTCCTCCCATACAAAGCTTCATAAGGGGCCATCCCTATGCTAGCATGATGGCTGTTGTTGTAGGCAAACTCCACCAGAGGTAGATGTTGCCTCCAAGAACCGCCAAAGTCTAACACACACATTCTCAGCATATCTTCAATGGTCTGGATGGTTCTCTCTGACTGACCGTCTGTCTGTGGATGGAAAGCAGTGCTGAAATCCAACCTTGTGCCCATTTCATGCTGCAGACTCCGCCAAAACCTGGAGGTGAACTGAGGTCCTCGATCTGATACGATCGACACTGGAACTCCATGCAACCTTACTATCTCGTCTACATACACCTGCGCCAACTTGTCCACAGAGTAGTTACTCCTGACTGGAATGAAGTGAGCAGATTTAGTGAGTCTATCCACAATCACCCATATGGAGTCTAGTCTGTTAGACGTCGCCGGTAACCCCACTACAAAATCCATAGTGAGGTTCTCCCATTTCCATTCTGGAATCGGCAGTGGGTTAAGCATTCCAGCCGGCTTCTGGTGCTCTAGCTTCACCCTTTGACATGTCTCGCAGGCTGACACGAACTGTGCCACTTCTCTCTTCATTGCTGGCCACCAATACACCCTTCTCAGATCTTGATACATCTTGGTGGCTCCCGGGTGAATGCTATACCGCGCATTATGAGCTTCCCTCATAATGTCTGTCTTCACACTGCTATCATCTGGTACACATAACCTCTTACCGTGCCGAAGAATCCCCTCACCGTCAAATCTGAACTCTGCACTGTGGCCAGACTGAACAGTCCTGGCAATCTTCACTAACTCGGGGTCTTCATGCTGTTTCAGAGCCACTTGCTCTAGAAACACTGGTGTCACTCTCATCTGTGCGATCAAAGCACCTGTACCAGATAACTGCAACTGTAACCCTTCTTCCACAAGCTTGTAGAAATCCTTCACCACCGGTCTTCTCTCTACTGCAATGTGGGATAAACTTCCAAGTGACTTTCGGCTTAAGGCATCAGCGACAACATTAGCCTTGCCCGGATGATACTGGATCTTACAATCGTAATCACTGAGCAATTCTACCCACCGTCTCTGCCTCAAGTTTAACTCTCTCTGACTTAAGATGTGCTGCAGGCTCTTATGATCCGTATAGATCGCACATTTTACCCCATAGAGGTAATGCCTCCACATCTTAAGTGCAAAGATAACAGCTGCCATCTCAAGATCGTGTGTCGGGTAATTCAGCTCGTGCTTCTTCAGCTGTCTAGAAGCATAAGCTATCACTCGGTCATTTTGCATCAACACACAACCTAATCCCACTCGGGATGCATCACAGAACACTGTGAAATCTTCATCACTGATCGGCAGCGCTAACACCGGTGCTGAAGTTAACCGTCTCTTCAACTCTGCAAAACTCTCCTCACATTCCTCTGACCACACAAACTTCTGATTCTTTCTGGTCAGTCTGGTCATAGGAGCAGCTATCTTCGAGAAGTCCTGAACAAACCTCCGATAGTAGCCTGCCAAACCCAGAAAACTCTTGATTTCTGTCACTGTAGTGGGTGTAAGCCAGTTGGCTACTGCTTCTACCTTTTTGGGATCTACTGCTATGCCTTCCTCTGATACAACATGTCCCAAAAAGGAAATGCTCCTTAGCCAGAACTCGCACTTGGAGAACTTGGCATACAAGCCATGCTCTCTCAAGGTTTGCAGCACTATCCGCAGATGCTGGGCATGGTCCTCTGCATTCCTGGAGTACACCAAGATATCATCAATAAAGACGATCACAAAACGATCCAAGTACTCCCTGAAAACCTTGTTCATGAGATCCATGAATGCTGCAGGGGCGTTAGTCAACCCGAACGGCATCACAAGGAACTCATAATGCCCATATCTGGTTCTGAAAGCAGTCTTGGATACATCTCCTTCCCTGATCTTCAACTGATGGTATCCGGATCTCAGATCTATTTTAGAAAAACAACCTGCTCCTGCCAGCTGGTCGAATAGATCATCGATCCTGGGTAAAGGATACTTGTTTTTGATAGTGACTTTGTTCAACTGTCTGTAGTCGACACAAAGTCTCAGAGGTCCATCCTTCTTTCTGACAAATAATACTGGAGCACCCCAGGGTGAGGTACTCGGGCGGATGAAACCCTTAGCTACCAAATCCTGTAACTGCTGTTTCAACTCTCGCAACTCTGCTGGTGCCATCCTGTAGAGATCGGTCTGGCATTGGGCATCAACTCAATCTCGAACTCTATTTCCCTATCCGGTGGCAGTCCTGGAAGCTCTTCAGGAAACAAATCTGGGAAGTCTCTAACAACTGGTACTGAGGATGGTTCCCTAACCTGACTGTCTAGCTCTCTCACATAAGCTAGGAACCCCTGACACCCCTTCCTTAACATCCTACGAGCCTGGAGGGCTGATATCAAACCCCTAGGTGTCCCTCTCCTGTCTCCTCTGAAGACACACTCTGATCCATCCTGGTCTCTGACACTGACTACCTTGTCTCTACAGTTCAGGGTTGCATCATACGTAGATAACCAGTCCATCCCTAGAATGACATCAAAATCTGTCAACTCTAGAACCACCAGGTCAGCTGGAAGGTATCTACCCTCTATGCACACTGGACTGAACCGACAGACTGACTCTGCCAAAGATGGATCACATTTGGGTCCACTGACCCATAGAGGACACTCTAACTCAGACACCCTCAGACCCAACCTCTCTGCAGCTCGAGAAGAAATGAAAGAGTGAGAAGCACCGGGGTCCATTAAAGCATACACCTCTGAACACCCAATGATGAGAGTACCTGACACCACCGTGTTCGACGTGTCTGCCTCCTGCTGAGTCAGGGTGAAAATCCGTGCTGGGGCTGACGGACCTACACCTCGGGAACCCATCCCTGATGAAGAGGCTGCCCCTCTTCCTCTTCCTCTGCCACTGCTTAGTGGTATGGCTGAAGCTACGGGCTGTACTACACTGCCCGCACTCATCTGCTGGGAGGGTGCAACCAAAGTCGCCTGAGGACATTCCCGTGCATAATGTCCCTCCTGCCCACATCTATAGCAGGCTGTGGATCCCAACTGACAAGCTCCTCTATGCTGTTTGCCACACCTCTTGCACACTGGAAACTCTGCGCCAGAACTGAAGCCACTACTCATTCCCAGACCCGACTTAAGCCTGTTCCAAAACTTGCCTCTCTTTCCTCTGAATTTCTCCCATCTCTTCTTACTTGCACTTGCTGTACTCTGTGAGGAGGAACCGGGTTTAACACCAGAAGACTGTGCCTTGACTACACCTTGACTTATGGCACTGGCCTCCATCTTTCTAGCAGCATCCACAATAGAGTGGAAACTTTCCTTCTCCGCATGAAGAATCAAAGAGAAATACCTGGGATGAAGCCTTGTGGCATATCTCTTTGCCTTCTTCTGATCTGTATCATATGCCTGACCGACATATGGCAACAATTCCAGGAACTTATCTGTATATTCATCAACGCTCATTTCCTCCGTCTGTCGCAACTGCTCAAACTCCACAACCTTTAGTTCCCTGGAACTGTCAGGAAAAGCCCATCCAGCAAATTCGTTGGCGAACTCTTCCCATGTCATACTCTCAAGTCTCGGGTCCACATAGTTCTTGAACCATTCTCTAGCTTTCTTACACTTTAAAGTGAACCCTGCCATCTCAATGGCTCTACCGTCATCAGCTCCCAACTCACTTGTTATCATTCTGACTGCACTGAGATACTCAAAGGGATCATCTCCTGTATTGAATTTAGGAGCATCCAACTTTAAGTACTCGGTCATCTTCACCTTACTTCCCCCTGAAGAACTGGGTTGCTGTGCTTCCACAACAGGGGCTACTGGTTCAGGAGGTGGTGGTGGAGGAACTGGTTCCCTCACTTCAGGCTGTAATGGACTTGGATAAACAGGTGGGGATGGATACATGTGATATGGTGGATAAAAGGAAGGATAGGGCATATATGGCATGTAGGGTGGATATGGGGCAAAGCTGGAGTAATCCGACGTGCCTCCCATCGGATACTCTGGGCCCTGAGGAAAGGGTGGATAGCCAAACCCCGAGGCCTGAACGCCTCCCTGGGACTCCCCCATACCTTCTTCTGACCTTCCTACACCCATGCTTACATCTCGACTCTGATCCTCTTCCATCACACCTCTTTCTTCTACTGACCTTCCCCCTCTGCTTACTCCTCTCCTGCTCTCGTCAGAAGACCGTCTAGGGTCTCGTGACGTTCCTTCCCTGCTTGACCTGTGAGATCTTGTCCTTGGCAAGGCAGGTGGACGAGCAGCCGTACCCTCACTGACAGGTGGGACTCCAGTCAATCTCGCGGATCGACGAGTTCCTCGCATCTTCACTCTCTGGAAAACAACAAATCACATAACACATCAGCAACACATCAAACACATGCACATGCAGAACTCATGGCATTGCACATCAGCATAACATCCTATCCTCGTGGACATGTTTTTCCTATGATGCTTGACCTGCTAAACCTCTCTATGAGCCCAACTCTCTCTCTATAGGTCCGACCATATGAACCTAGGGCTCTGATACCAATCTGTAACAGCCCGGAAACCGAACTGCCACCGGCACTAGGATCCAGATCGACTTAAGGTCGCCGGGACCCGTAGTAAGCCTGCTATCCTGTCTGTATACCTGTGAAATCCCATACATGATCATACATTTGCCGTAAAACATAAAACTTTTCTTCATTCCAAGGCTTAACCTGTGCATGCACTATCTCTGTTCTCTACTAATCCCTACTAGAGCTCCTCATGGCTCTAGGCGGATCAAACTCATAACGTTAAGCCTGGTTTTGCTCATAAACATACAACAATAAAGAAACATACATAAACTGATCATGTGAAAAGAACAAGGGATTCCAAGTCGTATAAGGCAAGCACCATTCTATACACTCATATACATTTACATGTCCACACTAGCTATTACACTCCTCTGTACTCTTCCTGTACCCTGCTGAATTCTCTCTGACCTCTGAACCTGCACAACTGTAGTTAGGGGAGAGGGATGAGCTACGCTAGCCCAGTGAGTAGAACAGTAATAAAATAACAGGTGATAAAACATGCTCTCATGGAATGCAACACATAATCACATCACCTCGGCCGGACGGATCAAAACTCCCTCTATCTCATCTGGGGTACCGGAGTACCATGTGCCTGGTCCCCGTAGGGCTGTTCCAGGTCTTTGTGCCTGGTCCCCATAGGGCTGTTCCAGGTCTTTCCTCTGAGGGCTAATGAATCCTCACGAAGTCCGTGCCGTCTCATAGAAACAATGTACAAGGAGCAGTGCCAAGTACAAGGATAAATGCAATGCATCATCTTAGTGTACACTAATGCACTCACCCTATAGCATATGTATGATGCATGAAGCATGATAAAAGATTCAGTTCTCATATTAAAACTTAAGTTAAGTTCCACTCACTTGTAGTTATCTCTGAACTGACTCTGCAGGCTCTGAACTGACTCTGCAGGTTCTGACACTGGACTCACTGCTGACCTCCCTGATTCCTCTGGTCCATACCTACACAGGTTGACTCAATTGAGGGACCAAACTCACTCAAGAATATCTCTCAGAAACTCCCCAAAACCCCTCTAAACAATCCTAAAACCATCACATAAAACATGCTAAAGAAAGCTGGACAGGGCACTTTCGGCGGCAAGTTCGGCGGCCGAAACCCCTCTCCAGAGACGAAATGCATGTTCGGCGGCACCTTCGGCGGCCGAAGGTCTCGTCCAGAGACGAAACTCACACACTTTCGGCGGCCGAACTCTCCCTTTCGGCGGCCGAAAGTCTCTGTCTAAACCGAAAGCCAAGCTTTCGGGGGCAACCTTTGGCAGCCGAAACTGCCTCCACAAGGGGTTCGGCGGCCGAACCTTCCTTCGGCGGCCGAACCTGGTTTTGCCCGAAGGGCAGAACCCTGCTCTGTTTCATGCAAACTTTGCCCAAAAACCTACAAACATGCATATCAACTACTCCCAACTAGCATATACACATATATATGCACAAAGGGGTCTAAAACGACCCAAAAACCCCAAACAAAACATAGCACATAACACACAACATGTTTGAACACCACAAATCACTAAAAACCTCCCCTAAACCTACACATGCAACAAACTTCCTAAAACCGTGCAAAATCATCAAAGAAGCTCAGGATCTTCACTTACCTCTTACACAACTTGAGGATGAAGGATCCTAACGTGGAGATATGAAGAAAAGCTCTTCCAAAGCTCCAAGCTTCAAAACTTGGTTCTTTTGCTCAAAACCTTCATAAGTCACCAAAACTCTTAAAACTCTTGAAAGATTTGATGAAAATCATGGAAAACATGAAAGTCAACGTAGGAGAGGCTGAAACTCACCTCTGGCTGCAAGTGGAGGAGAAATAACCTCCTTCCACCGACCCTTGGCCCTTTTATAGGTGGCTGGCCAGACCACCTTCGGCAGCCGAACGTGAAGCTGCAACCATGCAATGTTCGGCAGCCGAAAGTGACCTTCGGCGGCCGAACCTTTGCATTTCTCCCTTGTTGCTTTTCTTGCAAAACGCAAGTCTCAAACCATGAAAACAAGTGAAAATACCTTGGAAAACATATGTAGTACCCTTCTCGAGGGTTCCGAAACCCGAGATTCCACCGGACGACAGGAATTCCGATGTCGGACTCGAGCCGGGTATTACACAAACACTCGCTTCTTTTACTTGACAAGCCGTTAGAGTGCATATTCAACTTATAAGTCGTGACATCTGGGTTGATTATAGGCATATCCATTGGTTTTCATGTAAAGTTGCTCGAGTGAGCTCGTATAAGATTCATGATTGTGTTTTTCTACATAGTTTTCAGGTCAACATTCATATTGAATGTCTTATGTGTTTGATCATTTGCAAGGGGAAAGCTTCCCAACATCTTGATCGACTCAGTCCTTTGTTTTTTACTTTCGTTCCTAACTTCCATGACCTTTGGGTGCACTTTTTTTCCTTCCTTTATCTTAGCCACGTCTACTAAGTATACTACTCACGACTCGTCTTACCTCCTGTGCACCATCTCTACTCCCCCTTCAGTTGGGAACTTCATGTATAAGTAGTGGATGCTAGTTGCGATTTTCAAAATCATGTAGGATGGGTCTTCCCAAAATGGTGTTGTACAACAGAAGTAGTTTTACCATAAAAAAAATTGTGCATAATGAGTCCGAGCAATTTGGTGTTCTTCTTGGGTAAGCAACTACTTGATTTTTCCTTTAATTGCAATAGACATGCTTCCAATACCTTTTATTGGGGTTTAATCTCTAGTCAAATAATCTTTTGAAATGGTCATGGCTTTGGACACTCGATAAGGTAAAAGGTTGATCTTATTACCATTGTCCATGAGTACTTTTTGCACCCATAAATTGTTAATGAAGGCTTCA
Organism: Manihot esculenta; assembly: GCF_001659605.2. NCBI lineage: Eukaryota > Viridiplantae > Streptophyta > Magnoliopsida > Malpighiales > Euphorbiaceae > Manihot > Manihot esculenta. The sequence continues at coordinate 23,647,403 of NC_035176.2, read as the reverse complement.
ATGACCAGGGCATCATTAATAAGTTGTCAAACTCACTATTTTTTTCATATTAATTTTCATGATTTTATTATGTTCTTGATGGTAAAAAATGGATTTTCACTTGGATTTTAATTTTGGTCAGGTTTAGAGTTGAATGTGTTAAAAGAAACCAGTAGAGGCTGTTTTAAAGTTGTTTTGGACAAAGAGATTCTGCCTTACCCAAGGCTAAGCTCAACGGATAGACAGTAGAGATTCAATTTTGACAACTGTACAAAATTCAGCGGTAAATGCAAGCAGACCAAAGGATTATGATAACAACAATAGAATGATTTATTGATTTCTTTTCTTTCTTTTAAATTTAAATTCTCTTTATCTTTTGGTTGAAAAAAAAAAACCAATATAAAGGGTTGTTTTAGTAGTAGGAAGGCATCTCTTCATCTCTTAATCATCTTGAACTGAACAAAAATTCTCTTTTTCTTTATATTTATGTATGTTTTTGTAATGGTTTTTAGTGGCTAATTTTCTCTTTCAGTTGAAATTTAATCTAGTCGAAAATTTTATCAAGTTGTGAGATCCAATCTCATTTTCTTTTCAACTTAAATTTATGTTTTTATTCTTTTTTTGTTTTTGAGAAATACTACCTTAATTGTTGAAATTTTAGGTATTTAAGAGACCTATTGAATATTCTAACTAGACATCATATTGCTAATTAACTCAATTAAATATATAATTGTTTAATTGAGTTAATACAAGTAGTAACTAATATATATATTTATGTTATGGAATTGAATGATTTGGTTTAAATAATTTGCTTGCGATTATTAATTAAGTTTGGATTCTTTTTTTCTTAATGCAATTAATTAATTAAACTTACATGCTTGTTGGAGTTGTTAATTAATTATGGATTAATTTAGCATTTTGCAAATTAATCTAATATTAAAGAAGAATCGGTGGGGTTCACTTGTTTGAATACTTTAAACAAATAATAAAAAATTAAGTGAATTATCTTTAGAATCAATGATCAATCGATAAACCTCTTAACTTGAATTACGTTCGACTGAATTCTTAGTATTAATTGTTTGCTTCATTTCATTATTTCATCATTGTTTATTATTTTCCTCTTAAGTTTTCTTTAAATAAAATCCTCAATTGAAAATTTCTTTTCTTTTATTTTCTCACTTGGTATTTTAAATAAATAAATTTACAAGTCAATGTGGGATTGACATTTATTCACTCTATCTACATAATTCTTAAACTAAAATAAGGGAATCTATTATATTTGGCGAATTCAACGCCCGCCAATTATCGTGAGGTATCTCCATCCTTTCCCTGTCACTGAATGAAAAAGAGATTGTGGTGGGGAAGTGGTCTAAGATTTGCAAAACTTTTATCTCTTTTCGCTTGTCATCTCTGTGTCACCTTTTGTTGATCTTAAGTTCCCATTTTGGTTCCTCCCTTACTATGATGTGGATGGTCCCATTGGAACCATTATTGAATTTCCGAGTGTTTTTCTCCTTGGTTGCTTCCTCTCTTCTTTCTTGTTTGCTAGTCATTCCCCCATCCTTCTTGATGAAGTTATTTAGATAGTCTCTCTTGATCAACCTCTCAATCTCATTAATTAGTTAGAAATAATTATTAGTGTTGTGACCATGGGTACGGTGGTATTGGCAATATTTTTTTATGTCACATCGCTTTGAGTCTGACTCGAGTTGTTGAGGCCATTGAAGAAAATATTTGTCTTACATTGCCATTAAGATTTCTACTCTAGAAGCATTCAGGGGTGTGGTCTCGTGAAAGATTGGAGGTTTGGCTCTTAGTTTGTGGTTTTTCTCTCTATTCAAGAGGTGTTTGTTCAAGGCTCTAGGGCCTTGATTTGATCTTTGGTTTGTATATTCCCTCCTCCTCTCATTATGGTGTGCTCTAAAGCCCTATCTTTCCCTGACTTCCCTAGTGAAACAACTAGTCACCAGAGTGTCATCTTGTCAGATGTATTTCTCAGCCTATTGCATCAACTCTACTAGACTAGTTGGAGGTTTCCTGCTTAACGATCTGAAGAATTCAACAAATGTAGTCCCTTTTTGTGTGGCATATACAGCTCGTGCCTCATCCAGATATAGAATTTGTAAGGCCTCAAAGTTAAATTTGGTAGCATATTGTCTCAAGATAGCTGGTTTTCTTCTAAGTTGGCATGCTAGCAATGAATCTTCATATGAATGCATTTGCTAAGTCGATGAAAGTTTTTATACCCTTTGCCTCTAGGTTGTAGAACTAAGCCTGGGCAACTCCTAGTAAGGTGGTTAGGAATACTTGAGTCTGCAGCTCTAGGAAGGTCTTGTAGTTGATCACATAGTCCTTGGGATTATCCATTCCATCATATACTGCCATCATTGGCATCAAAAACTTCTTCATACGATTTCTTCTTTAATTCCAACTAGAATAAAGGTAAGGTTCTCAACCCTACTTGAGCTCTATAAGCAATTATTCCTTCAGTCTTTATATTTTCTGCTCTACGCATTCCTCTTTCTTTTTAGAGTTTTTTGTGGTGGCTGGTGATTTGGAGCTAGTTCTTTCGTCCTTAGTTTCAGCTCCATACATATCGAGAGTGGCACTCTTGCTTATATCGACATCTTCCTCAAACATACTTTTTACCAAACGACTTTGTGACTTGGTGGGTGGTTCTCTGTATATATCTTCTTCTCTCCTCCTTATGTTTCTCTATCTTGCTACAATGGTTTCATCGTTTTCTATTTCTGGAGGTGGAATTGGTTGTAATATATAGCTAGAATTATTTATTTGAGGCAAAACATTTGAGTGGGTGGGCGTGAGACCTCTTTATTGGAGGAGTTAGTTTATCCAAGACATGGTTTGTTACAGTTGTCAGGACATGACCTGCAACTCTTGGTTGGATATAGGAGTTTGAGTGGTTGCAGCTAAGTTTTTCAAGTTGCTGGTTATTTTTGCAGATGATATCATGGGTGTGGATAATATGGGTGGAAAAAAGATTATTGGGAAGTTTTGTGCTTCAAATCTTCAGGGTTTTGAGTTTCATCTTCGGTGGGGGTAGAAGTATTGTCTTCTTAGTTTTCTATGTGGATCTCAATGGATTGTTGAGACTTCCAGTAATAGTAATTGCCTTCTTTGCAATTTAAAAAAAAAAATACTTTATTTTCACAAACAACGCCAATTGATAATTGTAAGATTCACGGAAAATGAAATCAATGTGTATCGTATTGAAAGGGTAAAGTCCAACTGTATGTGAATGAGGGGTACTGAATGAGGAGAGTAAATAAGATTGGTTTGTAGTATCTTAGGAAGTTCTATAATAAAGAGTTATAAGGTTGAAGACAAAGTAGAAATTAAATTTTCTAAAATAATCTAAACTCTTATATTCTTCCCATTGGACAGAGTATAGCAAGAAGAACGTCTTATTAGGTCACATAATAGTCCTTGATAAAAAATCTTTAGTCGACTCATTTATTATAAACAGTTAATTTGCCATTTTTTCTTTGATGCACGCTACATAAATTTGACTATAAAAGTAAGTAGCTTTAGTATTTTAAATTACTCATTTTTATAATAACTTTTTAAATAAATAATTATTTTAAAAAATATATAAAACTATAAAAGATTTTTCTTTTCTTTAAACGATTGCTTTCAACTTTTAGCACAGGGAGGTGAGTGTGATGAGAAGATTCCAGGAATGATGATGGAGCATCACCGATCCAAAGAGCAAACACCATGAGTACTTTTATTTAGGAATGTAAAATAACTGGAGCCCTACCTGAGGTCAGAGCAAAGACTCATTGGCTATCATGAAAAATGAAAATAATTTTAAATAAAATTTTTTTATTCTTTTTCAAATCAATGAATGGTCCCTAAAAAAATCAGTGGATGGTGTTCCTCGGTTTAATTATTCTTTGCCATCATTTTTACCTCTTTATTATTAATATATATATAGGATAAAATTCCTTCATATACCTCTAAAACTTTTCATTAGATTGGCGGTTGATAAAGGGATGAAAGAAAAAGAAAAAAGGAGAAATAATTATTTAGTTTTTTATTATAAAAAACGCATTAATTAATATCTTAATTTTAAAAAATATATTAAAATGTGTTTAAAATTTTATAAAATATAATAATTAATTCCTCTATTAATTTAAGTCATTGAAAGTGAATTTTTTTTTAAAATAATCTTAGTAGAGTGTTAATTAATGGATATTTTTCAAATTTAAAAACATTTTAATATATTTTTAAAATTGAGATACAAATTAATTACTTATGGGTTTATACATAGAATTAAATAATAAATATTTAATAATTAAAATTAATAAAAAATTAATTAATAAATTTTTAAAAATTTAGAAAACGTGACAATGAGTTTGTATGATACAGAGAATAAAATAATAAAGTTTTTCAAAGAAAAATTATTCAAATAATGAAGTGTTTAAAAAATTGCAAGTTTGCAATTATTGTTGTGGGTATTTTTATTAGGAAAATTTATAATTTAGTTTCTGAGTATTGATATTATTAACAAGTCAGTTCTTATATTTTTAGAAATATATTAAAACGTTCTTATTTTTTCTTTCTGTTAGCGAAATAGTCATTCTGTCATCTTTTCTATTAAAATTAGATAAAGAATGAGAGAAAAAAAATTTTAAATTCAATTTTACCCTCAAATAAAATTTCTTATTTAGCCCTTTAATATTGCTATTATTAACAAATCAATTACTACATTTTTAAAAATCTATTAAAACATTTTTATCTTTTTTCATATCTATTAAAACGTCCTTATCGTTTTTTTCTGTTAATGAAATGATTTTTATCTTTTCTCATATCTATTAAAACGTTTTTATCGTTTCTTTCCATCAACGAAATAGTCCCTCCTCATCGTTTCTTTTTGTCAACGAAATCGCCCCTCCCTATATTTTCAGAAATCTATTAAAACGTCCTTATCGTTTCTTTTTGTCAACGAAATAGTCCCTATCTTTTCTCACATCTATTAAAACGTTCTTATCATTTATTTCCGTCAATGAAATAGTCTCTCATCCTCCTCCTCCTCCTCCTTAGAAGAAGAAGAAGAAGCAGAAGAAGCAGAAGAAGCAGAAGAAGCAGAAGAAGAAGCAGAAGAAGCAGAAAAAGAAGCAGAAGAAGCAGAAGAAGAAGAAGAAAAAGAAGCAGAAGCAGAAGAAAAAGAAGTAGAAGAAGAAGCAGAAGCAGAAGAAGAATCAGAAGAAGGAAGAATTGATGAAAAAAAAAAAGAATGAGGAGGAGGAAAAAAATGGGGTAATTTGGTTTTTTACTATATTTTTAACAGTAAAAATAAATAAAAGGACTATTTCGTTGACGAAAAGAAAAAATAAAGACGTTTTAATATATTTTTAAAAATATGGAAACTGACTTATTAATAATAACAATATTTAATAACTAAATTATAAATATCCTTTTCTATTATTAATTTTATGATAATGAGCTCAATCAAAACTTAAAATTTAAAATTAATAAAAAAGTTAATTAGTAAATTTTATTAAAAATCTTAAAAAATATATTTATATATTTTTAAAATTAAAAAATTTATTAATAAATTTCAATGTACTATAAGAATAAATTAATAACTTTTTCAAAAATAACCGGTAAACTCTTAGTGAAGACATAGATAATCTATAGTAAAATTATGAGATGATTTTATCATACATATAATTCATATAGATCATTTGTATATTAATATGAAATTTTCATTTTTATATAAATGAATTTGTGCATTCAAGAGCATGCTAGAATTTTCCTTCACCAATCAGTTTAAAATTCTGAAGAAACTTCCATGCAATTAAACGTGGCTCGACTTACGTGTAGTGGGTCCCATGCGAACATTGATCTCACTCACCTTTTTTTTAAAAAACAAATTTAGTTATAAATTAAATGGAGGTAAAGGAATCGAAAAAAAAAAATAAAAAGAAGAAAAAACCTTTTATTGAATTGCTATGGTAAGATGCGGTCTAAAGAGCGCGTAGGCGGGCTCCTCGAGTCGTGCTCCGATGCGTATATTGCTAGGCCAATGACAGAAACTGGATGTGGTCCCTGGATGGAATGGACCTCCACCTCCCCATACTATTCCGGTTTATTTTTTTTTTTTTTTTTTAAAGAAATTATTTAATTAAAAATATTTTTACTGACCTTTTTTTTAAGTATCTTAAATGTTATAAAAAGTATTTTTAATGAAATAAAGAAAGCTTAGATTATAAATAAATAATCGTATAAACATTCAAAATTTTCACTTTTAGTTTGAACAAATTTTTAAATTAATAAAATAAACCAAATAATATTTTTTTAACTGAAAATTAAAAATTAAAAGAGTAAAACTTAATATTTTTTAAATTTATTTAAATACACTTAATACTAAATTAAATATATGAATACACATTAAATCAACTTTAAAATTTTAAAATAAATTAAATAAGGAACACATATAAGTCTTTCCAATTTTAAAATGGGATAACTATTATTTTTCACAACTTTTAAAAATAAATTAAAATAGATTGGACTATGACTTTCAATTCTATTCCACCTAAACCATGCACCGAGATCTTAAACTGAATGAGGTCCTGAGATAGAAGTAAAACATAAAAAGAAATATATGAATTTAAAATAAGGTCTCGTTCATTTTTAAAATTTGATGGTTTTATTTAATTTTTTTTTAAGAAAAAAATTAATGGATTATTACCTCCAAATGACTTATTTAATTTATTTTTAAAATTTAAAAATTATTTGAAATTAAAAAAAATTGATAATTTATTTGAGCATTGATAATTATTTTTATAAAATAATTTGAAATTTTAAATAATAACATTCAATTATATGTGTGATTGAGAAAAATTTAAAATTTAAAATTTATAATAATAAATGAGTAATAAATATCCATATATATAAATAATATAAAACAATAAGCATAAAAATTTGTGTACTTTTTTATTTTATAAAAAATAATATTATAAAATAAAATAATAATTCAATTCAGCTAATAAAATAAATTATTAACAATATTAATTATTGAAATTATAGTTTTCTATTTTTTTTATAATAATAGTTCTTAATTATTATATATTAACATATTTAAAAAAAAAAAAGATAATTTGTCTTATTATAAGTATTAAATGCAGACAAATATTAAATGTATGGGTTTATACAGGTAGCAAAAGCTGGTGGTTGCATTTTGAGGAGCTTGGATCAAATCTTGGAACCTCCAAAAGGAATTTAGAAAAAAAAAAAAAGGGAGACGGATTTGATTTACAGAATTGAAATCAAACCGCATGAATTTCTTGAATCTTTTACTTACATCAAATCGTATTATAATTTAATTTTTAATTTTTAATTAAATCGATTTGATGTATCGGTCTAGTTTAATTTTAATGACTGTGTTAAATATAGAACATAGTGTTCTCACAAGGAGAAATCCACATGCTGACCTCAGATGGGTTGGATGAGAACCTGCTAATCAGATTCAAACTCTAGCCGAAGGTAATCCTTAGCCTTAGCTCAAATTAATGCTTCCTTCAACCCCAAAGCTTCAACAATCTTAGGATCTAATGGACCAACAAAAGAGCCATTACAAGCTGCCAAAAAAGATCCCTGGTCAACCCACATGACTACCCCATAACCTAGGCTCTCAGGGAATTGAATGCATCAACATCCGTATTTCTTCACCAAATTCTGCATGGGAACTTGCCGTTGAGTCAAGAATACTCGATAGGTAATCCATTATCACCCTACGAGCAATAGACCACTGTGATAGAAATGGAAAGGCAAATTGCAATGACAAATTATAGACCTCCACAAACATTCATAGAGAACACCATTTCTATTACTCCATAAAGCCTATAATAGAGTTGCAACAAGACTAATCTCCTCCTTCACTTTGATCCGAGTTAAAAATTAAAAAAAAAATAATTCGAAGAATATTTTGAGAATCTAAAATACTCTTCTACAAAAATTCAGATTACTATCAAGTTAAGCCTCTAAAAAAGAATAATTAGGATGGTATGGAGTTTTCAAAATAACAATAATAAGTGAATTGGGATTGACAACAAACTTCTATTTTACTTTGCGATTATAATAATGTTAAATTTATGGAGTCTTCAAAAATTTAAATCTATAAAAAATTACACGATGTTTATTTTGAAAAAAAAAATAATTATGCCCAAAGAAAAGGTTTGAAACTACAGGAGCACTTTTAGCTATATGATACTCATGAAGTATCCCTTCCTCTCATACTTATAAAATAGTAACCTTGTTCACCTAATATAAATAGATAAGGAGACAACTAATCCCCTTACCTTAACCATCAACTAGGGATAATTGGATCAAGTAGCTTTCCTTTGTGACCAATGATACAAACATATTAAGTAGAATTCTCTTTAATCGGTTTGACAAAACCTTTGTGACTATTTTATCAGTTATCAAACGAAAATCTACCATCTTTTAAAATTATTTTTTCTAGAAATAAACACTATATTCATTCGATTAGTCATAAGAAGCAGTTGCATTGAGTCTCATGCAACCGAACATTCTAAAATAGAAAAATGTATATTCATTCAATTAACCATAGAAAATTAACTATAGAAGCGATTGCATTGAGTCTCATGCAACCAAATATTCTAAAATAGAAAAATTTATTATTACTATTCCATTTAAATTATTTTGTGGAACTTGTAGTTTGAGTTTTATGTTTACATTTTGTGAGATTGCATAATCAAAACATTACAAATTTCTTAGAGAAATATAGAACTAAATGGAATTTTTTGTTCAGGTGTTGAGATTGTACTATAGAGCAAAATATGAAAGAGAATGGGGAGAAAGAGGGAGAGGAAGAGAGAGGAGCCAATGTATTTACAATTTTTTTTTTCTGATTTCATTTTATAAAAAAAAATCTGGCAACAATTAATTAATAAAATAAATTTAAAAATGCATTAACATAATTATCAATATACAAAAATAAACTTTATAGTAATTTACCCATCATTAATATTAGATGACTGTACCTCATATTCTTACAAAAATTTGTGTGAAGCTAATAGGGCACCGGAGATCAAGGCAAACTAACCGACTAAAGGTAATGCCTCAACTAATGATTCAGAGTCAAAAAGACAAGAGCTGGAGGAATTGGCAAGCAAAGCAGAAACCACTGTGCAAACAACTAATCATTCCTTTCATTCCCTCATCATTTTTAAGCTATTGTTATATATATAGGTTTGAAATACACTTGCATGCAGGAATGGAAGCAACGTTTATATTAATTCATGGATATAACATTTACATTTAGAGAATAATGTATACAGTTAAAAAGTTTAAATTTAATATAATTAAACTAAATTAATTATAATTTAATCAGAATTTAACACGGAACAAGATTTAGAGACTCACGAAAACTTTTCGACAAAAAAAATTTCGAAATGCACAAATTTTAAAAGTGTATCACAGTTTGATGCGAAAATACTACCGTTTAAGGTTAATTTTATATTTTAATTATTTTTTTAATATTTTTATAATTTTACATATTAAATTTTTTTTTTTATTATAAATATTTTTTTTTTGACTATTTGAGACTCAATTTTCAATTTTTAAAAGAATTTTAATAAAATTTTTCGATTTCTAATTTATTATTTCTCTTATATCATCTTAGCTAAATGATATCGGTGAAATTTAATAAGTTTTTTATCAAAATTAGATTTTAATAAAATATAATTTTATTTTATTAAATTTAGGCTCTATTTTTAAAAAAAAATATTTTTCAAAAAATATATTTTATATTTTTTATGTTTAAAATCTTTAAAAAATTAAAAAATATATTTTTTTGATTAAAAAAAATTTAAGTCATATTTAAAAAAAATAACTTATTATGTTTTTTTTAAAAAAATTTTTTCTGCCCTTTAAAAAATTTTTAATACTATTATATATAAATACTATTAATATTTTTTATTATTAAAATAATATTAAGTAATAAAAAATAAATTATTTCATTAAAAAATATTTTTCAAGTACAAATTATTTTTTTAAACAAAATAGAACTTTAAACTCATCAAATTTTTTTAGTTACACCCATAAAAAAATTAACCTTTTAATTTTTTTAATAATTAAAAGTTAAAAGTGATAATGTATTAAAAATAAACTTATAATTAATCTATTTACATTTAAAAAATAGAATTTCTAGCCCCTTAGATCTGTCAAGGCTTGCATGGTTGATTTCTATAGAAGAAGGCACCAAGTGGCTTTCTTAGACCCCATGTCTCATCTAATCCCCAATTCCAACCTATTCTCTCAATCATTAAGTAAAAGTGTAATGAGATTACATTAGGCATACATCACCCGACAGCTTATAACACTAGCTATCAACTTTAGAACCTTTATATTTTCACTTCTAAATTTTCATCATCGGTAAATTAAGAAAGTGAATATACAAATTAACCCTTTAATTTTACTTAAAAAAAAAAAACTTAACATTCCAATGTTTAATTAATTTTATTTTACTTTTTTATAAAGTCAAGTGTGGATAAGATATTTTTAAATATCAACAATAAGAATGCCGTTATTATCATTAATGGGTGTCTATATCCAATAGTAAGTTTTGCTGGTATTTTGGACTCTTCTAATTTTGAAATAAAATTTAAAAGATAACATATGCCTTTCAGCTGTGTAAATATTAGAAAATTAATATTTATTGTTTAATTTTTTATTATTTTTAATAAAAATTGAAAAAATAAAAATTAAATATAAAAATTATGAAAAAAATAATATATCTTTAAACAGTAAATCAAATCAGTAGAGTGAGTAGTATTTGGTTCAAATTGAAAAAATCGATTCAATTGAATTAATTTGAAAATTCAGTTTGATTTTTTGTTTAGTTTAATTTGATTCAGTTCAGTTTGATTTTTAATTTAAAAAATTTCAGTTATTTTGATTCGATTTGATTTTAATAAAAAAAAATAAAAAATCAAATCGAACCGATTAGTAATAATAGTAAAATAATATAAATTGATTAAATTATATTAAAATTAAAATATTTTAATTAAATTTTAAAATATTAAAAATAAAATATAAAAAATAAAAAATTATTAAAATTTAAATAAATTAAATCAAATTAAATTAAATCAATTCAGTTTAATTTAATTTTAATTAAAATCAATTCGATTTAATTTTTATAAATATTAAAATTTTAATTTTTAATTTATTTAATGAAATTCGATTTTACATTCAACTGATCCAATGATCGTCCTCTAAACTGCAGTAAAGTGAATTAATATTCTTTGTTGAAATGAGAGACTAGCCTAGCTTCCATTTTCACAGCAAAAATGTACTTAGAAATATCAAGATAAAGATGATTATCTCTGATGCACTGTCATAATCAATGGTTAATGGGGCTTGGTAGGTAGGATGAGATATTTCTCTTAAAAGAATTAATTTTATAAGGGTGGGGAAAGCCTCAGCTAATAATAACCTAGCAGCAGAAAGTTGGCACTCTAGATAATTGGTTAGGAGGACAATCAGATCACCCACACTGAAAAAAGAGAAAAAAAATATTAAAAAAATAAATAAAATAATGAAAAGGACCTGTGTAGGCAAAGGCTAAGCTATGATTAAATCTAAGAATAGAGATATGCAATAAGCCAACATGAATATACATGTGAAGTCATGCAAAAATTGTTTTCTTAGATTTAGGGTTATGTCAAATGTTGGAGATTAGCTGTTGAAGATTCATTCTATTGTAACAAAAGTAAATAAAACGGGGAAATTTATTATTTATTCTTTATAAAATGGATAATTTTATTAATTAATTTTCTATTTTAAAAAATATATTAAAATCTATTGAGATTTTAAAAAATAAAAAATTTATTACTTAATTTATGAAAAATTTATTAATTAATTTTTTTATATTAAATAATATATTAAAATATTTTTAATATTTTAAAAAATTTAGTTGACATTTTAAAAAGCCTATTAATTAATTTTATTAATTTTAATCGTTAAATATTATAAAAGACTAACATATTATCGATATGGAGAGACTAATTAGTATATTTTTTTATAAATTTAAAAAATCAATTAATAAATTTTTTAAATCACATGTATTAAATGATAAAATATTTAATGATAAATTTAAAAAAAATTAATTAATATATTTTTTAAAATATCATAAATATTTTAATGTATTTTTTTTAAAAAAAATTAATAGGTAAATTTTTTTATAATATAAAAATTAAATAATAACTTTTCATTAAAAATTTATTAATTAATATTTGTTTAGATATTAAATGTTGGACTATCTGTTCTTTTGATATGAAAAAATTCATTAATTAGTTTTTTATTTTATAAAAACATCTACTCCATATTGAAATCATTTTAAAAGTTTTCTAATATCAAAATTAATTAAAAGGTTAATTAGTAGATTTTTTAAAATTTTAGAAATATTTTTTAAAACTTAGAGATTCACCGGTGATTTTCTCTATATTAGAAGGACCAAATAATAACTTTTCCTTAAAGCAAAAGGGTATATAAGTAAACTTGTGTTTGAAAGGCAAAGGAAGATTCAAATAATGGTTGATGAAACGGTCTGTTGCTATATGCATCTTTATGCTTTTTTGCTTTTCTTTTTTAAAAGCAAAAGATGGTGACCAAAAAAATTATGCTGAGCCAAAGGGAAATAAAGAGGACCTCTCTTGCTCTTGGATGCTGTTCATGTTCAATAACTTTGCCTTTTTTAAGATTCATTACACCTCTCTCTGTCTCCTTTTCTTGTATAAGCTATGAAAATTTTTATTCATTTTCTTGATTCTTGATAAGAAGTATTGGGTTCTTTAGAACCCATTTCTTTGTTTAATCCATTATCATGGCTGCTGCTGTGAGGTTTGCCTTCTTCTCTTCTCTACTTCTTTTGATTCTCACTTGTTCTCATTCACTTTCTTCGCATAATCTCTATCTCAAGAGGCAAGCTTCAATCCTTGTTTCTGTTAAACAATCTTTTGCATCCTATGATCCTTCTCTTGATTCCTGGAATATGTCAAACTACTTGTTTCTTTGTTCTTGGGCTGGCATCCGTTGCGACGATATGAACAGATCAGTTGTTTCTTTAGATATAACAAGTTTCAACATCTCTGGTTCTCTCTCACCTCTCATCACTGACCTTCAAAGTCTCGTCAACCTTGCTCTCCCTGGAAACAGCATCTCCGGGGAGTTCCCTCGAGATATTCACAAGCTTTCAAGGCTTCAAGTCCTGAACGTTTCTGATAATCAATTCAGTGGAGAGCTGGACTGGGACTTCTCGCAGTTGAAAGAGCTTCAAGTGCTGGATGTTTACGATAACAGCTTCAACGGCACACTTCCACTTGGTGTCAGTCAGCTCACTACGCTGAAGCACTTGGATTTCGGCGGCAATTACTTCACAGGAACTATCCCTGCGAGCTATGGAAGTATGGTGCAGCTGAATTATCTTTCTGTCAAGGGAAATGATTTGCATGGTTTTATACCTGGCGAGCTTGGTAATCTTATCAATCTTGAGCGGCTCTACTTGGGTTATTTCAATGATTTTGATGGTGGAATCCCTCCTGAACTGGGCAAATTAATCAATCTGGTTCATCTAGACCTTGCAAATTGCAGCTTGGAGGGTCCGATACCTCCAGAGTTGGGCAATCTTAACAAGTTAGATACCCTTTTCTTGCAAACAAATGAACTCTCTGGTTCTATTCCTCGTGAGCTTGGCAATTTGAGCAGCATCAAATCTCTGGATCTTTCAAACAATGTTCTAACAGGAGATATTCCACTCGAGTTTTCAGGGCTTCAAGAACTCACTCTACTGAACCTATTCCTTAACAAGTTACATGGAGACATTCCCCATTTCGTTGCAGAGCTACCAAAGTTGGAAGTCCTGAAACTGTGGCGCAATAATTTCACAGGAGCTATTCCTGAAAAGCTTGGAGAAAACGGCAGATTAATTGAACTTGATCTCTCAAGCAACAAGCTTACTGGATTGATCCCCAGATCACTCTGCTTAGGAAGGAAACTGAAGATTCTCATTTTGCGCATCAACTTTCTGTTCGGGCCTCTGCCTGACGATCTCGGCCACTGTGACACGCTAACAAGAGTTAGATTGGGGCAGAATTATCTAACAGGATCAATTCCAAGTGGGCTTCTTTACTTGCCAGAGCTATCACTCATGGAGCTGCATAGCAATTATCTGAGTGGACGAGTTCCAGAGCAAACCAGTAAGCTATCCTCAAAACTTAAGCAGCTGAATATTTCAGACAATCGTTTATCTGGGCCACTTCCTGCATCTATAGGAAATTTCTCTAGCCTGCAGATTCTTCTACTGAGTGGAAACAAATTTGCTGGTGAAATTCCACCTGAAATTGGTCGATTGAAAAATGTCCTAACTTTGGATATGAGTAGAAACAACTTTTCAGGCAAGATTCCACCTGAGATTGGTAATTGCCAAATGCTGACTTACTTAGATTTGAGCCAAAACCAACTCTCAGGTCCAATCCCAATTCAGATCACTCAAATTCACATATTAAATTACTTCAATATCTCCTGGAACCACATGAACCAAAGCCTTCCTAAGGAAATTGGGTCCTTGAAAAGCCTAAGCTCTGTAGATTTCTCCCACAATAACTTCTCTGGTTCCATACCAGATTTTGGACAGTATTCATTATTCAACTCCTCATCTTTTGCTGGTAATCCGTATCTCTGTGGCTCATACTGCAACAATTCCCCCACCTCTTCATTACAATTCCATGACGAAAACAACTCCAGATCACAAGTCCCTGGAAAGTTCAAGCTTCTTTTTGCTCTAGGACTATTAGCATGTTCACTGATATTTGCTATTTTGGCAATCATCAAGGCTCGAAAAATACGAAAAAGCTCGAAAAACTGGAAGCTCACAGCATTCCAGAAGCTGGAATTCGGATGCGAAGACATACTAGAATGTGTCAAGGAAAACAACATTATAGGTAGAGGAGGAGCTGGGATTGTGTATAAAGGAATAATGCCAAATGGAGAACAAGTAGCAGTGAAGAAATTGATGGGAATAAGCAAAGGATCTTCTCATGACAATGGTCTCTCAGCAGAAATACAAACATTAGGCAGAATCAGACACAGGAACATTGTGAGATTGCTGGGATTTTGTTCTAATAAAGAGACAAATCTACTAGTCTATGAGTACATGTCCCACGGAAGCTTAGGTGAAGCTCTTCATGGGAAGAGAGGAGGGTATCTCAAGTGGGAGACCAGATTGAAAATTGCCATTGAAGCTGCAAAAGGGCTATGTTACTTGCACCATGACTGCTCCCCATTGATTATCCACAGGGATGTCAAATCCAATAATATTTTGCTTAACTCAGATTTTGAAGCTCATGTTGCTGATTTTGGACTTGCCAAGTTCTTGCAAGATACTGGAACTTCAGAATGCATGTCTGCTATTGCTGGCTCCTATGGCTATATTGCTCCAGGTAATTAATTAACTTATCTACTTTTTAGCACAAAACAGATTCCAACGTCAAAACTAAACAATGAATCAACTCCTAAAATAATAAGATCCCTTTTTAACCTTTGCTTAGTGTGCCCCCTAATCAAAATCTTTATTTTTTTTAGAAATTTACTATTTAGTCCTTATAATATGTAAAAACTTATTAATTGATCATCAATTTTAAAAAATAAATTAAAATATTCCTGATATATTAAAATCTCTATTAATTGGTTCTTCTATAAGTTTTAGCTGTTAAATGTTTACTCTATAATTTATGTGATATGAAAATTTATGAGTTAATCTCTCAATTTTATAAAAATATTTACTGAACGGTTTCACTGTATTAAAGATATTTTAAACTTTTTTAAATACTTAATGATTAAAATTAATGAATAAATTAATTAATAAATTTTTTAAAATTTTAAAATATTTTAATATATTTTTCAAAATCGATATATTAACTAATAAATTTTTTTATACGATATAGTAATTTTTTTCTCATTTGCATGTGATTTAATGTCATTTATTATAATAACTTAAGCATTATTTGTTTATTGATAAACCAAAAAGAGGATGTATTTTTTTTTCTTCTACTTAATTTTTTAGGATATCCATAATTATACGTGAATCTCCGCTTGCTGGGACCAAAGTAGTCTGCAATGCAAGGGAGAAAGAGTGATGTGGAATCCAAGAATGGTAAAGTCTCCACTAACACATAGGAAAAAGGAAATTATTCTTTCTTTTGCTTTTCCTCGTAGCTTTATCATAAAACACTTACCATGGGGGTGTGAGCTTCTTATGCATGTCTTCGAAAACATAAAGCCTTATGCTTATTCACACCAATCACAAGCTAGCTTTTTGACCCAAACCCACAAATTGAGCAATAACAAAATCCACAAAAATCGAAGTATCACCTTCAGAATCCTGTTTGGGATCTAATCTTCACTTTCTCTAAGACCTAGGAAGAGAAAAAAAAAAAAAGCTATATGGGTATAGAATACGGACGCAAAGCATAAGTTAGCTTTAACTTTTTACACGTAGTTGTTGCTCACTTTACCTTGGGTGATGAGTTGATAGCCCATCTTTTTCTGTGCATGCATATGCATATGCTTGCCTCACACTCCACATATCTGAGAATTACTATTAGTCAATTTTATAGTAAAATTCATCGATATTAAATAATATATCAAAAACTTTTAAGATTTTAAAAAGTTTATTAAATTAAAATAATTAAAATATTAAAAATTAATAAAAAATTATTAAATTTTTTATATTATATAAATTAAATAGTAAAATATTTAATTGTTAAAATTAATAAAAAAAACTAATTAGTAGATTTTTTAAAATTTTTTAAATATTTTAATATATTTTTTAAAATTGAATGATCAATTAATATGATTTTCTATAATGTAAGGATTAAATAATAAATTTTTTTTATTATTAATAGCATTATTATTATTATTGGAAGGTTTTTGAATCAATTTGCTTCTGTATTATCTTGTCACAGAGTATGCGTACACCTTGAAAGTGGATGAGAAGAGCGATGTGTACAGCTTTGGAGTAGTGCTGCTAGAGCTGATCACAGGAAGGAGGCCAGTGGGTGATTTTGGAGAAGAAGGACTAGACATTGTTCAATGGACAAAAATACAAACCAATTCAATCAAAGAAAGAGTGATTAAGATCTTGGATCAAAGGGTCACTGGTATTCCACTAAATGAAGCAATGCAGGTCTTCTTTGTAGCCATGCTATGCGTTCAAGAACACAGTGTAGAAAGGCCGACAATGAGAGAAGTTGTCCAAATGCTCGCACAGGCTAAACAATCCAATACATTCCACATGCAGTAGTAGAAAATGGTGGTTGATAAGATAGGCGATTCACTGATCCACTGGTGAAAAATTGGGTGATGATCAGAAGTGAGATTCACTTTGGAGACAATTGCAGAAGTGGAGCCACATCTATCACTCAAAGATACATCATAGTACATATCTGTTATATTTAGTGCTTTTCTTTTGTTCTTTTTCTTTTTTGGTTATTACCAAATTTTTGTGTTGTACTAATGTTGTTTGAAAAGAACGTTTGCTCCATTATTGTGCTTTGTAGTAACACTGAGGATTAGATTAAAGGGGAATGGAGGGTGTTATGGTCATTCTGTCAAGCATATGGAAACAAGAATAGGAAAAGAGATGTCTCTGCAAATTACTGATGATAATTTTTGGCTTCATTATCGTCATCATTTCGGATGGTTTATGAAAAATAAATGATTGGTAACGTTAGCTCATCCATCTACAGACAGAATATCACAAAAGCTTGGAGTTATATCCCAAAATTTAGGACTATCATGTGAAAAAGCAGCGCTGGCAAGGGAAGTTGCCACCATATTTGCTTGTCCTTTGTTCCACTTCAAAGAAAAATATTGGCCTTTGGTGAAGAAACTGTTTGAAATCACTAATCAAAGTGCCCCATTTTGATCTTTCACCAGTCGAATAACACACGACCAAGTAGGTTTCTTGTGAATTAAATTTTACCAGTATTTTGCTCATACTGCATCCAAGCAACAAAACCAAAGTTTCTCTGAGATGAGCAGCCTCTGCCACCAGAGGCGGTTTGAACCACCGCCCCATATCCACATAAACTGTCATGCACCCATGTGAATTGATGCATCCACCGTTAACAATTAAGATTTTTCTGTGATACTCCTTAGTTTTTGCAGAAAATCATGGAACAACTCTTTTATTTTTTGTTTCTGCTGTAAAGGAATGGTTCCCCTTATTCTCATGTACTTTTTGTTTACTTTATCATTTATTAGTTTGGGAGCATATGTGACTTTCCTTGAATTATGTAATTGTGCCTTGTAACACTCTTATGTATATATTTTCTCTTCAATGAAATTGAGATCGTGTGTGTTTTTCAGAAAAAAGCTTTCAAAACTAACAAAAATGGTATTAGAACCTTATGTCTTGAGGGATCTGTGAGCTAAAATAAAAAAATTCTCTTGAGTGTTTGTAAGGAGAGAGATCAAATACTTTGTGAGAAAAAATGGCTTCCAGCAGTGCAATGGCAACAGGACCTCCATTTTTCAATGGTGAGAACTACCATATCTGGGCAATCAAGATGAAGGCGTACTTGAAAGCTCAGAGTCTATGGGATGTGGTAGAAAATGACCTAGAACCACCAGCATTTGAGAGCTAATCCAACATTAGCTCAAATGAAGAAATATGAAGAAGTGGCAAGAAAATCAAAGGCACTTATGTGTCTGCATTAAGCCTTATCAGATGTAATTTTTACCAAGATAATGGAATGTGAGACTCCAAAGGAAGCTTGGGATAAATTAAAAGCCAACTTTGAAGGAAGTGAAAGAGAAAAGACGGTTAAACTCTTGACACTCAAAAGAGAGTTTGAGATGTTGAGAATGAACAATGGGAAAAGTAAAGGAGTATTCTTCTAAACTCCTTGATACTGTAAATTAAATAAGGTTGTTAGGGAAAGATTTTGGTGATCAAAAGATTGTAGAGAAGATGTTGATCAGCTTGCCTGCTAGTTTTGAAGCAGAATTGTTTGCAATAGAAGAGTCATGTGACTTGAAATCACTTTCTGTTGCTGAATTGATTAGCAAACTTCA
Source organism: Manihot esculenta (assembly GCF_001659605.2). Classification (NCBI taxonomy): domain Eukaryota; kingdom Viridiplantae; phylum Streptophyta; class Magnoliopsida; order Malpighiales; family Euphorbiaceae; genus Manihot; species Manihot esculenta. The sequence continues at coordinate 23,628,299 of NC_035176.2, read as the reverse complement.
AACACATGAGCAGAGGTCCAACATGAAAGATGAAGGGATAACTGAAGGCGCTTTCCAAGCAACGCAAGAAGGGAAGCAACCTGTAAAAGAAGGGAAGAAGCCTGGTAATGACAAAACCGTAAATAAAAGAAATTTTAAGAGTAAAGGAAAGAAAGGAAAGTTTCCTCGTAATATTTGTAAAAGAGATAATCACATGGAGAACGATTGCTAGTACAAGGACAAGGGCCCCATTCAGTGTAGATTTTGCAAGAAAATGGGTCATATAGAGAAAAATTATAGGCAAAAATAGAGCCGGCAACAGCAGCAGCAGCAGCAAACTCAGCAGCAACAAACTCAGTAGCAAGCTAATTTCACAGAAGATCATGAGGAAGCTACTGAAAGCTTGTTTATGGCTTTACAAGCAAAAAACAGAGGCATGGGAGGTTCTTGGTATATAAACAGTGGTTGTACAAGTCACATGTCCAATGATAAATCATTGTTTAGGAATCTAGACAAATCAATTAGGACAAAAGTTAGATTGGGCAATAGAGAGGTGGTTCAAGCTCAGGGAAAGGGTTCAGTGGTTTTGAACAGCAAGCAAGGTACTAAGCACATTAATGATGTCCTATTTATTCCTTGCTTAGCTCATAATATATTAAGTGTTGCTTAGATGCTTGCAAATGGTTATTCTTTAGATTTCAAGGAAAAATGTTGTTCTATATATGATCTTGATGATTGTCTATTAGCCAAAGTAACTATGGTTGATAAGAGTTTATCTTGAATTGGAGTGATTGTTATGATAGTGTGAATTATGTAGCAAAAGATGACTCAGTTTTATGGCATAGAAGAAATGGCCATTTTAATTTTACTGCTTTGAAAAATATGCAATCGAAGGGCATGATAAGAGATTTACCAGAAATCTCTTTAAACAATGAAGTATGTAGTTCTTATCAATTTGGAAAACTTCATAAGAAGTCATTTCCTTCAAGAGCTTTATGGAGGGCCAAGAAAAAGTTAGAGTTGGTTCACACAGACGTATGTGGACTAATGAGCACAAAATCTTTGAGTAATAATAGGTACTTTGTGTTGTTTATTGATGATTTTACAAGGATGTCATGGGTTTATTTTTTAAGTAGTAAGGCTCAAATTTTTTCTGTGTTTAAGAAATTCAAGGCTATGGTTGAAGTTCAAAGTAGCTGCAAGCTGAAGTCCCTAAGATCTAATAATAGGAAGGAATACACTTCAAATGAATTTGAGAAGTTCTATGCTAACATGGGAATTGGACATCAATTAACTATTAGTTACTCACCACAGCAAAATGGAGTATGTGAGAGAAGGAATAGGATTGTTGTTAATTGGCTATAAGCATGATGGCAGGTAAGAAGCTACCACTGAAATTCTAGGCAGAGGCTATTTATACAGCCATATATTTGCTAAACAGGCTATCAACAAAGTTAGTTGAAGGAAAAATGCCAATTGAGGCATGGAGTGGGGTCAAACCATCTGCAAAACACCTTAAGATATTTGGTTCAGTATATTATGTTCACATTCTTTCAGTCAAAAAGGGCAAACTTGATCAAAAGGCTCAATTAAGAATTTTTTTGGGGTATGCAGCAATGTCAAAAGGTTACAAGGTATTCAATTTGTCAACTTAGAAAATCACAATAAGCAGAGATGTAATTGTTGATGAATATGCATATTGGAATTGGGATAAAGAGCATATTGAGAAGGAAGAAGGGGATAAAAAATTGTCATTGAATCCAATTCAGGAGACTGAAAATTTAACATAAGAAAAAGAAATGATTGAAAATGAGGAATTAATTGAAGCAGAAGACTCTTCACTAGACTCTCTTAACTAAAAATTTAATAGAAGTAAAAGAAATGATTGAAAATGATGAATTAATTGAAGCAGAAGACTCTTCACTGGACTCTCCTACCCTTAAGACCAAATCTTTAGCTGAAATTTATGAGAATTGCAGATATGTGGTGCTAGAACCTCAATCATTTGAAGAAGCAAAAGAATATAAAGAATGGAGAACTGCAATAAAGGAGGAGATTGCTATGATAGAGAAAAATCACTTGGAAATTAGTAAACAGACCTAATCACATTAATGTTATAGGAGTCAAGTGGGTGTTCAGGACAAAATTGAATCCAAATGGGTCAATCTATAAACAGAAAGCTAGATTGTTAGTGAAAGGTTACTCACAGCAACTTGACATAGATTATGGTGACACATTTGCACCAATTGCAAGACATGAAACTATTAGATTAATTCTTGTTTTAGCTGCTCAGATGAAGTGGATTGTGTTTCATTTAGATGTCAAGTCAACTTTCTTAAATGGAGAGTTAAAGGAGAAGATATATGTCGAGCAGCCAGATGATTTCAAGAAAAGGGGCAAAGAAGATTGTGTTTTCAGGTTGCACAAGGCTTTGTATGGCCTTAAGCAGACTTTTAGAGTCTAGTACAACAAAGTTGATTCACATCTTATGAAGTGTGGCTTTGTTTAAAGTGAAAGTGAGACCACTTTGTATGTGAAGAAAAATGATGTTGGAGATCTAATAATTATATCTATTTATGTTGATGACATGATGGTTACAAGTAACAACACTTATGTAGTGAAGAAGTTCAAGAGAAAGATGGAAATGGTGTTTGAGATGTTTGATTTAGGGAAAATGACTTACTTTTTAGGAATGGAAATTCTTCAAAATAACTCTGGAATTTTTACTTTCCAATGAAAGTATTTATTGGATGTATTAAAAAAATTCAGAATGGCAGGGAGTAAATCAGTCTCTACTCCCTTGGTTTATAATGAAAAACTTTCAAAAGAAAATAAAGGGAGTGAGGTGGATGCAAGTTTGTATAAAAGTTTGATAGGGAGTTTGCTGTAGTTGACTACTACAAGACCAAACCTCATGTTCGTAGTAAGTGCCCTTTCAAGATTTACGCAATCTCCTAATCAAGTTCACTTGAGAGCTGCTAAACATGTATTAAAATATATTAAAAGGACAATTGACTATGGAATATGGTATATCAGTATTGAGGATGGAAAATTGATAGGTTATTCAAATAGCGATTGGACAGGGTGCATAGATGACTTGAAGAGTACTATAGAATATGTTTTTCAATTGGGTCTAAAATTTTTTTATGAATGTCAAAAAAGCAAGATCTGGTGGCATAATCAACGGTAGAGGTAGAGTATATTGCATTAGCTACAGAAGCAAATCAAGTTATCTGGATTAGAAAAATTTTATTAGATCTTCATTAGGTTTAGAAAGATGCTATTGTTGTGTTTGTTGATAACCAATCAGCTATTTCAATGGCAAAGAATCCTATGTATCATGGTAGAACCAAACATATAATTGTGAAATTTCATACTATAAGGTAAGCAGAAAAGGAAGGGAGTGTGCAGTTATTCATTGTAGATCAGAAGAATAGATTGCAGATATAATGACCAAGCCTCTGTCAAGAAGAAGATTCATGTTTTTGAGGGCAGCACTTAGATTCTTGAAGAAAAATCTTGAGGAGAATGTTAACAATTAAAATTTTTCTGTGATACTCAGTTTTTGCAGAAAATCATAGAAAAACTTTTTTATTATTATTATTTTTTTCTGCTGTAAAGGAATGACTCTCCTTATTCTCATGTACTTTTTGTTTACTTTATAATGCACTAGTTTGGGAGTAGGTGTGACTTTTCTTGAATTATGTAATTGTTTCTTGTAACACTATTATGTATATATTTTTTCTTCAATGGAATTGAGATCTCTGTGTGTGTTACAGAAAAAATCTTTCAAAACCAACATCCACGTTACACTTCAAAAGACCATGAGGTGGATTTGATCAGTAATAGCGCTCTGCTCATAAAGAGCTCAACAAAAGTAGGCCTCTTCTCTCTCATAGCTTTCCAATCTCACACAGGGATCCAAAATTACCTTACCATAGGAGGACATTGCTTGAATTTTATAGATTCCTAGCCAAGACAATTTGCTCGTAACTCGAGAGCTGAAAGATTTTGAAAAAGAATATATTCACATAAAACCCAAAAAGAATTATCCATAAGAGTTTTTAACAAATCCTAGCACACCGGCCTTTGCTAGAATATGTGCAACTCTCTCAGCATTTTCACATATCCCACAACCATCATCCACTTCAATTCCTTTAATTCGTTAATATTTACATCCACCCTCCATATATAAATTTAGAGAAATTGTTAATGCAATATATATTTAGGGATTAACTCACTAAAACCATAACCTATCTAATATAAGAATTCATTAAAATTATAATAATTAAAAATATATCAAATATTTAAGCAAAGAAAAATAATGATATTATTCATCTAAATGTCTATCTTCCAAAAGTATATTGTGATGGTTAATTAATTACCAACCTTAAGTCTAGATTTTCACAATGCTTATGGAAAAATTATATGTTACCACCGTTGTACAATGTAGGTAACCTTACGTGATATGATAAATTAATAAAAATTAGACAACTAAATAAGTAAAAACAAATGAGGATTTTTAAAAGATGGTCTTCAACAAAAAAAAACTCTAAAAAGATGGTAACTAACTAGTAATGTTTTTAATAAAAAAGTAATTATTTTTATATAAATATCTCTACTCTATTAGTTTATTGTATGATATAATTATTCTACATAGTACAATATCGTATAATGGTGGTATCTTACATAGTACAACATCGTATAATGGTGGTACTCTATAATTTTTCGTACTTATAAGCAATTATTAATTGAGCTTTAATTTGGAAAGAATGCCCTAATCTATGTGGTATACAAATAGATTAGTTTAATAGATATTAACGATGGAAGAATACTAACTTCTCTATTCCTTGTAGAGAGAGATTTTTTTTCTTATTGCAACTTTTTTTTCTTTGTTGTCGGTCCATTCGGCTATCCCCTTCTCCATTCGCACCGGTACAACTTTAGTCATATCCTGCCCTGGAAGTGGATTATCCTCCCATCTAGAGGCAGAATTATATATTTTTTTATTTTGACTTTACCTGCTCTGTGCTTCATGAGAGGAGTTTCTTTAATTGGTATTTTTTGGTTGTGAATCTAAGCTCTTTTGCCATGTTTTACTCTTTGTTTTTTTTTCTTGGTTTTTGTTGCCTTAAAAAAATTAATATTAATGGTTCCATGTGACACATCAACATGAAAAATAACTATTTGACCCTAATTAACTATTAACCGAAGGATAACAATGTAAATTGACATAAAAATCCTAACTTAAAGCTCTTTTTTTTTTCCATTAATACAATTAGCACTCATCTCTTATGCTTCATCTCTTTATTGCTCTTGAGTGTGTTTACTCTCTCCTTATCCTTACATATAATTGATGAGACTAGAGTTGAGGATCATAGCTAATAATGCTTTATCATCAACGACAACTATTACTCATATTTGTTCTTCGCTGCATAATGAAATTGCACCACTAATAACTTCACTCACTCCAAAAAAATTTAGAAAGGAGGCCCTCTATTGTCATCTAAGGAATGTAATTTTCCCTTCTTTTTTTTCAAGTAATGGGTTCCATATATTTATTTGAATTATTATATTGCAGGAGAATATTGTTAATTTTTTTTATTTAGTAGTATGATGAACTTAAATATTGTTTATGAGGAAGATTTCATTAAGATATTTTGAAGGTTGTTTGAAACTAAGTTGCTCAAAAAGAAAGACAAAATAAAGAAACTAAAGAAAGACAAATTGTTATTGCATTCAAGAATGCAACAAATCCAATACAGCTATAAAAATAAGTTCAAAGCAATAGTTGTAAATTCTTACCTTATATATTTAATTGTATCCATAGGTCAATTGTAACGATTTGAGAATCATGTATTTGCTTTTATTGCTGAGTATAAGATATCAGTTTATGTAACGACCCGGAAACCGGTACCCTTCTCTAACGGCCCGAACCATCACTGGCACTAGGATCCAGATCGGCTTAAGGCCGCCGGGACCCGTAGCAAAACATCATAAAAACCATGGATCAACACTTACCTCTTAAAAAACAAAGGCTGGTATGATCCAAACTCAAAGATATGGAGAAACCAAGCTTCAAAAGCATCAAACTCCAAAACCTTGTTTAAAGCTCATAACTCTTCAAAACAAGGGTAAAACTCATTAAAACCTTGAAAGAGTTGAAGAAAAACCATGAAAACACTTCAAGGAGATCAAGAACTCACCTAGGCCAGAAGGAGAGAAGAAGTCTCCCCCTTTTTCTGCCACTCGGTGCCCTTATAGATGAGCAACCGCCTCAGGTTCGGCGGCCAAACCTGCATGCAAAACCATGCAACGTTCGGCGGCCAAACATTGCCTTCGAGGGCCAAAACTAGGGGACTTTCGGCGGCCGAACTTTAACTTTCGGGGGCCGAACCTGCATTCTGCCTCCTTGGCCTTTTCTCTTCAAAACTCAATCATTTTTCATTCTAAACCTTTAAAATACTTGAAAATATTTTAGAAAACCTTTCTCTTACCCTTCTAGAAACCTCTGACATCCTCGAATTCCACCGGACGGTAGAAATTCCGATGTCTGAATCTGCCGGGTATTACAGTTTACTTGTTTTTTCATAATACATAAAAAACGCTGTTAAAATTATAATTTATTAAATATAAAATTGTTGAAAAAATAGGATAAAATAATGAAATATGAGTCGTGTTGAACATTGTCCTTAAGGATTATTTTGTAATCCCCCAGAATTAAACATGATCTTCTGGGATTTAATTTTCAGGATTAGGACAACAAGAATTTATCTCTAATTTATAACACAACAGAAAACACAAAGGAAATAAAGAATAAAGTATAAAAATGAGAGTCAATTTCTTTGTAAAGATGGATACTATTTATAGTGGAAAAAACGATCGTTATAAGTGGTTATAAAAATATAATAAAATCATAACAGTCAGATTTAAATATTAGATTTAAATCTCATAAATAAAATTGACTATGCGGTTGTCGAAACCGGTAAAAACATAACCTTTTAGGTTATCAACAATTTTACAACTGCAGATAGTGGCAAAAGGATCGAATCCACAGGGAATTGATACTTACCTATTTTCCTTATCAAGACCAAGCAAACAAACTGGAAGTAAATAAACTGAAAGTAAAAAAACTGAAAGTAAAATAAAAATGGGGGGTTTTGAGATTGATTGAATTAAACTAATACTGAAAGCAACAAAATAAAGCAAATAATTAAAATAAAGGAATTCAAATATGAGAAAAGCTCTAGTTGAAGAATTGGATCCACTTCAGTTGTTGGGATTGATCATTGATACTTAGGTTCCTTTGTTTGATTCAATAAATTAGTTATGGAGATGGAAGACGCTTCTCACCACCATATCCCTCCTTAAGCATAAATCAATTAGGGAACGTCCTCTAATTAATCACTAATCAACAAATTGCCAAGGAACGCCCTTGGATCTTTGGCATCTAACAATTGTCAATTGCATTAAGAAATAGAGAGACCTAATTCTAGATACCTAAACGCATGGTGATATTACTAGATCATGCAATTTTCTTAGTTTTTACAGTAAGAGTTACTTATGTTTGAATAATCCAAGTAATTACGGACTTAAAATTATCCAAACTAACAAATTATTACCTTGCAATCAAGAATCAATGGGCCCTATTGATCTAAACCATAAAGCAACAATGGAATTAAGCATGAAATTGCATAAATATTGAATAACAAAAGATAAACAATGTATGTTCAGATCTCCCAATCCATAAAACAACCAAAGTTTCACCTAATCTTCAACTAGAAAAAAGGGTTTCAGCCACTCATGGTTGAAACAAAACCAAAAATAAAAAGAAAGAGATGAAAGAGAAGTGGCCGAATGGTCTTCAAAGGAGAGAGGAAAGGTGCGCCGAATGTCCAAGGTGAAGAAGAGGTGGGCGGCACTCCTTATGTCCTTTTATAATTGAAAGTGTTGCCCTAGATGAGGTGGAACCTTCTTTTGAATTTTGAATTTTGAATCTTGATTACTTAGGAGGCAAGTATGTCTTCTTGAGATTTGGCTTCTTGAATAAGCCGAATTTTGAATTTTAAATTTTGAATGTGCATCTTCTTGATATTTGGCTTATTGAATAAGGGAAGACTTCTTGAAGATTTGAAATTTGAATTTCAAATTACTCTGCTGAATGTACTTTCCTTATTTACCACTTTCCTTATGTAACTTTCCTTATTTATCTTCACTTCAGCTACAACTTGACTTGGGCAACAAGCTTGTTCTCCTTAATCCATTTTTAGGCAGTTTTAAGGGCATTTTCACCAAATTACCTCTTTACACCATTTTCTGCAAAATAAGATCAAAACTACAAAATTAGGCAGAAAAAATGTAAATTAACATCAATAACGTCATGATAAAATGGTCTAAATTTGGACTGATAAAAAATCTTTAATGACCATAAAATATTCAACTACCATAAAATCTTCAACGACCATAAAATCTTCAACGACCATAAAATCTTCAACGACCATAAAATCTTCAATAACCATAAAATCTTTTAAAATCTAAACTAATTTTACAACAATCTCCCATATATTTCAAAAGATTTTTTATTGCTGAATTTAGAAATTTAGTGCATATGTTTCGAATCTGGTGTCTTTTAAACTATGAATCAGACCTAGATTAATAAAACTTAACATACAGAGTAATTGGTGAAACTTTTATTTCTATGAACCAAAACTCTTTTTTGTATGCTAATATCCCATCAATCTCATAACACTCCATAGATCTTGTTGTCAACGCTATTTTGCGCTAATAGGCCATGCGCGCGCTTGGTAGTTCATAAGTGCTCTAGAGATTATGCCACAATCTCATAGAAGCGGCCCCACTCCACACTTATATAGATTTAGATCTCATAAATAAAATTTTTAATGACCATAAAATCTTTAACGACCATAAAATATTCAACTACCATAAAATCTTCAACGACCATAAAATCTTTAATGACCATAAAAACTTTTGAAATCTAAGTGTGAAGTGGGGCCGCTTCTATGAGATTGTGGTATAATCTCTAGAGCACTTATGAACTACCAGGCGCGCGCATGACCTATTAGTGCAAAACAGCGTTAACAATAAGATCTATGGAGTGTTATAAGATTGATGAGATATTAGCATACAAAAAAGAGTTTTGGTTCATAGAAATAAAAGTTTCACCAATTACTATGTATGTTAAATCTTATTAATCTAGGTCTGGTTTATAGTCTAAAAGACACCAGATTCGAAACATATACACTAAATTTCTAAATTCAGCAATGAAAAATCTTTTGAAATATGTGGGGGATTATTGTAAAATTAGTTTAGATTTCAAAAGATTTTATGGTCATTAAAGATTTTATGATCGTTGAAGATTTTATGATCGTTGAAGATTTTATGATCGTTGAAGATTTTATGGTAGTTGAAGATTTTATGGTCGTTAAAGATTTTATAGTCGTTAAAAATTTTATGGTCATTAAAGATTTTATTTATGAGATTTAAATCTAATATTTAAATCTGACTGTTATGATTTTTTTAGATTTTTATAACCGCTTATAACGGTCATTTTTTCCACCATAAATAGCCTCCATTTTTACAAAGAAAGTGACTCCCATTTTTCTACTTTATTTTTTCTTTCCTCTGTGTTTTCTGCTAGGTTATAAATTAGAAATAAATTATTGCTGTCCTGGTCCTAGAAATTAAATCTCAGAAGAACCTATTTAATCCTGAGGGATTACAAAATAAATCCTTAAGAACAGTGTTTAACATGACTCAGTTTTCATTATTTTATCCTATTTTTCCAACAAAAATAACTTTTAAATTAAAATATATAGTAGAAAGGTAAATTTTCTGTGTAGTAATTTTAAATTGTTTGTAAACTGTTGCTTTAGTAATATTACGACAATAATTTCACAGTCGCTTCTAAAATATCATTGTGTAAATCTTAAGATGCAGTAGTGCAAATAGAAAATTATCCAATGAGGCATTGTTTTTCAGTCACAATCATGATTTTTTTTTTACTATTTTTTACTTATTAATATAATAAAAAGAGCAACCAATTGTATATTGCCTAATGAATGATGTAATTTGAACTGAATAAGCAATGAAATAAATTACTTTGATCTCTTATGTAGTACTTGTTATTAGATTAATTTTAGTAGATTGATGAAATGGTCATTTAGCTGATTAAGTGAATTTAAATTATGGAGTAAAATATTTTTTAACCAAAACATGTAATAGTAATACATGCTTGATATAAATCAGTGAAAATGTAATGGATAGTAAAAATGCATGCATGGTTATTTATCCAAATGCATGCCTAATATAAATGATAGAAAGTGCAAACCATCATCGTTTAAGTAGCAAAATTAAATATTGCATAAATAATTAATAAATGATACACAATAATTGAACGTAATTCACTCTTAATTTTGGGTTACATTCATGAGTTAAATTATAAATAATTCTTTCATTATTAAAAATAATAGATATATAAAAAGTTTACAAATGATATCTAATTAAAAATAGTAGCAATCAAAGTATTTTTCAAAATACCCATAATAATTTCCTCATTATTCTTGTCATTATCTTCTTTTAGAAAATATTTCTCAAGACAAATTCTCATTCTCTCAATATTATTCTTTAAAACTAAAAGTTTTGGAAACTCGCTTCTTAAACTCTCTAAGAGAAAAATACTCAAAGGAATTTTCTCTACATCAAAAATGCTTTCGCCCTTGCCTATTTATAGGTAAGGACACTCGTTATTGCAATGAAAGCTATTGATTAAAACTTCATTCAATAGCCTTCAATCATTGACTTTTGCTTTCCTTTTTTTTCTTAATATTACATCACACTATAATTACTGTGAGCTCTCTATGTAGAAAGGACAGAAAGGACAAGTTCAATAATTATTCACTCTACATGGATGGCTCCATAATTGCTAACTAACAATATTCAAACTTTTACCTTGTTGATACATCTGAATCATTTCCTTTTGCATGAATTTTCTTAAGTAGTAGTTGCTTCATCTCCAACAAATTTATGATCTAGTAATATTTCATATCATTGTACTTTAATTTGATTGGAAGGAGGAATTTTTTTTCAGATGAGCACTTTGGTTGTCATAAAATAACTAATATTTTTCTTATTAGAAGTCAAGTTCAATCAAGAAAATTTTCATCTATAGCAACTCTTTACATGCTTTAATTATTGTAATAAACTTTGCTTCATTAGTGGAAAGAGCAATATTGTAACGACTCGAAATTCGGACTGCTACCGGCGCTAGGATCCGGGTCGACTTAAGGCCACCGGGACCCGTAGCAAGCCAAACATACATCCTGAAAACCTGTTTAATCCCATACATGATCAACATCATACATAAAAATTAAAACTTTTCTTTCACTCATAAGCCAAACTCAACCTGTGCATGCACTGAACATACTCATAAACATCATCATGACCCCTCTGTGGGATCTCATCAATGCCCCAATGGGCGATACATCTTAAGATGAGTTGGCTTACATGAACATCATAAAAAGATTTAAGATCATGTATAAAAAGGGATACCTCATACATAAAGTCAAGCACCATCTCAAATCCTCAATATCATTACATGACTGAAACTATACTTTTACATAACATTAATACATTTATCATGTCCACACTATCTATTACATACATCAGACTTTATCACTCTTGTAAACCTTCTGGTCTACCCTGTACCTGCAATCTTGGGGAAAATGGGAGAGGGGTGAGCTACTAGAGCCCAGTGAGCAGAATAATAAAACATTTAAAAACATATGATAACATGAAATGCATCACATCACAGCTAATCACATCAAGGATGAACTTGTCACCAATAGCCCTCTACATGGTCCAATTGTGCCAGAACGTAGAATGGGTCCTGGTCTTTCCCTTACATATCATAACATAACAGTGTCCAACTGTGCCAGAACGTAGAATGGGTCCTGGTCTTTCCCTTACATAGTGCCAGCGAACGTAGAATGGGTCCCACTGGTCTTACTTTCCGTACCGTACATATCATATCGTCATATCATAGATCGAGGGCTATGGATCATTCAACATTCATCCACATCAACATCAAAATGTGCAATGCAACATATTCGTGAATTCTAATGCAAGCAACCTAATTTGTCACATGGCATTCATGATGCATGAACAATGCTCAAAACTTTGAAATTTATTTGCTTTAAACGTAAAGGTTTATTCCACTCACCTCTGGATAGCTCTGACCAGACACTGGGGCAACAGACTCACTGTGGGGGTCCTCGGTTCCTCGGGTACGAACCTACACAGGTGGACTCAAATGAGGGACCAAACAAACATGAACATAACTCTAAACTATTCCCCAAAACCCCCCTAAAACATCATGAAACAATCATAGAAAAACATGCAAGAAAGGGCTGGACAGGGCACTTTCGGCGGCAGGTTCGGCGGCCGAAAGTCCCTCCAGAGCCGAAAGTCAGGTAGGTTCGGCGGCCGAAACTCCCAGACAGAGGTGAAACTCATGCATGTTCGGCGGCACTTTCGGCGGCCGAAAGTCCCAGACAGAGATGAAAGTCTCCTTTCGGGGGCAAGCTTCGGCAGCCGAAGGCTGCCTCCACAAGCACGTTCGGCGGCCGAAAGCTCCTTCGGCTGCCGAACCTGGTTTCTCCCAGAATGGCAGAAACTCAGCTCCCTTATGCATTTATGCCTCCAATCTCATCCAAACATGCATAAACCTATTCTACAACACTCATACACAAGCATACAAGTTCCTAGGGGCATCAACTAGCTAAAACCCCATCTATAACACATCAAACATACATTTGCAAGCCACATTGTTCAAAAGCACATCAAAAACCCATAAGCTCAACCTAAGCTATTGATAGGCGGTTGTCGAAGCCGTCAAAAATAAACCTATTAAACAATCAACAATAAACTTGTAGATAGTGGCAATAGGGTCGAACCACAGGGAATTGACACTAAAGATCTTCCTAATAATAACCAAGATAAGTAAATAACAAATAAGTAAAAGAGGGGGGTTTTTGAATTGATGATTAAAACTAAATAGCAAAGGAGAACAATAATTGAAAAGGAATTCCAACGAGAAAGAGATTCTAGCTGAAGTGTGAGTCTAATTCAGTTTGTTCAGAATTGATCATTGATTATTAAAGACTCCTATTTGATTTCAATAAATTAGTTTTGGTTGTGGAAGACGCTTCTCACAATCCAAATTCCTCCTTAGTTCTAGTTTGATTAGGAAACGTTCGCTAATCAAACACTAATCAACAAGTTGCCAAGGAACGTCCTTGGGGCATTGTAGCATCGAACAACTGTTGATTGCATTAAGACTTAGAGAAACCCAATTCTATCCTTGCCAACCGCGTGGTCAAGTTTAGATTATGCAACCTGATTAAATGTGAATTTGAATAATCAAAGCAATTACGGACCTAAACCATTCAAACAATATTACTAAGCAATTTAAAAGCAATGGGCCCTTATTGATTCTAAAAGCAAAGTAATATTTATAGAAAAGATCAGATTGCATAAATATTGAAACAAACAAGAGTTCAACAATGGAGTATTAAACCTCCCAATTCATCACAAATCTGAATATTCTCAACTTCAACTAGAAAAGAATGAGTTTAGCCACTCATGGTGACTAAAATACACAAAAGATGAAAAGAAAGAAAAAGAAAGAACAGCTGAAGAGTTTCTGGCGAGGGAGAAGGTGCTGAGTTCCTGATCAAAAGATGATCCGCTGGTTTGGAGGTTGCCCCTTTTATAGCTGAAGAAATCTCTCCTTTTAGGGTTTTGAAATCCCTTTTTGGTTTGGCTTGTGATTCCTCTTTTGATGTTGAATTTGATTGCAACTGGAATTCCTTAAGTGAGAAACTCTTTCGTGGCTCTTGGAATTGATTTGGTAGTGATTGAGTTGGATTTGGACTTCTGAAAACTTGAAATTCGGTTTCCAGCTATTTTCCCGCCTCTGCTGTCAAGTTCTGCTGTCAAGGTGATTTGCCCAGTTTTCTGCGAGTGATTTGGGCAAATCACCGGGCAAATCGCTCTCTGGGATTCAGTCCAGTTTCTGTCTTTGTAGTTCTGCTGTCAAGGTGATTTGCCCAGTTTTCTTCGAGTGATTTGGGCAAATTACTGGGCAAATCACTTTTGCTGTCATTTTCTGCACTTTTTCTCCAACTCTTCAATTTCTTCCTTTTCTACAAAAACATAACAAAAACACAATTTAAGCTAGAAAAATATGTAAATAAACAGTAAATAATATATTAAAAACATGGCTAAATTATGCTTGATCAGCTATACATGCATTTTCTACCCCATGAACTTGCATAAAACTTGCTTAAAACATAAAGTAAGCTAGAGATCGACTCTTACCTCTTGAAGATCGAGGGTAGAGGCGATCTAACTTGGAGTTGGAAGAGATTTGAGTTCTTGAACCTCAAAGCTCCAAAACTTGCTCAAAACTCGAAAATCTTCAAAACAAGATGAAAACTAGTGAAAAACTCGAAAGATCTGAAGGAAAAGACTCAAGATCGGTGAGGGGTGACGGAGAACTCACCTTGGCCGGAAATGGGGAAAAAGCTCGCCCGTTTTCGGCTAAGGGACCCTTTTATAGTGGTTGGCCAGGCCACGTTCGGGGGCCGAACGTGCCTCCGCATGCATGCCATGTTCGGCGGCCGAACTTGAGGTTCAGCGGCCGAACCTGGACTTTCCTCACTTATGCTTTCGGGGGCCTAAAGGCGCTCCCGAAGGCATGCATGTTCGGCGGCCGAACTTGAGGTTCGGCGGCCGAACCTGAGTTTTCCTCCAAGGGTGTTTTTATGCAAAAACTCTTTTCCATTTTACTTAAAATCATAAAAAACATTAAAACATTTAATGAAAACATGGTTTTTACCCTTTCTAGAGGTCTCCGACATCCGAGATTCCACCGGACGGTAGGAATTCCGATACCGGAGTCTAGCCGGGTATTACATTCTCCCCCCCTTAAGAACATTCGTCCCCGAATGTACCTCAACTAGCACATAACATGGCATAAAACATAACATACATACAAAGCACATAAACACAAAGAGATCTAACCTTAAAAGAGATGAGGGTACTGCTGGAGCATAGACTCCCGTGTCTCCCAAGTGCATTCCTCCAAATTGTGGTGGTTCCACAGGACTTTCACCATCGGGATTTCCTTGTTTCTTAACTTTCTGATCTGGGTGTCTAAGATCCGTACTGGCTGTTCAACATAAGTGAGATCCTCTTGGACCTCCACATCAGGCTCACTAAGAATCTTGCTCGGATCTGACACAAACTTCCTCAACATTGAAACATGGAAAACCGGATGGATTCTTTCCATTGAAGTAAGTAAATCCAGCTTGTACGACACATTCCCAATCTTTTGCAAGATTTCAAAGGGTCCGATGTATCGTGGGGCTAGTTTACCTTTCTTCCCGAAGCGAACCACTCCTTTCATAGGAGACACCTTGAGCAATACCAGATCCCCCTCCTGAAACTCGACCTGCCTTCTGCGGATGTCTGCATAACTCTTCTGTCTGCTTGCAGCAGTCTTGATCCTTTCTCTGATTATGGGTACTACTCTGCTGGTAATCTCAACTAGCTGAGGCCCTGCCAAGGCCTTTTCTCCCACTTCTTCCCAGCAAACAGGTGATCTGCACTTCCTCTCATACAAAGCTTCATATGGAGCCATCCCGATGCTAGCATGATGGCTGTTATTGTAGGCAAACTCCACCAAAGGTAGGTGCTGCCTCCAAGAACCGCCAAAGTCCAGCACACACATCCTGAGCATATCCTCTATGGTCTGGATGGTCCTTTCTGACTGTCCATCAGTCTGGGGGTGGAAGGCAGTACTGAAATCCAACCTAGTACCCATGGCATTCTGCAGACTCCGCCAAAACCTGGAGGTGAACTGGGACCCTCTATCTGACACTATCGAAACAGGAACCCCATGCAGCCTGACGATCTCATCTACATATACCTGCGCCAACTTGTCCACAAAATAGCCACTCCTGACAGGGATGAAGTGAGCAGATTTAGTGAGTCTGTCCACAATCACCCATATGGAGTCCAATCTGTTGGACGCCGCCGGTAACCCCACTACGAAGTCCATAGCTATATTTTCCCATTTCCATTCTGGAATAGGTAGCGGGTTAAGCATTCTAGCCGGCTTCTGATGTTCCAGCTTCACCCTCTGACACACTTCGCAGGCTGACACAAACTGTGCCACTTCCTTCTTCATAGCTGGCCACCAATAAACCTTCTTTAGATCTTGATACATCTTGGTGGCTCCGGGGTGAATGCTGTATCTTGCATTATGAGCCTCTCTCATAATGTCTCCTTTTAGCCCTATGTCATCTGGTACACATAGTCTGCTCCCATAGCGGAGGATCCCCTTGCTGTCGAATCTGAACTCACTATCATTGCCTGACTGAACAGTCCTGGCAATCTTCACCAACTCCGGGTCCTCATGCTGTTTCTGAGCCACCTGCTCCAGAAACACGGGTGCCACTCTCATCTGGGCCACCAAGGCACCTGTACCAGACAACTCCATCTGTAGACCTTCCTCAATGAGCTTGTAAAACTCCTTCACCACTGGCCTCTTCTCTGCCGATATGTGGGATAAACTGCCGAGTGATTTCTGGCTTAAGGCGTCTGCCACAACATTCGCCTTACCCAGATGGTACTGAATCTTGCAATCATAGTCACTCAGCAGCTCCACCCATCTCCTCTGTCTCAAATTCAAATCTCTTTGACTCAGGATGTACTACAAGCTTTTATGATATGTAAAGATCTCACACTTAACCCCATAGAGGTAGTGCCTCCACATCTTGAGTGCAAAGATTACTGCTGCCATCTCCAGGTCATGTGTGGGGTAATTCAACTCATGCTTCTTCAGCTGCCTAGAAGCATAAGCGATCACCCTCTCATTCTGCATTAGTACACAACCTAGCCCCACACGGGATGCATCACAAAAGACTGTAAAGTCCTCATCACTAGATGGCAGAGCTAAAACTGGTGCTGAAGTCAACCTCTTCTTAAGCTCTTCAAAACTCTCTTCGCACTGGTCGGTCCACACAAACTTCTGATTCTTCCTGGTTAGTCTGGTCAGAGGAGCTGCAATCTTTGAGAAGTCCTGAACGAACCTCCTGTAGTAACCTGCCAAACCCAAGAAACTTCTAATCTCTATCACTGAAGTGGGTCTAGGCCAGTTAGCCACAGTTTCTATCTTCTTGGGGTCTACCTCTATACCATTTTCCGACACCACATGCCCCAAGAACGAAATGCTCCTCAGCCAGAACTCACACTTAGAGAACTTGGCATACAAGCCATGTTCCCTCAAGGTCTGTAGAACCAACCTCAGATGATGGGCATGCTCCTCTGCATTCCTGGAATACACCAAGATATCATCTATGAAGACAATAACGAAGTGATCCAGGTACTGGCTAAACACTCTGTTCATGAGATCCATGAATGCTGCAGGGGCGTTGGTTAACCCGAACGGCATCACAAGGAACTCAAAATGCCCATATCTGGTCCTGAAAGCTGTCTTTGGCACATCCTCTTCCCTTATCCTTAGCTGATGGTACCCCGATCTTAGATCTATTTTGGAGAAACAACCCGCTCCTGCTAGCTGGTCGAATAGATCATCGATCCTTGGCAGAGGGTACCTATTTTTGGTAGTGACTTTGTTCAACTGCCTGTAGTCGATACAAAGTCTGAGGGATCCATCCTTCTTTCTCACAAACAAGACCGGAGCACCCCAAGGTGAGGTACTCTGTCGGATGAAGCCCTTTTCTACCAGCTCTTGCAACTGCTCCTTCAATTCCTTCAGCTCGGCTGGGGCCATCCTGTAGGGAGGGATAGAGATCGGTCTAGCTCCAGGCACCAACTCTATTTCGAACTCTATCTCCCTAGCAGGTGGTAAACCTGGAAGCTCATCTGGAAAGACATCCTGAAACTCTCTGACAACTGGCACCGAGGCTGGCTCCCTGACCTGACTGTCTAGCTCTCTCACATGAGCTAAGTACCCCTGACATCACTTCCTAAGCAACCTACGAGCCTGTAGAGCTGATATCAGACCTCTAGGTGTGCCCCTCTTGTCTCCTCTGAAGACGACCTCTGACCCGTTCTGATCTCTGAACTTGACTACCTTGTCTCTGCAGTCCAAGGTAGCACCATGGGTAGATAGCCAATCCATCCCTAGAATGACGTCAAAGTCTGTCAAATCTAGAACCACAAGGTCGGCGGAGAGGCATCTTCCCTCAACAAAAACTGGACTGTACTGGCAGACTGACACTGCCACTGACGGATCACACTTGGGTCCTTTGACCCATAGGGGACACTCTAACCCAGAGACTATCAGACCCAACCTCTCAACGGCTCTCGGAGCAATAAATGAATGAGATGCACCCGGGTCCATTAATGCATACACATCAGAACACCCAATGACGAGATTACCTGACACCACGGTGTTGGATGTGTTAGCCTCCTGCTGAGTCATGGTGAAGATCCTGGCTGGAGCTGATGGACCTTCACCTCGGGAACCAGAAGAAGAGGCTGCCCCTCTCCCTCTACCTCTGCCACTGCCCTGAGTTGTGGCTGGAGCTGATGGCTGTGCCACACTACCAGAAGCTGTCTGCTGGGGCTGGCCCATAAAAGGTGCTCTAGGACACTCCCGAGCTATGTGTCCCTCCTGTCCGCATCTAAAACATGTATTAGTCCCAGCTCGACACACTCCCCTGTGCGGCCTTCCACACCTCTGACATTCTGTACCATCTGAGCCCGAGCTCGAGCCACCGCCGAATCCCAGACCGGATTTCAACTTATTCCAAAACTTATTCTTCTTCGGCTTCTTGGTGGTGTTATCCCACCTCTTCTTACTTGAGCTCTGAGAAGAGAGACCTGGCCCTCCTCTGCTTGGGGTCTTAACCCCTGAAGACTGGGTCACTGACTGCTTCACTGACCCCTCAACTATAGCACTCGCCTCCATCCTTCGAGCCATATCCACCACAGTGTGGAAACTTTCCCTCTCAACTGACTGAATCAACGAGGAGTACCTAGAATGCAGCTTCATCACATATCTCTTGGCTTTATTCGTATCTGAATCTAGAGCTTGCCCTGAAAAAGGCAATAGCTCCAAGAATTTATCCGTGAACTCCTCTACACTCATGTGCTCTGTCTGCCTCAGTTGCTCAAACTCAATCATCTTCAGTTCTCTGGAACTGTCTGGAAAAGCCCATCCAGCAAACTCATTCGCAAATTCCTCCCATGTCATACCGTCTAGTCTCGGGTCCACATAACACTTGAACCATTCCCGTGCCTTCTTGCACTTTAAAGTGAACCCTGCCATCTGAATGGCCCTGCTATCATTCGCCCCTAGCTCATCAGTTATTGTCTTTACTACTCTCAGATACTCAATGGGGTCATCCCCTGACTTGTATTTGGGAGCATCCAGCTTAAGGTAATCGGTCATCTTTACTTTGCTCCCATCGGCTGAGCTAGGTCTAGGAGATTGAGTAACTGGGGCTGCTGGTTCTGTAGGTGGTGGAGGTGGGGGTGCAGCATTCCCCGAGGTGGGGTTTGCCGGGTTTGGATAGAAGGGTGAGGGTGGATAAGCTGGGTACTGTGTATAAGGTGGATAGAAAGGTGGATAAGGCATGTAGGTAGGGTAGGGGTTAAAGCTGGAGTAATCCGATGTGCCTCCCATCGGATACCCTGAACCCTGTGGGAAGGGTGGATAATGGGGTGGAAAACCATACCCCGAGGCCTGAATGCCTCCTTGAGACTCCCCTGTCCCCTCTTCCTCCATGCTCACATCCAGGTTCCCATCCCTCCTCTGATCGTCTTCCATAACCTCCCTCACATCTGAAGAACTTCCTCCTCTATCTGTCCCCCTTCTGCTAGCATCAAAAGACCTTCTAGGGTCCCTTGACACTCTTTCTCTGTTTGCTCTACAAGACATTGCCCTAGGCAATGTAGGAGGGCGGGCGCTCGTGCCCTCATCCTCAGGTGGTACTCCAGTCAATCTTGCAGATCGACGGGTTCCTCTCATCCTGTTTTCTGAAAAACAGTACACATCACATAAACATTAGCATCATATGGTTCATGTGGGCACACATGAACCCTCATCACATACATCACATATCATTAATGCACATGCATATAATCATGGCATTTCACTTCATCATACAAGACAGGACTCCACATCCTATCCTAATGGACATGATCTTTCCTATTGTGCTTGACCTTCTAGAACATCTATGAGCCCGACACTCTAGGTCCGATCCTATGAACCTAGGGCTCTGATACCATTCTGTAACGACCCGAAATTCGGACCGCTACCGGCGCTAGGATCCGGGTCGACTTAAGACCACCGGGACCCGTAGCAAGCCAAACATACATCCTGAAAACCTGTTTAATCCCATACATGATCAACATCATACATAAAAATTAAAACTTTTCTTTCACTCATAAGCCAAACTCAACCTGTGCATGCACTGAACATACTCATAAACATCATCATGACCCCTCTGTGGGATCTCATCAATGCCCCAATGGGCGATACATCTTAAGATGAGTTGGCTTACATGAACATCATAAAAAGATTTAAGATCATGTATAAAAAGGGATACCTCATACATAAAGTCAAGCACCATCTCAAATCCTCAATATCATTACATGACTGAAACTATACTTTTACATAACATTAATACATTTATCATGTCCAAACTATCTATTACATACATCAGACTTTATCACTCTTGTAAACCTCCTGGTCTACCCTGTACCTGCAATCCTGGGGAAAATGGGAGAGGGGTGAGCTACTAGAGCCCAGTGAGCAGAATAATAAAACATTTAAAAACATATGATAACATGAAATGCATCACATCACAGCTAATCACATCAAGGATGAACTTGTCACCAATAGCCCTCTACATGGTCCAACTGTGCCAGAACGTAGAATGGGTCCTGGTCTTTCCCTTACATAGTGCCAGCGAACGTAGAATGGGTCCCACTGGTCTTACTTTCCGTACCGTACATATCATATCGTCATATCATAGATCGAGGGCTATGGATCATTCAACATTCATCCACATCAACATCAAAATGTGCAATGCAACATATTCGTGAATTCTAATGCAAGCAACCTAATTCGTCACATGGCATTCATGATGCATGAACAATGCTCAAAACTTTGAAATTTATTTGCTTTAAACGTAAAGGTTTATTCCACTCACCTCTGGATAGCTCTGACTAGACACTGGGGCAACAGACTCACTGCGAGGGTCCTCGGTTCCTCGGGTCCGAACCTACACAGGTGGACTCAAATGAGGGACCAAACAAACATGAACATAACTCTAAACTATTCCCCAAAAACCCCCTAAAACATCATGAAACAATCATAGAAAAACATGCAAGAAAGGGCTGGATAGGGCACTTTCAGCGGCAGGTTCGGCGGCCGAAAGTCCCTCCAGAGCCGAAAGTCAGGTAGGTTCGGCGGCACCTTCGGCGGCCGAAACTCCCAGACAGAGGCGAAACTCATGCATGTTCGGCGGCACTTTCGGCGGCCGAAAGTCCCAGACAGAGACGAAAGTCTCCTTTCAGGGGCAAGCTTCGGCAGCCGAAGG